>NC_066585.1:98945541-99280184 GCF_024323335.1 Lathyrus oleraceus
TCAAAATCCGACCAAACGCTGTATTTTCCGAGTCATTTATTTCGCACTGATTATTTTGACGTGTTCATTTTATTTTTTCGAGCATTTTGGTGCCCGACTTTTATTTTTTTTTGAGTCTATTTATTTTTATATTGGGTCTAGAATAAATAAATAGGTTAATTAGTTTTTATTTTAATTTTAACTATTTTAATTATTTAACTTTATTCAGTTTTTAATTTAATATTGGGTTTCAAAATAAACTTAGGCCCATTATCATTAACCTAATTTGTTCCTATATATATTTACTAGCATGACTGATAGAGAGAGGTAAAAAGACAGAACAAAAAAGAGAAACTGAGAGTGGCTGATCTATACTATCGTACACACAGTTTGGTAATAGTTTATATATGATATATACTTTATCTATTTTATTGATATATTTGTTAATGTGTTTCAAATACATGTTCATATGTGTGACTATGTTATGTATTCCAGATACATGCGGTTTGGTTAAATATATCAGGATATCGCCGTTTTGCTTTTTTATGCACATAAGTATAACATGTATAATAATTTGGTTCATTGTATTATGTATTTGATGTGTTTGTTTTTATATAAGTTTTACATGTCTCCTAATATATAATATAATATAATAATAATTTTGTTGTTAATAAAAATGCATATGGATCATATAATATATAATTTATAATATGTAACTAGTGTGTGAAATATATATATATATATATATATATATATATATATATATATATATATATATATTTCTATTTTATGTTATAATTTGATTATGTTTTCGGATCGGATCGTGTCAATACGCCGTTTTCACATATACGTGTATGAGGCGTGACATTTGTGTTATCCGATCCAGTTGCGATGATCGCAATTTTGCGCTAGCAACGCCGTTGTTTTTTTTAATTCATATTTTTTTATATACATATATTTAGATCTGCACATTTTTTTTCATAACTAACTACCCTGATTTTTCCTAAACCCTGGCAATTTCGCCACAAACTCTAAATTTCAAACCTAAGACTTTAACCGTGTTATTTCCTCTCAACCATAAACCTTTTCTTAAACCTTAACAAACCTTATTATTATTTCCTATTTCCGCTCATATTTATGTTATTCATACACTGTAACTGCTTCGCCCTTGTAATATTTTAAGTTTTAACTTTTAATATTTTCAGTTTTACTTTTCGCCATCTTTATTATGTAACTGCACCAAAACGTTGTAATAATTAGGGTTTTATTTTCTGCCATTTATTTTCTGCCATTTTATTTTTCTGCCATTTATTTTTCTGCCATTTAAATTCCTGCCATTGATCCTATATTAACTGCGTGGTTTAGTAATGTAGGGCGTGAAAACCTACTAAATTAATTATTTAATATTTTTCTATAACCTTTATATTTTTTGTAAATAAATAATAAATACTAACTATTTTAATAACTTTTTTTTTATTACTTACTTATAATAATAAATCCTTATATATTTTGTAAATAAAATCTAATTGACCATTTTTCTAATTGAATAATAATAATAAACCTATTAATATAATAATTTGATATTTTCTATAATCTTTATTTATTTTGTAAATAACTAACTTAATATTTTTCATATAACTCTTTTTATTTTATAATTTGTACATTAATGTATTTTAAATTCTTTTATTATTACTAATTTATTTTAAACTCATATTTTTCTAATAACTTCTAAAAAAATCTAACTTGTTTAACTTAAAATAATTTCTTTTAAAATTCTAACCTTTTTATTATCACTTTATTATTATTGTTATTTTATTATTGCTTTATTACCATTGCCTATTTATTATTTTATTATTATTTGCTTTTATCTATTATATTTTTGCTTCATTATTTTCCTTATTTTAATTTTGTTTTATTTATAATATTAGGAACAAATGTATAGATTGTAAATTTATTCTTTCTCGCCTGATTATTATGTATCTGTCCCATAGCCATGTAATAGTTTAGGAATTTATTTTTCTTGCTTTTATTTTTGTAAATATTTATTGCGTGGTTAGTAATTTAGGGAGTGCAAAAAACTAACTGTAAATAATTGAACTTAGAAAATTAAATTCAAGACAAATATCTGAAAAATAACACTCACACACGTACGTCGATCTTTGATCGCCATCTGTACTTCCTAGGGTATTCCTCTTGGTTGCCTTCTTTAAATGGTCAAGTCCCTCGAAAATAGAGGTGTCTTAAGCAAAGTCCCTTCAAACAGAAAAATCATCAAGTCCCTATAAACTTAAAAGATCAAGTCCCTACGAGGTTGCCTACGATATAATGATCTTGTCCCTTCGGTAAATATGATGATAGTCCCTACGAGTTGCTAAAGACACCCCTTATGTTGCCTTCATTGACCATACGATGACCCTACGCCCATCCCTTAAACACATCCAAGGTAATGACTACCTATTCCTTAATAATAGGGACAGTCTTACCATTGAAAGAATATACGAGAACACGAAAGACTTAATCTAGGGTAGGTATCTCATAGTTACTTGCTCACACTTTTCAAAATTACTTTTACACCTCACAATTTCTAAACTAGGCTTTGTATACACCCATACGAGGGTCATTACAAAGTACTTAAAGAAATTTTTCTAATCACACACTACACTCTTGCAAACAAACAAAGTGAGCTAAGTAACTAAGAGCCCATGGATAACCATGGATATAAAGGGTGCTAATACCTTCCCTTTGTATAACCTACCCCCCGAACTCAAAATCTTTTTAAGGTCTTTCCTGTTCTTTTATGTCCTTTCCTTTTGGATAAAATAAAAGTCGGTGGCGACTCTTGCTATCCGCAACATTTAACTCAAGTCAGTTCTCCCACCGTGTTACAGCAGGCATCTCTTGTATTGCTTTGACCTTGGCAGGATCAACTTCAATACCTCTTTCATTGACAATAAAGCCCAATAACTTGCCGGAATGGACTCCAAATGTACTCCAATGATGTTGGTTTTGTTTGATTTCTTTGTAAAGAATCATCGTAGCCTTTTGCGTGGATGACCTACTTATAAGAAGACTCCCATTTATCTTTGTTTTGCATAAATTCTCCGTTAGGAATCTCCCAAATCTTTGATCGGATGAATTTCTTGTGAGAAATCTCCAGAACTGTCAGATGTATTCTAAAGTGTCACGTCATGTACGAACCTGTTGATGAAGCTTGCTTTGTGTGTTTTCCAATATTGTCAGGTCATGTATGAACCTATTGTTAAAGCTTTCTTTGGGTTTTCTAGTGTTGTCAGGTCACGTATGAACCTGTTGTTAAAATCTCTATGAAACCTCCATAATTGCCAGGTCATGCATGAACCTACGTATATACTTTCTTTGAGTTTTCTAGTGTCGTCAGGTCATGTATGAACTTGTTGATAAAACTCCCTTTGTTTTTTTCCCAAGTGTTTTCAGGTCATGTATGAACCTATGGGTGAAACTTCCTTTGCATATCCTAATGTTGAGGTCATGTATGAATCTATTGATTAAACTTTCCTTGATTCCGGTATTGTCGGGTCATGTTTGAACCTGTTGTTGAAACGCTTTAAATTTTCCAATGTTGTCAGGTCATGTATGAGCCTGTTGATGGAACTTTTGTTTGTTTATTTTCCAGTATTGTCAGGTCATGTTTGAACCTGTTGATAAAACCTTTTGATGTCACCTAACATTGTCAGGTCATGTTTGAACATGTTATTGAAACTCTTTGAATATTCCAAATGGTCAGGTCATGTATGAACCTATTGATGGAATTATTTTGTTTTTTTTTGGTGTTGTCAGATTATGTATGAACCTGTTGACTAAACTTTCCTTGATATTTAGGCTGTCATCAGGTCAATGTCTGAATTTGTTGTTCAAACATTCTTTGTATACTCTCTAATACTTCCAGGTTATGTTTGAATCTGTTAATCGAGCACTCTTTGAATAGTTAAGTGTTTCCAGGTCATGTTTGAACCTGTTACTAAAACTCTTTGAATATTTCAGTGTTGCCAGGTCATGTATGAATTTGTTGTTAAAATCTCTTTGCATATTCCCCAATTGTCTTTCCTCCAGCAGGATTGTTATCCCCAATGAGTTTCTACCCTCATTTTTTGTTTTTTGTGTGTCACCTTTACCATATGTCTCCATCATTCCCCACAGATCTTTGTTTCATTCTGAATCCATCATAAAGCATCCTGCTAGAGTTTATCTTATGTCTGATCATATCTCCAGCAAATCAAAAACAAAAAGAATCATTCATAAATTCATAACATATCATATCATTTTCATTTCAGGATCATTATTCAGGTCTTCTTAGTATTTAACTATCTCCCACTATGATCATATGAAGAGTGTCCCGCTTCATATTCTCTAGTTAAAGATACTTAAATAGGGGCAACTGTCACACCTTAATTTTGACCCTGAATCACCAATTAACACATTCTTCATAGTCATTGCATCTTTGCATATCATAACATGCATTCCATACCGCATAATTCCTAGAATGTCAGTCGAAATAAATTTTTGAATTTACAGGAAAACCGTTTGAATCAATTATCAAATGTGTGCCAAAACAGCGGGCGAAAAAGTTTCAAAATCAAACTTGAAGACATCAGTTTTATTAATCTACGTTTCACGTAGTTTAACCTGGTGTGCTTGATTTATTTTTCGGCTAATTTTTCGGTCACATTTTGGTTTGTCTGAGCATTTAACCGGTCATTTTTCATTTCAAAATTGTCTCAAATGTTGTATATTTCCGAGAAGTTTATTTCGTGTTGATCATTTTGGTGGATTCAATTTAATTTTTCTAGCATTTTTGCACCCGACTTTTATTTATTCTGAGTCTGTATATTTTTATCTTTTTGTCAAGATGTTCATAAAAAATAAATAGAATTTTAGTATGTAATTTTTCTAATTTTATTTTAAATTCAAATAAATATCCAAGGGTGAATTTGTCATTTGTTGAGAATTAAAAGTCCTAAATTCATAGTATATATAGGAAGTGTTGGCAATGAAAGAAAAAATGGGAAAAATACCAATTAGGCGGCTACCCTCTTTTCAATCTCTCTCTCATTTTTTTAATAACCACCAAACACCATAGCCTACCACTCTCATATTCAACCTTAGTTTTCCATCAAAACCCAACCACCAATTTTATTTTCTCTAACCCAATTAGTGCCTCCCCATCCATATTATTGTCTCTCTCTCCCTCTCTCTCTCTTTCATTCCTATCATCTTGGAAAGAAAAGAAAAGATTAAAAACATGAAAAAGGAAAGGTGAGAAAGGTTGGGAGGGAGATGCAAAAAGTTCCTTCATGGACCTCACTATCCAAATTTTTTTCTTCTTCAGCAGCTTAAACACATCCACACTCTTTACCACCTTGTATTTTTCAAAATAAGCCAAACATCCATCCTTAGAAAAAAACCAAGATCTCACTAACAACATCATAACACTGCCCTTAAATAACAACACCACTTTTATCTATAATGAAACCACCACCACAAAGAACATACAAAACCAACCGACCAGAACAAGCAACCAAACACCACCACCATGAGCCGGCAACAACAACATCTTACACGCACAGTAAAAACACAAAACTCTATTCCGCCATCATTTTAACACCTTAACAATAACCTTGAATCTTCGCCATTATAGTGAAATAACAATAACAAATCCGTCACAAATCACTACCTCACTAAACCGTGTTTCTTACACCTCTTCACCACTTTGATACTCTATGAATCGAGACCTCCATTTGTCACCATATTTTGGTGATTTGGTTTTGTGACTCGTCATCCATATCAGTCGTCGGTTTTGTGACTGATTTACTTGTTTTTTTTTCTCTTCTTGATGAACATGGTGTTTGAGAGAGAGAAAGAGATTGAAAGTTTATTTTGGAAATATTTTTGAGTATGTCTCTTACTGAGAATGTTGAGGAAGAGAAGGTAGTGTTTTTATGTTGTCTTTCCATGTCGTGCCATTTGTCACCATACTACTAGTTGGTTATAAATTTTGAAAAAAAAATTGGTAAGTTGAATCCGCTCCACTGTAGCACTAATGTTTTCATTTATTTATTTATCTTTATTTTTAATAATAAAAACACCATGTCGTCATTACGGTACTTATGATGCTAAGAATTTGAATGTAGTAGTGGGTGATGTCCCCTTATGTCATACTGTTTCTTTTCTTAATTTTTTTCCTTGTTTTATTTTTGTTTATTAATATTTTTATTTTATAATATTAGAGTTTATTTATTTTGGGGCTTGGGCCCAAACTACTTCGGATTGTTTGCACCCCTCTTTTTTATTAACTATGTTAATTATTGTTCTATTTTATTTTTCCATTCATTTATTTGATTGATTATTTATTTGATTAGCTAATTGGAGATTAATTAATTATTTTTTTTTGTTGCTAAATTGATTGTTTAATTATTTGTTGCATCGATTTTAATTCGTTACGATTTCGGAGCTTAAAATTCAATTTAGCTTTTGAGAATCGTTTGGAAACATGGATTTATGCCTGACTTATCATAGAGTGATTCGTACATGAATCCACTTTAAGTTAGCTTACAGCTAAATTAAGTTGCTTTGGATTTCGGTTGGATTCCGATCCCGTGGCTTACTCTTGGGCCTTCTTACAATGAGCTATTTTCTTTTTGTGTGCTCGCATTTACTTGTCTGCATTTCAATTACCCTTAAATCACTTCAAACCATTTTCATAAGTAAGTTGGAAGAAAAAGATTACCTGTATGAAATATCAAGTCGTAATCCCGAATATTAGGCCCAAGTTTTAAGAGCTTGTAAGCCATATGTATTCGTCTTCTCTTCAAAACGCTCCAATATTCAAATCATTTTCATAAGTAAGTTGGAAAAAAAAGATTACCTGGATGAAATATCCAGTCGTAATCCCGAATATTAGGCCCAAGTTGTAAGAGCTTGTAAGCCATATGTATTCTTCTTCTCTGCAAAACACTTGTAAATATTCAAACTTATTTTCTCAATAAAATTGAAAGAAAAAGACTACCTGGATGAAATATTCAGTCGTAGTCCCGAGTATTAGACCCAAGTTGTAAGAGCCTGCAAGTCATAGATATTCGTCTTTCGAACCCAAAAATACTTTCAACCAATCAAACTCTTTTCTTCTCCGCCGTGTGATTGATCAGAAAAACCTTTTCATAAACGAAAGACATCTTGTCTTAAGATGATGTAAAGCAATGCTTTGTCCATAATTGTTGAGTTGAGATAAGTGACGTTTTTCTGAATGTTGATTTGTAAATCCATTCGATGTGTGGTATACGGTCCGCTCCTATTCAAACTTATTTTCTCAATAAAATTGAAAGAAAAAGACTACCTGGATGAAATATTCAGTCGTAGTCCCGAGTATTAGACCCAAGTTGTAAGAGCCTGCAAGTCATAGATATTCGTCTTTCGAACCCAAAAATACTTTCAACCAATCAAACTCTTTTCTTCTCCGCCGTGTGATTGATCAGAAAAACCTTTTCATAAACGAAAGACATCTTGTCTTAAGATGATGTAAAGCAATGCTTTGTTCATAATTGTTGAGTTGAGATAAGTGACGTTTTTCTGAATGTTGATTTGTAAATCCATTCGATGTGTGGTATACGTCCGCTCCTCATCTATTTTGGGTAAAACAATGTTTTTTGTCGATTAATACAATATAGTTTTCGCTAAAATCGACCAACAAACAAACATTTTCTACCCAGAACTATATAAGCCTTGAGTTCTCTATTGCACCCGGAGATACGTAGGAGCAGGATTTATAAATCTTGTCAGGCCCATTAATAAAAAACTTAGGTTTAGTCCCCTTCGTTGCAAAATCCAAAAACATCTTCTCTTTTATTTTGATCTTATTATTCTTTCCCTCATAATAACTTGAGAAGCCTAACATTTCTAAACTAAGACTAATGTGCACAACTAACCTAATGGTTCCCGTTGAATACAACAAACGTGAGGGGTGCTAATATCTTCCCCTTGCGTATCGACTCCCGAACCCCGACATTGGTTGCGACGACCATAATCATTGTCATTCTTTCTTGGGTTTTATCGATATTTCCTCTTTCCTTTTTAGGAATAAATAAAGTTTGGTGGCGACTCTATTCGGTCCATCATGCGAGCGTGCGATTGCGCTTCGCTAAGTCGTGTTCTCATTTTTCGAGGTGCGACAGACCTGCCTTTCCAAAAGAGGTGGTAGAAGATGTGTCTGTTGGTAAGAAGGTTGATGTGCCCGTAGCAAATTAGGTTAGTGCTCCAAAGTGTCAGTCTGGTGAATCCAGCAATTTGAAGCCTAGTGATGTTTATGAGGTACTAAGATTGATAAAGAAGAGTGAATTTAATGTGGTGGAGTAGCTGCTCCAAACTCCTTCTAAAATTTTAGTGTTGTCTCTGCTCATGAATTCTGAAGCACACAGAGAAGCATTACAAAGAGTGTTGGAACAAGCCTATGTAGAACATGATGTAACTGTGGATAAATTTGACCACATCGTGGCTAACATCACTTCCTGCAACAACTTGAGCTTTTATGATGAAGAACTTCCCGAGGAAGGCAGAAATCACAATCTAGCACTGCATATATCGATGAATTGCAAGGAAGATGCGTTGTCTAATGTGTTGATTGATACTAGTTCTTCTTTAAATGTACGCCCAAGTTAACTCTGTCAAGGTTAACATATCAAGGCACTCCGATGAGATACAGTGGCGTGATCGTCAAAGCTTTTGATGGTTCTCGCAAGACTGTTATAGGAGAAGTGGACCTTCCAATGAAGATAGGTTCGAGTGATTTCCAAATTACTTTTCAAGTAATGGACATCCACCCGGCCTATAGTTGCTTATTGGGAAGACCATGGATACATGAGGCTGGAGCTGTAACGTCCACTCTGCATCAAAAGTTGAAATTTGTGAAGAATGGCAAGCTTGTCATTGTTGGTGGAGAGAAAGCACTGTTGGTAAGTCACCTATCGTCTTTTTTGTATGTGGAAGCTGAGGATGAGGTTGGAACTCCGTTCCAAGCCTTATTTATTGTTGAAGTGAAGAAAACTGGGGCGCCTATATCCTCTTTCAAAGATGCTTAGAAGATTATTGAAGATGGCAGTTCAGATCAGTGGGCCCGTATGGTAGAGGTTGCTGAGAACAAGAACCGAGATGGGTTGGGATTTGAGCAAGGGCCGTCTTATGTCAAAGCTAAAAATGTGCAACCGAGTTTCCGTAGCGGAGGGTTCATCCATGGTAATGAATAACACTCAGCTGCTGCGATCGAGGGTGATGGAGATGAAGACTGCGCCAAATTTGTGACACATAAAAAGACTTGCAACAATTGGATCGCTGTTGATGTTCCTGTTATCGTCCATCGCTCTAAGTAATTTGTTTTTATCATTTTAGAAAAGTCGTTCTCCTATGCCTAAGGGAGAAGTGAACATTGTTGGGCACATTTCAAATTAATCATCAATGAAATGCAATTCTATTCATCCACATCTATGATGTTTTTACTTTACTTTTTGCCTTTCTGAAAATGGTAATCACAAAAAAACATAAATAAAAAATAATTGTCCATCTGCATAATGTTTGGTCACAATTCACTTCTCTAAAATCAAAATATCAAATCATTATGCATGTTGGTATATATACGCATTGAATACAATGATCCTACTCCTTCTCCAAACTTTGAATTCCTTGTGTTTGAGGTTGAGGAAGAAAGTGAGGAAGAAGTGTCTGATGAATTGTCTCGTCTACTTGAGCGTGAGGAAAAATCCATTCAGCCATTTGTAACACCCCAAAATTTGCCCTCCTCACTCATGCATTCATTTTTAGGTCATTTAGCATTTCATACCACATTGCATCATGTCAATCGGGATTAGCTCCAAGAAGCTCGGACATCATCCAGGACACTTTGTGAGTTTTATTCAAATGGTCAGTCAACACAAGGAAAAGACATGGGGTACTACCAACAGGGCCAGATGAGGCCTATTCACCGTGCAAATCGCCAAGCTGGAAGAAGCGAGAATCTGCTGCTGAGCTGTCATGCTCGCTAGGCGAGCAGATGCTTCGCCTAGCGAAGAGTACTGTCATGCTCGCTAGGCGAGCAAATCCTTCGCTAGGCGAAGGACGCGCATTTCAGAAATATCAGAAAGTTTTGGGCCTGAGCTGTCCTCACTCAAAGCCCACAAGCTGCGAAATTTGACCTATAAATACCAGAGTAGTCAATGAAATAAACCCTGAACACTGGCTGAACAGAAAAGACCAGAGACTGGAGAAGGAGACCTAGGAACTACTCTGCAGCAAGCTTCAGGCAGCTCTGAGAAGTTCACCTCGCCTCACACGAACCCTAGTGCTACTTTGCAGATCCGGCCGCACCATTCAATCCTAATCAGTCTCTCTCATCAGGTATGCCTTTGTTCCTACTACTTTACGCCTCGAATTCGAATATTGTGAATATATGAGGTAACATCTGGTTTTGCCCACGGGTTTATATTTGTGTATGAATATGTATAACAATATCTTGAATGTTTTAATCATTTTCGTTTATGAGTTGGATACCATAGGGTTTCGGATCATAGAGATCGAACTGTTATCAAGGAGGAATCCAAAACCCACAGGCCTTCGCTAGCCGCTTCGCTAGGCGAGCCTGTAGCGAAGCTTCGCTAAGCCTCCGCTAGGCGAAGCAGTCGCGAACGTGACAGTATCTGCTTTTTGTTCTGTTTTGTTCTAACCTGTCTTTGGCGTTGCCATGCCATTGTTTTCCCGGGATCTCATCTCGTTTGTCTAACCTTTTGTCGAGTTTTCGTGAGGATTCATATACTCTTGCAGGGATACCATTCGGAGGTTTATTCTGACTACTCGTATTGACTGATTTTCTTTGATGGCTAGCTGGAGAGATCTCAGGGTTGCTAATCTTTTAGTTGCTGTAACTTCGGATCTTTATCCGTGTGGTAATTTTTTCCCTTTCTCGTACTTTATCGCTTTCTTAGCTGGAAGACCTCGATAGGAGGCAATGTTTGAGCCCCTTGGTGGCATTTTACTTTAAGATACATGTTTTGTGTTTTGTATTCGTATCCCCACAGGTAGCGCGGTTCCTTCGTCAAGGACTGCCTGTTTGCCCTCGAGCATCCCAAACCCTAAAAAACATAACACACGTTTACTCCTTCTACTACAGGCGAGTAAGTCTCCAAAGGTCGAGCATCCGGTAGATTGCGTAGTGACGTTGTTCGTCCAAAGCCCAATCCATAACCCTGTAGTTAGCCGAACTACGATTTGCTCTGATTCTCATTCCAGATGAGATACGTAGGCATAAGACGCGATGTCTTAGCGAGCACACATCCCCCAACCCATAGGTCAGCCGAGCTACGAAGACTCTGATTCTCATATTCAGATGAGATACGTATGCAGTGGATGCGACATCCGCGCGAGTCATTTTCATTTAACCCTTTTTAGTAAATAAACACAAGATAAACCCACACCCTTTAGACAAAAACCACAAAAGTGGATCCCGTAGAGTACTACGGATGCGTAGGGGTGCTAATACCTTCCCTTCGCATAACCGACTCCCGAACCCAAGATTTGGTTGCGAGACCTTGTCTTTTCCTTTCCTTTCTCCAGGTTTACTTCGAGCGTTTCCTTTCCCTCCTTTGGGATGAATAACGCACGGTGGCGACTCTCTTGTCTTTTTCTTTCGCCGGTTGTTTTTTTTTCGCGCACTGTATTTTTCAGGTTGCGACAGCTGGCGACTCTGCTGGGGAAGGCTAAGAAGTTGACCTCTTGCTGGTCCATCTTCCCTAAGCGAGTCCCTCCTAGCTTGTGTGATGTTCTTGTTTAGTGGGTGTTCATGCTTTTGTATATTTTATTTACTTACTTGCTTGCATTCATCTGCTGTATCTGTTGGAGCTGTTGTTTGTTTGTTGGGATGGGATGTTCTACGAGAGATAAGCCCATTACCCAGGCTTGAGTGTACACACAGGTTTTAGAGTGGATGATCATGAGGCTTGCGTGGCATGTTGCTACGTTAAGTCGTTCGTGAAGAACCACACCCAGACGAGGTTTCTCTTGGATATATTATGTCCTACGGATGTTCCGTAACGACATGATGTTCCTTTAGAAATTGTCGACTCTGGTGACCATTTCCCGAGAACTCAGTCGAGGCCTCTCCTCCGAGACGTGATTATGTTAGCTCTGGTGGGCGCATTCTCGCTGATCAATCTGAGGACCCCGAGACTGGGAACTTGCTTTAGGATGTCCTGTTGAGGGGAGTCAGTGGAGGTCTTTTATCCCGTAATAATGCCAAACCTTCAGTGGTAAACGTATTATTCGCGACTGAAGGGCTGAAGTTGACGAACTTCTGTTCTTAGAACCTACCAGTGAGAGGCGGGCTAAATTCAGGAAACCTTAACCTCCAACCAACCCGGTTTTCTGGAGCAGAGCTTTGATCTTGTATTATACTCCTCAGTGGTTCTCTCTTCAGACAGTGTAACCTGACAGATGTTCAAACAGATACAGCAATCCTGATTGACATGCCACTACATTGCATTCACATCATCACATCATTTGCATTCATATCATTTAACACATGTTTATCCTTTTCAAGGGGGTTTAAATCTTCTTCTGGATTCTAGTCGGGGTTTTCTTCTTACACTGTTTATCAAATGTGAGACTGGAATCAAGGGGGTAGAATGCCTTTTGGAATTAATAAACATGTCATTGCATTTGCATAGTCATCCGCATGTCTTGCATAACAGGTACCGCCACAGTGTTCTCAGTTTGTTTGGTGTCCCACTAGCAGGATAGCTGACTCAGGCATTCACCGATACGGTACCCGAAGGAATCAACAGAGAGCAATGGAGAGCCTACAAGCAGAGCTCGCCGAGATGAAGATTCGCATGAATCAATTCATGGATTTGGTTCAAGGGGTGGCTCAAGGACAACAGGAGCTTAGATTGTTGGTGCAGAGGGATCCCCCTATTACTCAACCGGAGACGTTGGTTGATCCTCCAGCAGGAGAGGCTAATGGTCCCAATGGACCGGGGCCTATCCCGATCCCGCATATCAACCTAGATCAACAACCTATTCAGGATGGTCAGGATGATCAGTTCCCCTTGCTTCAGGAAGACTTCGGCATGGACCCCATGTTTAAAAGATTGGAAGAGAGGTTGAAAGCAGTGGAAGGACAGAATCTTCTGGGAGTAGATGTTGCTGACTTGGGGCTGGTCCCAGGTGTGAGAGTGCCACCGAAATTCAAAGTCCCGATATTTGACAAATACAATGGCAGCTCTTGCCCCAAAACTCACGTGCAAGCCTATTTCCGTAAAATGGTTGCATACTCTGACGACGAGAAGCTACTTATGTACTTCTTCCAGGACAGCCTGGCTGGGGCATCCTTGGAATGGTATATGAGGCTGGACAGAGCCCACATCCGTTGCTGGAGGGATTTGGCAGAGGCTTTCGTGAAGCAGTATCAGTATAATGCAGACATGGCTCCGGACAGAACTCAACTTCAGAATCTGTCTCTTAAAAGCAATGAGTGCTTTAGGGAATACGCTCAACGCTGGAGGGATACAGCTTCCCGTGTTCATCCTCCTATGTTGGAAAAGGAAATGGCCAACATGTTCATGAATACGCTGCCTGGACCTTACTTGGAACGTCTGGTAGGTTGCAATGCTTCCAACTTTGCTGATGTGGTCTCTACTGGAGAAAGGGTGGAGAATTACCTAAAGACCTATAAGAGCCTGAGTGGAGGTGGATCCTCATCAGGGGTGAAGAAGCCGTTCATTCAGGGACAGAAGAGGAGAGAAAGGGATGCAAATGCCATATCTTCTTATCAGAACAGGGATAACCGGAGGAATAACTTTCAGAATTATCATCAGCAACCGTATGTTGCGGCTGTGACCATTCCAGCTGCAGCGCCACTACAACAACAACAATCACAACGTCAACCAGCTCAGTATCAACAGCAGCAACAACCGGGTAACAGACCCGCTTATCAACAGAGGCAAAGGATGATGGACCGGCGTTTCGACACCCTTCCAATGTCGTACGCTCAGATGCTTTCTAGTCTTCAACAACTACAACTTGTGCAACTGCGCACTCTGGCTCCTCCTGTTGGTAGACTTCCGGTGGGTTACGACGCCAACGCTAGGTGTAGCTTCCACTCTGGGGCACCTGGCCATAATATTGAGAACTGCAAAGCTTTTAAGCACGTAGTTCAGGACCTCATAGATTCAAAGGCCATCGACCTTGCACCGGCTCCGAATGTCGTCAACAATCCCATGCCCCAGCATGGTGGTGCGAACGTTAACATGATAGAGGGAAAGGCCAAGTCCATTAAGGATGTGTTGAAGTTGAAGACTCTATTGTTGGATATCAAAGGATGCTTGCTAAAGGCCGATGTTTTCCCCGGTTGTGGGAAGGGTTGTTTGGATTGTGCCACTCAGAGTAGAGGTTGTTTGAAGCTACAGCAGGGTATCCAGGCCTTGCTCGACAAAGGTATCCTCCAGGTTGAAGATTTGTCTGTCCGAGAGTTTGTGGAAGGGGTTGAGGAAGAAGGGTTTGAAGATGCTACTGATGAATTCGCAGATGTTGTTCCTACTGATTCTGTAACCCGTGATGATGTATTTATTTTTTCCAATGTGGATAATCCTGATGTAATTGAACTTGATCTCGATGTTTCGGATGCTTGCATTTCAATGAATGAGATTTCCGGGTACGACTGTGATGTTGCTACTATCACTATTTTCTATCCAACTAATCAGATCAGTGTGCCAGAAGCGCAACCCGTGCCACCGGTGCGACGATCTACTATGACCATCACAACCCCTGGTCCTTTACCTTTCACCAGTGAAAGGGCCATTCTGTGGCATTATGGGGGGAATGTATACACCCACGATCATAGGGTGAAACGGCCACTAAAAGTAGAAGAGGGTCAGAAGCCGGAATTTGAAGTCGAAGGTCCCGCAGTGGACAATGTTGGTGGAATCGGGCGATTCACCAGAAGTGGTAGATTGTTCTCACCACCGGTTACCCAAGCTGATAATGCTGATGCTGTGGCGAAAACCAAAGGCAAGCAAGTCGTGAATGAGGGTACCTCTGCACCACAGGCTGGTTCTGAGCCCACTTTTGCAAAGGATGTGGACGAGCTTCTGAGAATCATAAAGAAAAGCGACTACAAGGTAGTCGATCAGTTGATTCAGACTCCGTCCAAGATATCCATTCTCTCACTCCTGTTGTGTTCGGAGGCACACAGGGAGGCACTTCTGAAGGTTCTTAATGCTGCATATGTGCCTCAGGAGATCTCAGTAAACCAACTAGAAGGGATCGTTGCAAATGTTCATGTAGGCAACAGGTTGGGTTTTACCGATTCTGACTTAACACCAGCCGGACGCAATCATAACAAGGCTCTGCACATCTCGATGGAGTGCAGAGACACCGTGCTATCGCATGTTCTGGTGGATACAGGCTCCTCTCTCAATGTGCTACCCAAGAGAGCCCTGTCAAAGTTAGAAGTAGAGGGTTTGGTCTTGAAGCCTTCAGATCTTATTGTTAGAGCCTTCGATGGCTCTAAGAGATCGGTGTTTGGAGAGGTAGAATTGCCAATTCTGATTGGATCACAAACCTTCAACACTGTCTTCTACGTGATGGATATCAGTCCTTCCTACAGTTGCCTGCTGGGTCGTCCTTGGATCCATAATGCTGGGGCAGTCTCTTCAACTCTACATCAGAAGATTAAGTTTCCGGTCAACGGACGAATTATCACCGTCTGTGGTGAGGAGGACATCTTGGTCAGTAACCTGTCTACATTCAAGTATGTAGAAGTAGAAGGTGAAATTCATGAGACTCTGTGTCAGGCTTTTGAGTCAGTTCAAGTTAAGGATGCAGCTCCGGTGGAAGAGGTTAAAGCGGGTGCCTTTATCTCATCCTTTAAACAGGCACGGGCCGTGGTGGATTCAGGTGTTGCTCCCGGTTGGGGGCGCCTGTTGGAATTACCAGTGAAAGAAGATAGATTCGGGATTGGATATCAGCCAGCTCTGACTTCTACAACACTTCAGGGGCCGATCACTTTCTTCAGTGCTGGCATCATTCAGTATGGTCAAGTCTCTGCAGTCGACGAAGAAGATGGGGATAGTGATTGTGACATTGACAACTGGGTGCGTCCGAAGATCCCGGGTGAAGTCATCAACCATTGGTCTTCTGAGGAGATTGTCCAAGTCACTTTTCTGAAGGAGTAATTTTCTTTGTTTATTCATGCATATCCAAGTCTTACGTTCCGCCCAGGGCGTAATGACTCATTGTAGGGCCCACCTATGTGACACTTGCATTTTTTATCATAAATAAAGGACGTCTTTTTGCATTCAAATATTTCGTTCCCTGTCTTTCTATTTTTGCAGTTTTTCAAAATAAAAAAAATGGCAATGTTTTGTTTAGTTTTCACTTCTTGTTCACACTCATAAGCACATACCATCACTCATGCAGATGCACAACACCGGATCCTATTGATAACGGTTCTGCTATGGCTCGCTTCGACTTTGAAAATCCAATCTTTCAAGCTGAAGAAGAGGGTGATGAAGACTGTGAACTCCCTAAAGAACTTACCAGGTTATTAAAACAGGAAGAAAGGGTCATTCAACCGCATCAAGAGTCTGTTGAAGTGATTAATCTCGGCACCGAGGACGCCAAGAGAGAAATCAAGATAGGTGCTGCTTTGGGAGATGATGTGAAGAAAGGGCTGATTGAATTGCTGCAAAAATACGTTGACATCTTCGCCTGGTCTTATCAGGACATGCCTGGGCTGGACACAGACATCGTGGTACACCGCTTGCCTCTCAAAGAAGGTTGTCCTCCGGTCAAGCAGAAACTCAGAAGAACAAGACCAGAGATGGCTGTCAAGATAAAGGAAGAAGTGCAAAAGCAGTTGGATGCAGGGTTTCTAGCAGTCACCAATTATCCGCCATAGGTTGCAAACATCGTCCCAGTACCTAAGAAGGATGGAAAGGTACGGATGTGTGTCGACTACCGGGATCTGAACAGAGCTAGCCCTAAAGATGATTTCCCATTACCTCACATCGACGTTTTGGTGGATAATACAGCTCAGTTCTCGATATTCTCCTTCATGGATGGCTTTTCTGGCTATAACCAAATCAAGATGGCACCAGAAGACATGGAAAAGACAACTTTCATAACCCCATGGGGCACCTTCTGCTACAAGGTGATGCCGTTTGGTCTGAAAAATGCTGGAGCAACATATCAACGAGCTATGGTGACTCTGTTCCATGATATGATTCATCATGAAATCGAGGTTTATGTTGATGATATGATTGCCAAATCTCAGACAGAAGAAGAACATTTGGTGAATTTGCAGAAACTGTTTGAGCGTTTGAGGAAATTCAAACTGAGACTTAATCCGAACAAGTGCACTTTCGGGGTGAGATCGGGAAAGTTGTTGGGTTTTATTGTTAGCGGAAAAGGGATTGAGGTGGATCCCGACAAAGTAAAAGCGATACAGGAAATGCCAGAGCCAAGAACAGAGAAGCAAGTCCGTAGTTTCTTAGGGAGGTTGAACTACATTGCAAGGTTCATCTCTCACCTAACAACCACGTGTGAGCCAATTTTCAAATTGCTGAGGAAAGATCAGGCTATCAGGTGGAATGAAGATTGTCAAAGGGCATTCGAGAAGATAAAAGAGTATCTACAAAAACCTCCGATCCTTATACCTCCAGTTCCTGGGAGACCTCTGATAATGTACCTATCAGTGACTGAGAACTCGATGGGGTGTGTATTGGGACAGCATGACGAGTCTGGTCGAAAAGAGCATGCCATATACTACCTTAGCAAAACGTTTACCGACTGTGAAATCAAATATTCGCAGCCTGAGAAAACTTGCTGTGCTTTGGCCTGGGCTGCTCGCCGACTGAGGCAGTATATGTTGAACCATACTACCTTGTTGATTTCTAAGATGGATCCAGTGAAATACATATTCGAGAAGCCAGCTCTCACCGGAAGGGTCGCTCGTTGGCAAATGATTTTAACAGAGTATGATATTCAGTACACGTCACAGAAGGCCATCAAAGGCAGTATTCTGTCAGACTACCTTGCCGAGCAACCGATTGATGATTATGAGCCAATGAAGTTTGAATTCCCTGATGAAGACATCATGTTCCTCAAGATGAAAGACTGTGAAGAGCCAGTTGTTGAGGAGGGACCTGATCCAAACGAAAAGTGGACTTTGTTGTTTGATGGGGCTGTCAATGCTAGAGGAAGTGGAATTGGTGCTGTCATTACAACTCCGAAAGGTGCCCACATACCTTTCACCGCTCGTTTGACTTTTGAGTGCACAAATAATGAAGCTGAGTACGAGGCCTGTATCTTGGGTATTGAGCAAGCCATTGAGTTGAGAATCAAGACTTTGGACATCTTCGGAGATTCAGCTCTGGTGATCAATCAGGTGAATGGTGATTGGAATACTCTCCAGCCCACTCTGGTCCCCTACAGAGACTACACGAGAAGACTGTTGACTTTCTTCACAACGGTAAAATTGTATCATATACCTCGTGATGAGAACCAGATGGCAGACGCACTTGCTACTCTATCCTCCATGATCAAGGTAATTCGTTGGAACCATGCTCCCAGGATCGATGTGATGCGCCTTGACAGGGCCGCGTATGTGTTTGCTACTGAACTAGTAGTCGATGACAAGCCTTGGTATCACGATATCAAGTGCTTTCTGAAGAATCAAGAGTACCCTGCAGGGGCATCCAACAATGACAGAAAGACTTTGAGAAGATTGGCAGGCAGTTTCTTCTTGAACAAAGACAATGTGCTGTATAAGAGGAACTTCGACATGGTTTTGCTCAGATGCGTGGACAGACACGAGGCGGACATGTTAATGCAGGAAGTTCATGAAGGTTCCTTCGGTACTCATGCCGACGGACATGCAATGGCTAAGAAATTGTTGAGAGCGGGTTATTACTGGATGACCATGGAATCAGATTGCTTCAAGTATGCTCGGAAGTGTCATAAATGCCAGATTTATGCTGATAAGGTGCATGTACCGCCGAATCCTCTGAATGTGATGTCTTCGCCGTGGCCGTTTGCTATGTGGGGCATTGACATGATTGGAAAGATTGAGCCGACTGCTTCCAATGGGCATCGCTTCATCCTTGTTGCCATCGACTATTTCACCAAGTGGGTCGAGGCAGCGTCATTCGCGAATGTCACCAGACATGTGGTTGCCCGTTTCATCAAGAAAGAAATCATTTGTCGCTATGGGATTCCCGAAAGAATCATTACTGATAATGGTTCTAATCTCAACAACAAAATGATGAAGGAGTTGTGTCAGAACTTCAACATTCAGCATCACAATTCTTCCCCTTACCGCCCTAAGATGAACGGCGCTGTTGAGGCGGCAAATAAGAACATAAAGAAGATTGTGCAGAAGATGGTCGTCACGTACAGAGATTGGCATGAGATACTACCTTTCGCCTTGCATGGGTACCGCACTTCAGTACGTACATCGACCGGGGCAACCCCTTACTCCCTTGTGTATGGTATGGAAGCAGTCCTACCTATTGAAGTGGAGATTCCTTCTCTAAGAGTCTTGTTGGATGTCAAGCTAGACGAAGCTGAATGGATTCGGGCAAGGTTCAATGAGTTGAGTCTTATCGAAGAGAAGCGAATGACAGCCATTTGTCATGGGCAGTTGTATCAGAGTCGGATGAAGAGAGCCTTTGATCAGAAAGTGCGTCCTCGTTGTTTTCAAGTCGGAGATTTAGTGTTGAAAAGGATCCTTCCTCCTCAGACAGATCACAGGGGCAAGTGGACTCCTAACTATGATGGACCGTATATTGTCACCAAGGTTTTTGATGGTGGGGCCTTAATGCTTGCAACTATGGATGGTGAAAACTTCACTTCCCCTGTGAACTCAGACGCAGTTAAAAAATACTTTGCATAAAATAGACCCGCTGGACAGTAAAAAGAATAGTCCAGGCAAAAAATGGGCATCCCGACGAACCAAGAAAATGAAAAGGTTCGGGCAAAAATTAGGGACAAAAATAAAAAAAAGATTGTACACCTGGTAAGTTGAAAACCTGAAAAGGCAACTTAGGCAAAAATGGGTATCCCGGTGGATTGAAAACCCGAAAAGGGCGATCCAGGCAAAAGTTAGGGATTAAGCGAATGACTGCGTTCTGAGTAGTTCTGAATCTCATCTCGTGCCAATGACTGGAAATTTTTGAAGGATAGGAAACAGTCCAATCACTCTTTCAGAAGGCTGATTATCTGGAGGATCTTGAAGACGAGCAAGTCATAGCAGAATTGGAACCCAATAGAAATCCATTTCATATTGCCATTAGATTAATTTCTGTTTTTATCTTTTGTGCGATTACCTCTTTCCAGGGATTGCTTCCTAATGTAAATGCCTATTCGGAGGCCATTCAATCAATAAAATCATGTTATTCAGTATATCTCTGTTTTCATTTTCATTTTACTGTTTTGTTTGCAAAAATGACGTCCGAATTTTTGATAAACATTGCATCATGACACATAAGGGCTTTACAGGTACATGCTTAATAAATATTTAAAATTGCTGTAAATTTTAAAGTGCTTTGGATCGTCTATTCAGAACAGATACCCTCGGGGCATTTCCTTAAAAATCCCCTGGGGACGATCGTGAATATCTTCCCCAGTGAAGTCACCAACAGACGAATTCGGTGTCTTATCCCTGCAGAGCTGATCAGAGCGTTGGATTCCTCAATCCCCAGCAGGTTCTCACCACTGTACTTCCCCAAGCGTTTGTTTCAGGACATACACTCCCCAATAGAGTTGATAGTACCAGACTACATATCCCCAACGGGGTTGACAATGCCAGACTTTATCTTCCCAGCAGAAGTGGCTGCTCCTTAGAGTTCGATGCCAGATCGATAATCCCAATGCCAGATCCATGGTTTCTTTTCTTGAAGCAGAACCTCGGTACCGTATCAGTGTTTGCTCCCCCTGCTGAGTCATCTCTCGCAAACCGTGGTTGCCAGAATCATTGTAGCTCTCCTCAGCAGCAGGCTTCCAATGCCGTTCTTTCCCCGATCAGAGTCTCGGTATGGCCAGAACACCGCATGGCTAGTCATCTCCCCGCAGAGTTCTTTGCGCTGTGCATCTCCAACAGCCGTTCCAGGGTCCAGAAGATGGTGGTCATTTCCCCAGCAGATCCCCTTGCCTCAGCTTGGCATTCTACCCAGCATTTCGCATCCCTGCATGTAGAATCATATTGCATTGCATCCTCCCAAATCGCGTAGCATTTCCATTTTCATGGAGCATTACGCCATTGAAAAATTCAAACATACACATTGTAAGCATAAAACATTCTCGGTATCCCAAGTGATAAGCTAGAAGTTGTTTCCAGTACTCAGACTGAAGATTGTTCATGACTCACCTTGGTTATCCCCAACAAGTGTCATTGGCCCATGCGCCGCCTCTATCATCATTCTCTATCGATACTGACAGGCATGAAGTGTTCCGGTATCCAGACCGAAGTGGTATTCAGGCCAGTGTTCCGATATCCAGACCGAAGTGGCATTCAGGCCAGGTTTCCGATATTCAGATCGAAGTGGCATTCAGGCCAGTTTTCCGATATTCAGATCGAAGTGGCATTCAGGCCAGTGCTCTGGTATCCAGACCGAAGTGGCGTTCATGCCAGTTTTCCGATGTTCAGATCGAAGAAGTTTCCGACATTCAGGTCGACGCAACTTGTGGCATTCAGGCCAGCCTCTTGGTGTTCAGACCGATAGTAATAATCTCATATCTCCCGATGTTCAGATCGAAGTCATTTCCAGTATTCAGACTGATGAGCGGCATTCAGGCCATGGTTATTTCTGTGTTACCATTTATTTTGGTATCCAGGTTAGCATTCTGTTTCGGTATTCAGACTGACTCTCACCGTACCAGACAGATTCTTCTTTCAAGGAATTGTTACTTCACTTCACTCCAGCGCAAATTTTTAGGCTTTTATTGTATTCAATCCCTCGATACCTCGAAAGTACGAAAGCCGCTGCTATCTTCTTTCCAAGTCTCCAGTTGATTGAATAGGGGCAGCTGTAACACCCCAAAATTTGCCCTCCTCACTCATGCATTCATTTTTAGGTCATTTAGCATTTCATACCATATTGCATCATGTCAATCGGGTTTAGCTCCAAGAAGCTCGGACATCATCCAGGACACTTTGTGAGTTTTATTCAAATGGTCAGTCAACACAAGGAAAAGACATGGGGTACTACCAACAGGGCCAGATGAGGCCTATTCACCGTGCAAATCGCCAAGCTGGAAGAAGCGAGAATCTGCTGCTGAGCTGTCATGCTCGCTAGGCGAGCAGATGCTTCGCCTAGCGAAGAGTACTGTCATGCTCGCTAGGCGAGCAAATCCTTCGCTAGGCGAAGGACGCGCATTTCAGAAATATCAGAAAGTTTTGGGCCTGAGCTGTCCTCACTCAAAGCCCACAAGCTGCGAAATTTGACCTATAAATACCAGAGTAGTCAATGAAATAAACCCTGAACACTGGCTGAACAGAAAAGACCAGAGACTGGAGAAGGAGACCTAGGAACTACTCTGCAGCAAGCTTCAGGCAGCTCTGAGAAGTTCACCTCGCCTCACACGAACCCTAGTGCTACTTTGCAGATCCGGCCGCACCATTCAATCCTAATCAGTCTCTCTCATCAGGTATGCCTTTGTTCCTACTACTTTACGCCTCGAATTCGAATATTGTGAATATATGAGGTAACATCTGGTTTTGCCCACGGGTTTATATTTGTGTATGAATATGTATAACAATATCTTGAATGTTTTAATCATTTTCGTTTATGAGTTGGATACCATAGGGTTTCGGATCATAGAGATCAAACTGTTATCAAGGAGGAATCCAAAACCCGCAGGCCTTCGCTAGCCGCTTCGCTAGGCGAGCCTGTAGCGAAGCTTCGCTAAGCCTCCGCTAGGCGAAGCAGTCGCGAACGTGACAGTATCTGCTTTTTGTTCTGTTTTGTTCTAACCTGTCTTTGGCGTTGCCATGCCATTGTTTTCCCGGGATCTCATCTCGTTTGTCTAACCTTTTGTCGAGTTTTCGTGAGGATTCATATACTCTTGCAGGGATACCATTCGGAGGTTTATTCTGACTACTCGTATTGACTGATTTTCTTTGATGGTCTAGCTGGAGAGATCTCAGGGTTGCTAATCTTTTAGTTGCTGTAACTTCGGATCTTTATCCGTGTGGTAATTTTTTCCCTTTCTCGTACTTTATCGCTTTCTTAGCTGGAAGACCTCGATAGGAGGCAATGTTTGAGCCCCTTGGTGGCATTTTACTTTAAGATACATGTTTTGTGTTTTGTATTCGTATCCCCACAGGTAGCGCGGTTCCTTCGTCAAGGACTGCCTGTTTGCCCTCGAGCATCCCAAACCCTAAAAACCATAACACACGTTTACTCCTTCTACTACAGGCGAGTAAGTCTCCAAAGGTCGAGCATCCGGTAGATTGCGTAGTGACATTGTTCGTCCAAAGCCCAATCCATAACCCCGTAGTTAGCCGAAATACGGTTTGCTCTGATTCTCATTCCAGATGAGATACGTAGGCATAAGACGCGATATCTTAGCGAGCACACATCCCCCAACCCATAGGTCAGCCGAGCTACGAAGACTCTGATTCTCATATTCATATGAGATACGTATGCAGTGGATGCGACATCCGCGCGAGTCATTTTCATTTAACCCTTTTTAGTAAATAAACACAAGATAAACCCACACCCTTTAGACAAAAACCACAAAAGTGGATCCCGTAGAGTACTACGGATGCGTAGGGGTGCTAATACCTTCCCTTCGCATAACCGACTCCCGAACCCAAGATTTGGTTGTGAGACCTTGTCTTTTCCTTTCCTTTCTCCAGGTTTACTTCGAGCGTTTCCTTTCCCTCCTTTGGGATGAATAACGCACGGTGGCGACTCTCTTGTCTTTTTCTTTCGCCGGTTGTTTTTTTTTCGCGCACTGTATTTTTCAGGTTGCGACACCATTTGAAGAGCAGATTGAGTTAGTCAACTTGGGTTCCGAAGATGACGTGAATGAAGTCAAGATTGGGTCTCAACTGTGTCCAGAGGTTAAGAAGGGGTTGGTTGATCTTCTCCGAGAGTATTCAGATGTGTTCGTGTGGTCCTATCAAGACTTGCCTGGTTTGGATTCTGAGATTGTGGAGCATAGATTGTCGTTGAAGCCAGAATGCCCGCCAGTCAAGCAGAAGTTGAGGAGGACTCATCCTGATATGGCAGTGAAAATCAAAGAAGAAGTGCATAAGAAAATTGATGTTGGTTTCCTTGTTACTGTTGAGTATCCGGAATGGGTGGCCAATATTGTGCCTGTTCCGTAGAAGGATGGAAAAGTCTGTATGTGTATGGATTAGAGAGATTTGAACAAAGCCAGTCCAGAAGATGATTTTCCTCTGCCACACATTGACATGTTGGTAGACAATACAGCTAAATTCAAAGTCTTTTTGTTTATGGACGGATTTTCTTGTTATAATCAGATCAAGATGGCACCCAAAGATATGGAGAAAACCATATTTATTACACCTTGGGGAACATTCTGTTATAGAGTGATGCCTTTCGGTTTAAAGAATGCTGGTGCAACTTACCAGAGAGCTATGACCACTCTTTTTCATGATATGATGCATAAAGAGATTGAAGTCTATGTCAATGATATGATTGCTAGATCCAGTGATGAAGAAGAGCATGTTGAGCATTTGTTGAAGTTATTCCAGCATTTGAGGAAGTACAAACTCCGCTTGAATCCCAATAAGTGTACATTTGGTGTTCGTTCTGGTAAGTTGTTAGGCTTTATTGTCAGTGAGAAGGGTATTGAAGTTGATCCTGCCAAGGTTAAAGCAATACAGAAGATGCCTGCGTCCAAAACTAAGAAGCAAGTCAGAGGTTTTCTCGACCGCTTGAATTATATCTCAAGATTCATATCGCATATGATTTCCACATGTGCTCCTATATTCAAGCTTCTTCAAAAAGACCAGTCTTGTGATTGGGCCGAGGATTGCCAGAAATCTTTTGACATTATCAAAGAATATTTGCTTAAGCCTCTGATTCTGTCTCCGCTTGTTGAAGGAAGACCATTGATCATGTATTTGACTGTGCTTGATGAAAGTATGGGTTATGTTCTTGGTCATCAAGATGAAACTGGAAAGAAAGAGTATGTAATTTACTACCTCAGTAAGAAATTCATCGACTATAAGACTCGGTATTCTACGCTTGAAAAGACTTGTTGCACATTGCCTTGGGCTGCTAAGCATATGCGTCAGTATATGTTGAATCATACCACTTGGTTGATATCCAAAATGGATCCAATCAAGTATATTTTTGAGAAGCCTGCTTTAACTAGGAGAATTTCCCATTGGTAGATGTTGTTATCAGAGTATGATATTGAATATCGATCTCAGAAAGCTATCAAAGGTAGTGTCTTGGCTGACCATTTGGCCCACCAACCTATTGAAGATTACAAGGCAATACAATATGATTTTCCTGACGAAGAGATCTTGTACCTGAAGATGAATGATTGTGATGAACCATTACTTGAAGAAGGGCCAGAACCTGGTTCCCGTTGGGGCATGGTATTTGATGGAGCTGTTAATCAATATGGTAATGGCATTAGGGCAGTGATTATTACCCCTCAAGGTACGCATTTTCCATTTACAACTAGATTGACTTTCAAGTGTACAAATAATATAGCTGAGTATGAAGCTTGCATTATGGGGCTTGAAGAGGCCATTGATCTTAGAATCAAGTGTCTTAATGTCTATGGAGATTCGACTTTGGTTGTGAATCAAACCAAATGTGAATGGGAGACGAATCAACCCGGTTTTATACCATATAGAGATTATGCGAGGAGGATTTCAAATTTCTTTACAAAGGTTGAGTTTCATCATATCCCTCGAGATGAAAACCGGATGGCATATGCTCTTGCAACATTGGCTTCAATGATTGTGGTGAAGTTTTGGAATGAAGTTCCTAATTTGACCGTGATGTATCTTGATAGGCCAACTCATGTGTTTGCTGTTGAAGAGATCAAAGATGAAAAACCTTGGTATTATAATATCAAGTATCTTCTCCAAAGTCAGATTTACCCGCCTGGGGCATCTTTGAAAGATAAGAAGACTTTGAAGAGATTAGCTGGCAACTTCTACCTGAATGGTGATGTGCTTTACAAGAAAAACTTCAATATGGTTCTACTCAGATGCGTGGAGAGACACGAAGCAGACTTATTAATGACTGAAGTCCATGAAGGTTCCTTTGGTACTCATTCCAATGGACATGCTATGGCTAAGAAGATGTTGAGAGCAGGTTACTATTAACTGACAATGGAATCTGATTATTGCAAGTTTGTGAAGAAATGTCACAAGTGTCAAATCTATGTAGATAAGATTCATGTTCCTCTGACACTATTGAATGTTATTTCCTCCCCATGGCCCTTCTCAATGTGGGGAATCGATATGATTGGCATGATTGAGCCCAAAGCTTTGAATGGACATCGTTTCATTTTGGTGGCTATTGATTACTTCACAAAGTGGGTTGGAGCAGCATCGTACGAAAATGTAACCAAGCAAGTTGTTGTGACATTTATCAAGAATTAGATTATATGCCGTTATGGTGTGCCGAGTAAGATCATTACTGATAATGGATCTAACTTGAATAATAATATGGTGGAAGCTCTTTGCAAAGACTTCAAGATTTCACATCATAATCCTTCTCCCTACAGACCTAAGATGAATGAGGTTGTTGAAGTTGCAAATAAGAACATTAAGAAGATCATTCAGAAAATGGTTGTGACATATAAAGATTGGCACAAGATGCTCCCATTTGCTTTGCATGGGTACCGTACATCCATCCGCACTTCAACAGGGGCAACCCCTTTCTCACTTGTTTATGGCATGGAAGTTATGCTCCCATTGGAGGTGGAGATCCCATCATTGCATGTCTTGATGGAAGCTAAGTTGACTGCGGCTAAATGGTGTCAGACCAGGTATGATCAACTGAATTTGATTAAAGAGAAGAGATTAACTGCCATGTGTCATGGTCAGTTATATCAACAAAGAATGAAGGGAGCTTTTGATAAGAAGGTCAGGCCTAGTGTATTCCGAGAAGGTGACCTTGTGCTCAAGAAGATTCTATCTTTTAAACCAGATGCTAGAGGCAAATGGATTCATAATTATGAAGGCCCATCTGTTGTTAAAAGAGCCTTTTCAGGCGGTGCTTTGATTCTTACAACTATGGATGGTGAAGAGTTCACTCGTCCTGTGAATGCCGATGCAGTCAAAAAATACTTCGCCTAAAAAGAAAATAACAACTCGCTAAGTTGAAAACCCGAAAGGGCGATTTAGGCAAAAATGAGCGCCTCGGTGGATTGAAAACCCGAAAGGGCGATCCAAGTAAAACTTAGAGACATAAAACAAAAAAATTCACCCCGATAAATTGAGTACCCCACCTTGGGCCAATTTATGCAAAAATAAGGGATTATGGCAAGTAACTGCATCTTGTTGATCTTTAGTTTTGAAGACGTTCTTGAGCACAATGTTTGGTTCTGATTCATCTTCAAACAAAGCCAAGAGTACATTGGATATTAAAGTCGGTAGAAGGATTAGTAATCATTGTATTCAATATATCCATTTTCCATGTAAATTACCATTTTTCAACTTTTGTAAAAATCTATGGAGTCTTGTCATTTACAGACTACCATTCTATTAAATAAAGTTGAGCTTTTTATCCATTTGCTTCTACTCTTACTTATTTAAGCTAAATAGAATTAAATTTTATGATGATCATTTTGAAATTGAATTTAATAATTAAAATCATGTTTTTCTTAAATAATAAAAGCAGTTACTTTTTAAGAGCAATCAATTTCATTTAAGGAATATCAACAGCGGTCTGAGAATAGGTGAGCCCTAAGATGTGAAGCATTGTTGGTTTTCCCCAAACAGTTGTTGTGATCTCTGTTTCCTCCCCAGTAGCATTTCAGCATCTCCCGCCGTGTTCCCCCAGCTGAGTTTATACTTGCCTCCTTTGTTTTGATGGTGCAACTTCTCAGCGGTTTGCATAGATCCAACACCAGATTTTGTTTCCCCTCAAGTCGCCAGCATATTTCAGTTAGCACTGATTCTGGAGCAGTATTTCTGGTCCTCTCCAAGGTTGTCTCCCATTTGATATGGTGTTGACCTAAAATTCCCCGCAGAGTTGATGGTGCAGATCCTCGGCAGATCTTTTCCTTTTCCCCAGCCAGGGTTGAGCCTCTGCTATGGTAGTATCCTTTCCCCGTGCAGATTCGGTGTGTCTGTCCTCTTTCAATTGTAGAGTGTCAGCCCCTTAAGCAGAAAGAATTTAACCCTTCTCAATCCCTCTGAGTTATATCCTCATTGGGTTAAGTCTTTGATTGACCTTTTCTTTCTAGATCTGGCCTAGACAAATACTTTTGGGTTCCCTGAGAGTCTATTACCCAGTAGATGGTAATATTCTTCTCGATTTGTGAGTACTTTACTTTTTCCAAATACCCGGTAAAAGTAATCTATTTCCTTTTACTCTCCCCAGCGGATTCGTTTTCACGTTTCCCCAGGAAGTCTATCCTTGATATGTTCATCCTAACCGATGACAGATATTTTCTTCCCCTGCCCTGAGTCTATCCTTGATATGTTCATCTTAACCGATGACAGATATTCTTGTTTTGGCATTCAACCCAGTAAAAAGGTAGTTGTAATCCCTATTTCATTCCCCATAGGGTTAATCCTTGATATGCTCATCCTAACCGATGACAAGTTTCCTCCTTTTTGCGGTCTTCTTCCTAGTAATCGATAGTTGTAAATCCCGCTTTCCCCTTTGTGGATTTTATCCTTGATATGTTTATCTTAACCGATGAAGGATATTCTCTTTTTGGTTTTCTATCCAGTAACTGATAGATGTAATTCCTACTTTCTCCTGCAGTCTATCCTTGATATGTTCATCTTAATCGATGAAGGATATTCTTCCCTTTGAGTCTATTCTTGATATGTTCACTTTAACCGGTGACAGATATTCTCTTTCTTTGGTCTTTTGCCTAGTAACCGGTAGTTATAAACCCTACTTGGCTTCTCCCCAGCAGGTTATTCTTACCCAGTAACTGGTAATGAATACACCTCCTGTTTGCCCTCAGTGAGTCATCCTTGATATGTTTACCCTAACCAGTAACGGATGTCCTCTTTGACAGGATTTTGTTATCTCCTTACCCAGTAACCGATAGTAGAAAATATACTTCTTTCACTCCTGTGTGAAGTCCATTTCTTCCCCAGTCAAGTTTGAGTGCGCATTTCCTCAATGAAATCGTCGTCCCCTGCTTGGTTCAGGCATTTCAGCTTTGTTCTGATATACTTGTTTCCCCTGTGGATTTTTACTTCTTTATCCCTGGCTGAGTCTTTCCATTGATTTATTTTCATGGAATCTCTCATGTCCCCCAGCAGTTTTAAGTCGTAGCCTGGCCTACGCACAACCTTTTATCTCCTAGAGTCTCTATCTCCCTAGTGATTTTTCCTTATGGAATGCAGTATGCTCCTGCAGACTTTCAGTCTCTCCAAATTCTTTTCCTTTGTGGCAACATTTTCCCCACATAGATTTTTTTTACATTTCATAGCATATGCATCATGAGGTCTCTTAGGGACCAAAATTTGTTTCTATTGTTGTTATTTAATTCCATTCTACTAAGTCGATAGGAAGATTTTAACCTTCATCTCCTTAGCTATAACGTCCTTAAATAGGGGCAGCTGTGAGACCCCAATTTTGATCCTAAGATCCCTCATGATATCTCATCATATGCATTGGCATTGGGACCACACTTTGGCATCCTCCTTACCGTTCATCCATTGGGTTTGTATTGGGAGAGATCACCAAGCACATTTGATTGTATCATACTTTGTTCTTCATTATTTACTAACCAAAATACCAAAAATATGTCAATGTATAGTTTGTTGCTTTTGTAGGTAGTGTGTATACTCACCTATGCTCCATCAAGCTCATATCTAGGGTTTAAGACCCTCAATGCAAGGATCTCAATCAAAAATTGGTTTACATTGGCTCTAACCATCATATATGGATCCCCATGATCTTCACATATCATTTGATCAAGAAATCACCAAGAGTTTGAAGCTTGTTTGCCTTGGAAGCCCTAATTTATCTGGGTATCTTGTGTGACTTCCTTAGCAATTTTCTTTAACAATTAATCAAATATTTCAAGTTATACTTCAAATTAAATCATATTATGCATATATTATCCTCCATGAGTCCCAAAAGTCAAGAGAATATCAAGCTAGCAAGTTGGTTCATGGTGGTTGATCAGAGAAAGTCAACTGGTCAAAACTGGGGTTCCCTAGACCCTATCTCCTACAATTTTTGTCATATGAAAATGATTCCAAGATAAACGTTACTCAAAATTACATTAAAAACAACTTTCATGTTGAAGTCAAGAGCTAGTTTTGCTTGTAAAGTCAGTTTTTATGGTGAAAGCTTCTAGGTCATTTTGTCTGAACCCTAGTTAGGAGGTTAACTTCCCAAGACCATAACTTGCTCCATTTTTATGATATTAAATCCATTAAAATTTCATGATCAAGTTCAAGATGTCTAATTCATTTTTTATGTTTGGAGTAAGTGCAAATTCAACTTGCAAATGCATGTGCCAAGAGGAAACCTTATAGGTCATTTTGGGTCAATATCAATGAATAAGTGATTTTCCTCAACTTCTAAAATGCATAACTCTTTCATGCCAAATCCAAATGAGTTCAAATATATGACCAAATTGAAGAGGTTTTAAATATATACAACTTTTATGAAGGAACTTTTCTCATTTGAAGTCCATAGAAAAAGTTATTCAAGATGGAAAAAGTGAATATTTGACTTGGGACTTAGAAAAGTTTCAAATATGTTTGATTTCCCAAACTTCAACCTCAATATTTATCATGATCCAAGCTTTAAATTAAAAAGTGTTCAACATGAAAGTTGTTCCCCTTGATCTCACATTTCTAAAAAGTCCAAAATCACCTCATTTGGACAAAGTATGAGATACTTGCGTATGGGACAATTGACTCATGTACACATGGAATACACGTTTTCATCCATCTGATCTGCCACGTCAATTAATGAGGGAGATCAGATGACTCAGGTTTTTTTTGAATTTCTGAATTTTACATTTAATTGCTTATTTTTCATTAATTCATATTAATTTCATTATTGATCCAAAAAATATGGGACTTTCACAAAAAAAAATTCAAATATTTTTCTCTTTCATTTTCTGAATTAAAACTATTTTTTGGATCAATATTGATATTTTTCATGATTTAATTGTTTTTGTGCATATTTTTAATTGTTTAAAAATACTTATGACTTTTCAAAAATAATAAAAAGTTTTCCCTAAGGTCCTTTAACCTTCATTGACCTATGATAAATCTCTTGGCCATTTATTTGGTGTTTTGAGGAGGTTTTAGGTTTTTGATCAAACATAATTTAATTTAAATGCATTTTAATTTGACTTTTAATTGATTAATTGTGAATAAATTGTGTTGAACCATTTTTATTGACTTGTGAAGTTTGACTATGTGTTTGGGTCTTGATCAAGGTTGATTTGACTTTTCTTGGATTAAAATCATTGGATTTAGGGGATTAACAAAATGTACATTTCATCTCCCAAAATGAATGAATGATTTTAATTTGATAAAATTCCTCCCATGACCAATTTGTGTTTGTCTCATTTCCCCTCCCTCTTCATCTACAATCCCATTCGATCCCATATCTTCCATTGGCCAATGACATCTCAATATCCTAAGGCGAATTGGTTCATCAATAACTTATGTTAGATGAACCAATACAAGTATGGATGAGATTAGGTCCATCCTTTGATCATTTTCTTTTTGAGTGTGGTATATTTAGGAGTATGGTTCATTATACCATATCTCTAACATGCATTAACACCAAAATTTCTATTGCCCGACCTCAGATAGTTGTGACTTCTACTTAAGTCCAATTACGATTGCTTAACATAGCGCTAAATCTTGACCCAAAAGTATAGTATTCTAGTAAGTGAGATAGTAAGTCTCCCCCCTTTCATGGTATTGTGTGGAAACTTGGCCTTTTTTCCTTCCTTTGGAAGATGTCTTGGTTTAAGGATCCATGCTTGTGAATAGAGGGTTTAGAGTTCTCCGAAGAATGACTTAAACAATTGAAAAGAAAAACTCCACTAACATCTAATCAACTAACATTTGACTAACTTTTATTCTTGTTACTTTTAATTTCAAGTCATTTACTTTATGTCATTTAAATTCAAGTCATTTACCATTTCATTTTCCATTTACATATCATTTAACTTGTTTATGTCTGTGCCATTTTCACTTTGCTCACTTGAGCCATATATTGTGATTGTATATATTTGTTTGTGTATCTTGTTTGTGTTTGTTGTCTTAGGACCTTAAAATGCCTAATAAACAACAAAAACCCTAAAAAATGTTTGTGTGGATTGTTGGATTTGATCTAAGCTTTGGACTTAAAATTAGGTAACATTCCCTATGCAAAAGGACTTGGCCAATGCCAACATTTCTGAAACCAAGTTCTTAAGATTTGAATTCTCATATGATGCTAGTGTTGAGATCCACATGAGTTCATTTGATACATGGTCTTGATGCAAATGTTACTTTGAACCTGTGTCTAATGCCTTATTCTAAGCCATTTAAGAAGTATGCCATCTGATACATTGGGAAGATTATGAAGAAGACTTTGAAGTTGCTAGATTGGATGTAGATATCTTTATTTGATGCCTTACTCTTCATCTTATTTGTTTATTGGTATTTGCTTGATTCTAAAGTCCAAAGGAAAAATGGGTTTCTATATGACATTCTTGTCTATTGGATTGCATCCCATTGGTCAGATCTATTCAATCCTTAACTTTTAAATTCTCGCTTAGGATTTGTCTCTTCATCTCCTCCCACTTCTTAAATTTCAAATCTCTCCCCCCTTTTCAAAACCTTCTTTGCTTGTGATTTCAAAAGTTAGACTCTTTATTGCAAATTAGAAACCTTGGCCTTATGCCATTGCATTTTTTTACACTTTTTTCTTAATCAAACTTGTAAATAAACTTAACCATATTGACTTAAAATTTCAAAAGACAAAAAGAACTAACACTCATTCAAACTCTTTTAGGCATTTTGTGCCTCTTTTAAACTTAATTTTTTCTTAAAAGCAATCCACTCACTTTGAAATTGATACCACGAACTACGAGGTTTTGATCCCTCATTTTTATGTTGGTGCGTAGGCACAAGTCCGAAGGTCTTGTGAAACACAAAAATATAATTAATGAACTCATTTCTCATCCCTGCACTCTATTTATTACAAACATCTTTTATACCAAAACACATACACACATAAAAAAGGGCTCCCTAGGAGTACCTAAGACACTTTGGGTGCTAACACCTTCCCTCTGTGTAACCAACCCCCTTACCTATAATCTATGGCATTTTATTAGTTTTGATTTGAAAACTTCTTATCTTTGGGTTTTATTCGTACTTTTTCCTTTTCCTTTGGAAACAATAAAAGCGTGGTGGCGACTATGGTTTTAGTGAAGTTAAGCTTATCCATAGCTTGATGGTCATGAATTTACCCCTATACGAACTCAAGAAACAAAATTAATTACACAACGTCTCACCATTCACTTGCGTTTCCATGTGAATATGAATCGGAGCTCTAGATACCAATTATTGGTGCACAAGGTAAAAAAGATGAAGACGGAAGAAGAAAGAGAAGAGAGAATAACAAACTTCCACAGTTCTGCTAAAATGGTTGCACATACAATGCATTATAATACTCAGTGGATACAACTCTTGACAACTACATTACTATATATACACTTATAATAATGTCACGTAAGCAACAATGCTAACCTACACTAACTAGGTTAAGCTTAACAAAACTAATATTACACTACTGAAAATGAATTACTTCTAACAATTTGATTCGTGCTTCCTATCGTTTTCTTTTGCTATTATTATTCATTAAATTTTGGCTTAAATTACACACGAGAAAAGTACTATATACAATTTATACATTTCTTAATTCATATTTTTCTTGTGATAATAATATAAGTATGTAAGTATAGTTTGCTTCTTAATTAGGATATCTTTATCGTATAAATTGATAAATTGTTAGTGTTACCCTCATTCATACAATATATTAAATCTGAAACAATATATTTTATCACGAATGTCACATATTTTATGTTTGCAACATCATAATTAATTTTATGTGGCACATTTCAAAACTCATTTTCATTTTTCAAAAGTGTATGCCACATACTCCATGTTTGTCACATAACAATTAATCTTATGTGGCACCTCCCAAAACTCATATTCATTTTTTAAAAGGTTAAAGTACATACTATTCTTTGGGTTTAAAAGGTTATTCGTACAAAAACAAAAATATATTAACATAACAATTATTTTGTAATTTTGAAATATACTATTTGCTTAAGCTTTATATCACATTATTTATTTATTTTGAAATAAATTTTAAATTATAAAAAGGAGAAATAAAAAAAAACTTTAATATACTTTTTCAATATAATGTATCTAAAATAATTTTAATTAATTTTAATTTGAAAAACTTAAACAGTGTAGTATTTTTTTATCATACTACTTACAACAAAGAATACTACCATAAAAAATAAATGATTGGTTTTAACGTTTGATTTTAAAATTACAATGCAATTTTTTTTAATATTATATGATATTAAATTTTATAATTTTCTGGCATATAGATGATATGTGTGAGATTCAACTCCCTACAATAGTTTATCCTTATTTTAAGGAATATTTTTAATGTAATAAAATCAATACCAATTTTGAATAAAATCTACATTTATATCTATCTATATAATATATTAAATTTGAAACAACAAAATATATTATGACATATCATAGGTCACATACTCTATGTTTATCACATCATAATTATTCTTACGTTGCACCTCCCAAAACTCATTTTCATTTTTCAAAATGTCAAAGCACATGCTATTCTTTTAATAATGTCATAAATTCAAACCTTGATAAAAATAAAAATATATTAACATAATAATTATTTTATAACTTTAAAATATACTATTTGCTTAAACTTTATATCACATTATTTATTTATTTTAAAATAAATTTTGGAATTATAAAAAGAGAGAAAATAAATTTTGATATATTTTTTCAATATAATGTCTCTAAAATAATTTTAGTTAATTTTTATTTTAAAATCTTAAATGGTATAGTATTTTTTATCATACTACTTACAACAAAATATAATACCTGGTTTTAACGTTTGATTTTGAAATCACAATGCAAAAAAAAATTAATATTATAGGATACCGTAACGAAAGAAAAGTCACATGATGAGAAAGAGGGTGAAGCAAGCATGAATAACAAACTTCCTCAAATTCAGGAAATGGGACGTGGAAAGAGAGAGAAAAATGTCAACTGGAAGATACTACAATCTAGCTGATTTGTGATATGTTAAATAGGTGAATGTAAGCATGCTTTTGGGGTGGACTATGATTACGGGTTTCTCTATCCCTATTTGATAACCTCTCTCCTCTATGTTATTCTTTTTTTCTTTTATTATTTGTACTTTATTCCTTCGTATATCCATTTATGGAAACGAAGTCAAATCAATCAAATTAATGCTCATTATTTCCTTATTTCTTAATTACTATCATTACATTGATGCTTTCAACTCATCATGGCAGACAACACACGAATGAAGGAAATTTACGCAGAGCTTAAGAAGAATGCGGAAGATATAGCTCGCGTAAATGAAGCGATACAGAGTCAGATGGACCGATTGGAAGTTGCAAGCCAAGCTCAAAACGAGAAGATAGAGTCGATTCAGACTACAAGCGCTTCTTAATTCAATCAGCTTAATGCGGCCATTGCTCAAGTGTTGTAGCGCTTGCAGAGCTTTCTCAGGTCTTCCTATGGTGTTTCGAATTCAATCAAAGAACCACCGAAAAATTTATTTCAGGTGAGATTTGTCAAACTCGACTTTCCTCGATTTGATGGTAAGAATATGATGGATTGGATTTTTAAAGTGGAGCAATTCTTTGATTACTATGCTACTCCAAATTCTGATAGACTCATTATCGCTTCGGTGTACCTCGATCATGAGGTAGTTCCTTGGTATTAGATGATTCAGAAAACAGAGCCATTCATGACATGGCAAAATCTTACTCGAGCATTAAAATTGGATTTTGGTCCTCCTGCTTATGATTGTCCTCGTGCCACATTGTTTAAACTGACTCAATCTGCTTATGTTAACGAGTATTACATGAAATTCACTACTCTTGCGAATCAAGTAGATGTATTAAGTGTTGAAGCCATCTTAGACTATTTTATTAGTGGATTGCAGGATGATATCAGTAGGGATATCAAAGCCATGGAACCTAAAACCCTAACCAAAGATGTAGCTCTTGAGTCCAAATGGATTATGCGCACATTGCCATACCATTAATTGACCCCTTGAAGAAGGGCAATTTAAAATGGAATGCTGAAGCAGACACAACTTTTGAGAAACTCACAATGGCCATGACTGAAGCCCTAGTTTTGGGACTACTGGATTTCTCACAGCCTTTCATACTAGAGATCGATGCGTCAGGGACAGGTGTGGGGGCAGTGTTGGGGCAAAAAGGACACCTCATTGCTTATTTCTCAAAGAAATTGTCAGCTAGAATGCAGAAACACTCAACTTATACAAGGGAGCTATTGGATATAATGAAGGCATTGGCTAAGTTCAGGCATTACCTTTTGGGAAACAAGTTCATCATCAGAACTGATCATAAAAGTTTGAAATGTTTGTTGGATCAATCGCTTCAAACACCTGAACAACAAGCTTGGTTACACAAACTTTGGGAGTATAATTTCAAGATTGAGTACAAGCCTGGGAAGGACAATCAAGCTGCTGATGCGTTATCACGAATGTTTATGTTGGCTTGTGTAAGACCCCAATTTTGTCCCTAAGATCCCTCATGGCATTATAGCATTGCATTGCATAGCCTCAAGGATCATTGAGCATCTTGGCTCCTTTTCCCTTTGGGTAGGGATCTCTTGTGAGTGGTTTGAGATCACCAAGCATGCTTGAATTGTATATCATTGCTTTTCTCATTTTATTTACTAACCAAAAGCACAAAAATATGTCATTAACATATTTTGTTTGTATCTTAAGCAATCACCAGGTCAAGAGCTTCAAGAAGATCCTTTGAGCAAGAGATGAGCAATTTCACCAAGTGGTAGAGGCTCAAGTTAATCAAAGGTCATCTAAGGACCAAAAGTCAAATGTGCAGTCAACTGAGGGCTATGAGGTGGGGAAATGAGTTAAGACACCTCAATCATGTTCAAGTGGGGTCTATTCATCATTCTAAACATCCATCTTGAAGATTCAAAGGTCATGGCAAAAGTTACTAAAAACGGAAAATGACCTATAATTCAAAGTTTCCAAATTTGGCAAGTTCTTGGTCCACTTTCAATTTGACTTTTCAAGATCAAAGAAGTTTCAAATGGATTTTTGGTGAACATGAAAGTTGTAGATCTTTGTCTCCCCTTTCCAAAAAGTCCTAATTCATGTCCATATGATGAATGGTTGAGAAGTTATGGTCATTTGATCACAAGGTGTACATGGAAATTCAAAATGGCATAACTTTTGATACAATGCTCCAAATTTGGTTCATTCTTTTTGCAAAATGCTTCTCATGTTCAAGACATCTCAAATTGACATCATTTGGCCCAATTGTGCAAAGGAATCATGACCAAGAGTTCACTAGTTCACACATGTGCAAATTGAAGCTATACTTCATTATTCATTTTTGGCTTAAGGTGCAAGCAAATTACTCTTCAAAGCATGACCATTGGATAATTTTGAGTGAATTGGAAGCTTAACATGAGGATGTGCACGTGTATTATGGCAAGGAGAGCTTAATGTGTATTTTTGCAATTTGCTTCAATACTCACTAATCATGATTAATACATGGAAAAGAGGATTAGCATGGTCATTAGCATGAAGTATAAAAGGCCAAACCCTAATCATAACTGAATAACAGAACCATTTCATATCAAATTCAAGAACTCTCTCAAATTTTCTCTCACTTAGAATTTTCATTTTCTTCACACCATTCTCCAAGATCTTTGCATATTCTTGTTCCTGGTGCTTCACTGAGCAAGATTCATCCACTGTTTGGAGCAATTCATCAAGGAATTGAGCAGTGCAAGAGCATGAATATGGCGATGGAAGTTGGAAATTGAGGTGGATTCAAGTGGTTTCAACTAATTCTTTTTGCACAAAGCTTCAACAGAAGTTCATAGGAGTGGATCTGGAGCTTCATAGCCTGTGAGATCGTAAATTCAGGAAGCTTCGATTCCAGGTGATGCAAATTTCATCCTCTCCTTTTGCTGTTTTTTGATCATAGATGTGTAGATCATGCCGTGTAGATCACGTACATGTGTTTAGAATTGAATTTGGTTGAGTATTGAGTATGTAGTGTTGATTGTAAGTTTAGATCTAGATTATGTTTGCCTTCGATCTGAAAAATCCATGAGGAATTAGGAGAATTGGATGTGATATTTGGAATCTACATTGAAAGGCGGTTCGAATGATATAGGCTTTGTGTAATTCTGGAATTTTTTTTGTGTTGAAGTCGCCGGAGTGTGCCGGAGAAGACGACCGGAGCTGTAGCTCCGACGTCTGCATGTTTAGGGTTTAGCTGACTGTGTCTTCCATGTGTGATGCTGCGTGGACGAGTGATTGGTTACAAATTGTTTGACCAAGCCACGCGTGTATTGGAATGCTGATGTGTGCGCTGACATCGTTTAATGAAACGGTGCGTTTCATCATTTGAACGTGAGCCGTTGATCATGATTGCGCGCCAAGATCTGATGGTTGTTGTTTTTTCTGATTTGATTTGAATATTTTCTTTTCCCTCCATTTTCCATGCATACTTCAATTATTTTGTTCATTTCATTTAATTCATAAAAAATGCAAAAATGATCCAAATGAGTCCCATTTTTTTTTCATAGATTTGTATGGATGTCTACTATTTTTTGGTGCTGATTTCATGAATTGTGGATGTCTGGATTTTTATTTGTGAATTTTTGAATGAACTTGTGCTAATTTGATCTAGTGCATTCAATGTCTTGTGAAATTCTCTATGTTGAACCTTCTGATCCAATTTTTTGCATACATGATCTTCATGCATAATATGAATTATTGGTCACTGGTTTGGAATTTTTATCACATGTTATCATCACTTTTGACACATAGAGAATAATGTGACAATTTGTGTCACATTTTTGACATTGAATTGGTGCATTTTTGTTCACATAGCATTTGCGTCATTCTGGATTTGATCTTTTGCATATTGCACATCCATGACATGAGAAACTTATACAAAAAAATCTCAAAGTCATTGCATGCATTTCTGATTTGATTTGAATTTTCTAATTTGGAAGTTCATTTTGTGCATATTTTTGGTCATTGCATGGCATAGGCCATTTGAGACATTTGCTTATTGACTTGATGCTGGTCCTTTTGAGGACATTTTGAGGAGTGTTTGAATGTGTAATGTGTAGAAGATTGAGTTCTGTTTTGGTCATTTAGTTAGGTTTTGAATTCATCTCTTATGCCTTTGTTTGTTGGTGTTTTATTGTATTGATTGAATGCATATAAACTAACTTTGTCTTGTGTTTTAGGTTTGGATACTCATCATTGATCTTGTGAGATACAAATGCATTTGAGTACTGACCTATTGTTGTTTTGTAGGGTTTTAATTGATGTGATGAACTCATGATCCCATTTGAGTGCTAAGGCACTTATGCACTGAATTGTGTAACTGTTAGAGGGTTTCACTGTTTGTTTTCTGGTTGTATGACTGAAGTACTAATTGTTTAGTCTTTGTACAGGTACCTTAGTTGCTTGCTTGCTTTAGCTCTTGTTTGAGCATTGGATTATGGTTGATACACCACTCAGGTAGTTAGCTTCTTACTTCATGTAGTCTGAAGTCCTGTCACCTTTTTGGCAGGCATTTTGCTGGCAAGTCCTCCTTCAGAGGCTCTGTTTGTGTTTGTTTACAATTGTGCTCAAAGACCTCCAAGATGAGGCATGTGTTATTTGTTAATACCTACAAGAGTTGAGGAAATTGACGGATAAAAGGGATTAGTAGCCAATCCCCCGTTATTCAGTGAGTCGTTCTTTATGCTCGCACTACGTGCTGATGCTTCTAAACATGTGCCCAAGATCTTTGTCCAGTGTCTGTCAAGTGGAATAGGATCCCACTTTCTGGATCCCCACGCTTTCTTTGTCATGAGCTCACCCTGACCAGGGTTAAGAGCATGAGGTCTCATCCTCATTACCATTTTGATCAGCTTCACCCTAACGTTCAATGTTAGTGGTTAAGAGCTACAGATTACCCTTTACAGTTTGGCTTGTTTGTCGAGGTTGACATGACCCCTCTTGACTAAAGCCCACCCATTATTTGAGCCTCCTATATGGATATAGTGTGTGATGTTTGTTTACTTGTGGAACTTTTTATGTGTGTGCTCTTGAACTAGGAGTTTCCATTTGAGCTTAATTTGAGGATCATTACCATGTTCATCTAAGTGGAAGATACAAGATACATTGAGGATCTCTTATGAGACTTGTTTGATTGCTTATGCTTTGTGCTTGCTTATTCCAAAGGATGGGATCTACTTGGATCATCTATATGATCTCAAGAGAGGGACTCCTAGTGTGGTTTCATTTCTTATCCCTCACCTTTTTGTTTTCCTTAGGACTTAGCCCTTTTTCCTCATCTCTCCACCCTAACCCAAGCCAAAACCCTTTTTGTGCAAAAATTTGACTATTGTTTTCAACATTAGAAACCTAAGCCTTATGCTTTTGATTTTCAAACTTTCTTTTCATAACACTCATTTTGAATTGAATCTTTAAGTCAACTTTGACCATCTTTTGTATATACTTCTAATTGGTAAATATAACACATTCAAATGTCTTTTTGTGGTTCCAATGTCCACTTCTTAATCAAATTTTTCATAACCTTTAGCTATTAGGTTTGAGTTATCTTTGTGGTAGATGTAATACTCACCTTTGTCCTTAGTGATGGACAATGAGCCTTCCATGCTTATTATAGGGTTAACCCCTCACTAGCATGTTGAAGTTATCCTCACATGGTGGACTTGTGGTTTTAGGTTGAGTTTTCTCCCTTTGATAACAAAAGATCTTAAGGCTTTTGGACCAATCAATCCACTCATTTGTTTTGAGATTTTTACCTCGAACTACGAGGTTTTGATCCTAATCTTTTTATAAGAGGGTACGTAGGCAATGGGTTTATCCATCCAAACACAAAATGTAAATAACTTGTACATTCTCTTCTCATCTCTTCAATCATGTTTGCACAAATAAAAATTTCACAAAACAAACAACCTTCACAAGTGTGAAAAGGGCTCCCTAGGAGTACCTAGGATGTTTTGGGTGCCTAACACCTTCCTATTGCATAACCAACCCCCTTACCCGGATCTCTGTTTCTTTTACTAGTTTTTGTTAAAACTATTAGGTTTTTGTTCGCTTTCTAACCATTCCTTTGGATAAATAGAAGTGCGGTGGCGACTCGACTTTGTATGATTTACCTTGGATTTAGTCAATATCTCCAATGGTAACGAATACCCCGCTACAACTTGGTCGGAGCCACATTCGTTGTTTTTAGAAGAATTGAAGAATAAGCTGAGTGGTGATCCTCATCTCAAGCAATTGAGGGATGACTATACAAAATCTACAGAGCCTAGCCAATACAGTATCATAGAGGGATTGCTATATTGGAAGGATCGATTGACGATACCAGCTGAAGAAGAGTTAGTACATAAACTACTCCATGAATTCCATATCTCTCCGATAGGTGGTCATGTTGGCATCACTAGAACATTGGCTAGACTGGAAGCTCAGTTCTACTGGCCCAAGATGCAAGAGGACGTTAAAACGTTTGTTCATAAATGTCTCATTTGCTAACAAGCAAAGAACAACAATGCCTTACCAGCAGATTTATTGCAACCTCTACATGTCCCGTAACAAGTTTAGGAAGATATTGTTATAGGCTTTATTACTGGCCTGCCACTTTCTTCCAGTTTATCCGTCATCATGGTAGTAATTGATAGATTAACCAAATATGCCGACTTCTTACCACTAAAGGCTGGCTATAGTAGTAAGAGTGTAGCAGAGACATTTATGAATCACATACTGAAACTGCATGAGATCCCGAAATTGATCGTGTCTGACAGGAATAAAGTTTTCACGAGCTCCTTTTGGCAACATTTGTTCAAGCTGTAGGGCACCACGTTGGCAATGTCATCGATATATCATCCCTAGTCAGATGGGCAATCTGAGATCTTGAATAAATGTTTAGAAATGTACCTCTGATGTTTAACATACAAAAATCCTAAAGTTTGGGTCAAGGCACTACCACTCGCAGAATCTTGGTACAACTCTATATATCACATAAGTGCAGGCATGACCTCTTTTAAAGCATTGTATGGGAGAGAACCACCAACTTGGGCCAAACCAGTTTATTCAACAGCGGATCCCCCGGAGGTAATATAACAGATAAATAACAGGGAGAAATTGTTACCTACATTGAAAGCTAACTTGTTGAGAGCACAACAAGTGATGAAAAGCAATGCAGACAAGAAGAGGACATGGGTATCCTTACAAGTGGCTGATACCGTACTGGTCAAGCTATAGCCATATTGATAACATTCAGTTGCCTTGCGCAAAAATCAGAAACTATCTTTGAAATATTTTGGGCCCTTCAAAGTTTCGGCTAAGATTGGAACTGTGGCATACAAGCTAGAGCTGCTGTCAACTGCGAGAATCCACCCCATTTTCCATGTGTTACAGTTGAGGTTGTTCAAAGGACCTGCTAGTGAGACGTATATGTTGTTATCTTTAACTGTATCAGAAATGGGGCCAATTATGAAACCAATACAGGTGTTAGCAACAAGAACTATCACCAAATGATCAAGGCAAGTTCCACAAATTCTGGTCCAGTAGGAGAATGACTTGCAGGAAGAAGCTACGTGGGAGGATGTGGAAGTCATGTCAGCTAGTTACCCAACCTTCAACCTTGAGGACAAGGTTGTCTTAAAAGGAGATGGTAATGTAACGAAAGAAAAGCCACGTGATGAGAAAGAGGGTGAAGCAGGCATGAATAACAAACTTCCTCAAATTCAAGAAATGGGACGTGGAAAGAGAGAGAAAAAGGCCAGCTGGAAGATACTACAATCTAGTTGATTTGTGATCCGTTAAATATGTGAATGGAAGCATGCTTTTGGGGTGGTCTATGATGACACGTTTCTCTATCCCTATTTGATAATATCTCTCCTCTATGTTATTCTTTTTTGCTTCTATTATCTGTACTCCATTCCTTCGTACATCCATTTGTGGAAACAAAGTCAAATCAATCAAATCATGGCTCATTATTTTCTTATTGCTTAATTACTATAATTACATATACATTTATAAATTTCTTGCATATAAATTACATGTCTGAGATTCAACTCATTACAATATTTTATCCTTATTTTAAAGAATATTTTGAAGGATATAAATTCAATATCAATTTTGAATAAAATCTATATCTATATAGTATATTAAATTTGAAAACATATTATATCACGATACATGATATGCCACATACTCTATGTTTGTCACATCACAATTATTCTTATGTGGCACCTATCAAAACTCATCTTCATTTTTCAAAAAGTGAAATCAAATACTATTCTTTTGTTGAGATTATGAGTTCAAACTTTGACAAAAGCAAAAATATATTAATATAACAATTATTTTGTAATTTTGAAATATACTATTTATTTAAACCATATATCACATTATTTATTTATTTTTAAATAAAATTTGGAATTATAAAAAGAGAGAAACTAAACTTTGATATATTTTTTAAGCATGATATTTCGGGGACAGGCAAGCGCCCCATTTTCCCAACATTGCACTCCCTTCAGGTGGGGGGTTGTGATCTAGCTTGCTTGGAATATTGTTCACAACTGTCTTCCCTCGGTCAGAGGGGTCTTCAGGATGCTTGTTCAACTGTATGTTGCTGTCTTTCAGGTTCCCATGTGATTGTTCCTTCAGCTCTTGGATCTCTTTTAGTCTCTGATTCAGCTCGTACTGGTTTTGGCGAAGGGTGACTTCTAGCTGTTTGTTGCGGATTCTCTCATCCTTCAACTCTTTCTTACAAGCTTCTAGCAAGCTTTGAAGTTTCTTCATTTGCTCCATGTGTTCTAGTTCTGCTTTACCAGCTCGGTATTGGGCTTCAGCTAACTGCTTCTTTTTGGTTGCCAGGCTGGCATAAGTCCCTTTGAGGGTGTCACCCACTTTGAGTCTTTTGAAAACCTCTGTCTGTACCCCATCATCTGCTTGACGAACTCGGTCTCTCTTCTGATTGAGATTGAATTTCAAGGTTTCTTTCTCCAATGAGATCTTAGCAAGCTTAGATTTGAGATCGACATTCTCTTTCTCTAGAGTCTTGATAACTTCTTCAATTCATCTACTTCAGAATTTGGCTGGTTCTCTGGCTCAGGAGGTTGGAGGTTCATGGATGGTTCAGGCGGGAACGGCAACAAGACCTCACTAACTCTGCTCTTGACCCAACTGGTGTAAGCTTCCTGGCAATACAATTCTTCTTACCTATCTCTGCTCTTCCTTGATGATAAATCGACCCCCAAGCCTTGATAATCTTCTTGATCAACTCTGGCTCTTCGACCCCTTCGTATAAAACAAAACCCTTTACACTTCCGAGATCAGGTTTGTCCACCATAGGATATCCAAGTTGTCGTAATGCTAACCTCGGGTTGTAGTTGATCCCTTCCTTTGTACCAAGAAGAGGTACATTAGGAAAATCCCCATAATTGAGGATGAGCTTGACACCATCGTACACTCGAGAATACCAAGGAATGTCTTCGGCTTTTAAGGACATGATCTGTTGGGACCATCGCAAGTTATCTTTGTTCTCAAAGAAAGGACCTTTGCTGGGTAGATGCGAAATAAACCATCTATACAACAAAGGGGTGCAACAGACGATAGTCCCTTTCTTCTTCTGGGTTCTCACGTGGATGGAATAGTAAGTATCAGCAAGAAGAGTGGGAATCGGATTCTGAGTCAAGAAGATGTGAATGGTAGCCAAGTCTATGAACTCCTCCATATTTAGAAACAAGACAATCCCATAGATAAGTAAAGCTAGATGGGCGTTGAAGGTCGTCCAGCTTCCAGCTTCAGCGAATGTGATAGCTTTGTCTACGAGAAACCTAGAGGTGAAGCCATGGATTCCACCCTTTGGTTTCAAGTTCAATTCTATTTCCTTCTTTCCCATATGCAGAGCTTCAGCAAGTTCTCGATATTCAGGAAGTTCCTTAGTGCGGATGTATGGCACTTGGTTCTTAATCCTAATACCCAAAATATGAGAGTACTCTTCCAATTTCGACGCTAGCTGGTAATCTTGGAAAGTAAAGCACCTTAGTGGTGGATCGTAGAACTGCACCAAGGTGTGCACATCGATGATGTTGACCTCGGTGTTCAAAATACCCAGAAGGTTACCATACGCTTCCTTGAAGGCGTCTTTGTGAGTCATGTCTAAACGTGCCCCAAGTCCTCTCAATATAGCCAATGGAGGTTCCACAAACTTGTAATTGTGGATGCTCTTTCTCTCGGGATTCATACTTCGCTTCAATTGCTTGGTAAATAGACCAGACTCTTGGATTCCTGGAAAAGACATGCATATGCAAAATTTTGGTCATGATGAGTGATAATGTAATGATGAGATGATAATAAGTCACATGGACTCGAAACTCTGGCAAGTTCTGGACAATCTGTAAGTGCCACATGTTGCAAGCTCAAAAGTTCGACATGGCACGAGTATCAAGGTAGGTAGAGTCTATGGTTTCCTACAATAAAAACCCATATCCCCCTCACAGGTGTGGACTATTCTCCAAGGTGGTCCCTAGAAGGTATCCCAGAGTCATTGACTCGAAATGAAAATACTCTGCCATAGTGAATACTCACAGGACAAAAGTACTTCCAAGTGAATCTAGTCTGGGTGTGGTTCTCGTGACACCCAACGCGCGAAACGCAGGTGTACACGACTATCTGTAATACCCCAAAATTTACCCTTCATTTTTCCTGGAAGCATGGGATTATGTTTTACACTTCATTAGCATCATATTAGGTCATACTCATTGCATACTGCATTAGTGACATGGAGATCAGGTTTTGATCGATCACTCCTTAACAGAAGGAGCCCACACAAAGCAAGATTGAGAATCAGACTTCATTTTCTAAGTATACAAGTCTCAAGGCTCTCAGGGGGGGTCCAAGTATCTTATTATGGTCCTCAGTTCATCAGTGAAGGATTCAAAGCTATCAGAGTGTTCATCTGGATTTAATCAGAAATTAGGGTTTCATGGCTACCTGCAACAGGAAATGTTTGGTTGAAAGTAGAGGATATCATCCATGTCATTATTAGAGAGGCATCTTGGCCTAGGAAGATTCACAAGTATCTCAAAATCCATGCCTAGGGGATCCTACATGTGAAATTTGATCAAGGTTGGATCATGGATTCATCATTTAATCAGGAATTGGAAAAGTTACTTAATTTGGAAATGGTTGACTTTCCATTTAGGGCAAGTTTTCATGATCGTTGCACTCGCTTTAAGCCTATTTTGCATCAAGATAAAAGCTCCATTTGAAACGTTTTCCAACATGAAAGTTGTTCCTCTTGTTCCAAGATTTCTATAGATATAAAGTTTGCTCCATTTGGATTAGAATTGAGAAAGTTATGCTTAGTCAAAGTGAGACATTTTTTTAGGACACTTAGAAAAATTTCAAAGTCCAAAATCTTCAAAATTTATCAAGACTTCTTGGCCAGTTTTCTTGCACTTCAAGGCATTATTTGAAAATAATTTCTTCACAACAATTGTACCTTGCCATGTCCTCTTTCACATCCTTTTGGAATCATCTCATTTGGATTCATGGTTTGAGAGATACATTCATTTAAAATGGGCACCATGACTTGATTTTCTAGGCAGATTTTGGGTCTGGCTGGCCCAATCAAATTTTCTAAGCGTGCTGCACAAATCAGTCACGTTTTTTTTACCTCTTTTGGCCATGCATTGGACATCCATTCACTTAAGTTTGGCCCAAAATAACAACATTTTACACCTCACTTCACACTTTTATTCTTATGGATAAATCACTTATTAAAAAGCCCATGAGAACACCTAATCCACCCTATTTAAGAAGCTGAAACCCTAAACCTAAGAAAAAGCATTGGAATTTCGTGGCAAGGAGGCAAAGCTTCATCACATATCAGATTCCATTCCACTTCTATTTTCCATTAGGTAATCATCTCTTCCATGGCCATGTTTTGATATATCTACGCTTGCTTACCATGTTCATCAGCATTAATCCTTCCACTTTCATATTTCTTTTTCTTATTTAAAATATTTTCTTCGTCCATAAAATTACCCAAAAATATTTTTCACTTTTCTTAACGTTTTACTTAATTTTATATAATTTTTATTTTCGTATTTTTTTATTATTAATATTTTATTTTAATTATTTATTCTAACTGGTCCATTTTAACACACTTTTTTTTATTGATTTTATTTTTATGACTTAAAATTATTGTTAGCATTTGATTTTTGGGATGAAGGTTGACCACTGCCTCATGGTCAACCTGACGTTTTCTTGGAATTTTATTTCACATTTTCAATTTATTTTGGATTTATTTTTGACCTAGTTTGGTTGGTGGACTTTTAATTTGACTTCTGTTTTATTTTAATTAATTCATGTACCAATTTTCGTTATTTTTAAAATATTTTTGGGGGATGATGATATCCTGACCCCACCTAATTTATTTTAATTTTTCATAATTTTATTGATTAATTTACTATTTATTCTTGATTTATTTCTAACCTAGTCTCATTAATTGACTTTTGGTTTGACCTCTGTTTTATTTTAATTAATTTATGTACCAATTTTCGTTATTTTAAAAATCTTTTTGGGGGATGATGATGTTCTGACCCCACCTTATTTATTTTATTTTTTCATAATTTTCTTGATTAATTTACTATTTATTCTTGATTTATTTCTAACCTAGTCTTATTAATTGACTTTAGGTTTGACCTATGTTTTGTTTTAATTAATTCACGTGCCAATTTTCATTATTTTTAAAATCTTTTTGGAGGATGATAATGTCCTGATCCCACCTTATTTAGTTTATTTTTTCATAATTTTCTTGATTAATTTGCTATTTTTTTGTTATTTTTTAAGTTGACTTGAATTTTCAGTTGACTTCTTTATGATCAATGTTTGACTTAGGGATTGCTTATGGAAATTGAAGAGATCTTTTAATCCTCCCTCGTTCATCTCATATGCCATGTATTAGAGGCATTTTACCTTGATTTTATTTGGTCGTTACCTCATTTCCTGATTAAATTATTCAGTGGACCCTTCGTGTGCATATTTTCATCTGTTTGATTCATCTGTTATCTTTTATACTTGTTTCTCTCATTCATGCTTTCTATTGCTTGATTATTTAACATGTTCATACTCCCATGCATTGTTTAAATGCTCCATTATTTGATTCTTTGGTTTGATTATATATTGTTTATTTATCCGATCTGATTGATAACTGTTGCCTACTTGTATGATGTATGAGGCATATATTCTTATTCTTTGTTTGCCATGAACAATCCCCATTCATAACAAATGTACCCCTCTCCCATAAAGTGTATAATATTTATTTCTTTATTTCTTTAGTCACCTGTTAATACAAGAATTAAAACGAACATCCGATAACCATTTCAAAATAAGATCAAAAGCTCGATCCAACATCGAGTAATCATTTTCAAAACTTAACAGAACCAGCACGCATTCATCCATCCTCTTGTAAGTCGATTGCCTCCGGCATCGCCATCTACCTGTAAGTCGATTGCCTCCGGCATCGCCATCTACCCTTATCCGTAACTCCTCTCCGCGCTCCATTCTTTGACTCTTGTTCCGTTTAGGTAGCACCCATTAGGTAGAACCCTTTGTATGATAACATAGGTAGAATTCCCTTATTCTTTGTATGCTAACATTAGGTAGATGTTCCCCTTTTGTAAATCCTGACACATAGGTCCATATTAAATGACAACTCTAGAGCAGAGCTTCCCCACTTTTAGACCTTCCGTGCGTCTCCGATCTTGTGGCATGTCAATCTGTTCTATGGCAAAGAGGTAATTGCCTAAGACTCGATTCAGCGAGCTGCGACACCTACTGCTAGGACGTTGAACACACTTCCCACCCTCCTTTGACACAGCTGGTGTCCTCTTTTGTAAGTCCGTGTTCATATGGCAATCCTTAACCCCTAGTTAGCCGAACTACGTTTTGCTCTGATTCTCATTCCAGATGAGATACGTAGGCATAAGACGCGACGTCTTACCGAGCACACTTCTCTTTAACCCATAGGTAGCCGAGCTACGAAGACTCTGATTCTCATACTCAGATGAGATACGTAGGCAGTGGATGCGACATCCTTGCGAGTCATTTTCTTTTAACCTTCCTTTTAGTAAATAGTACTTTAGATATACCTACACCCTTTAGACTAGAACAACACTTATGAAAAGGGCTCCCTAGGAGTACATAGGATGTTTTGGGTGCTTAAAACCTTCCTATTGCATAACCAACCCCCTTACCCAGATCTCTAACATTTTTACTAGTTTTTGATTCGATAAAACTTTTAGGTTTTTGTTCGCTTTCTAACCATTCCTTTGGATAAATAGAAGTGCGGTGGCGACTCGACTTGTATGGTTTACCTTGGATTTAGTCAATCTCTATAATGGTAACTAATACCCCACTACACTATCCACGAGTCTAACCTATGTGTACACTAAGCTCGGGTATAGAGCTTTCCTCTCATGTAGTCTAACCCATCCCAATAATAATGTAACAGATATATCCATAATATAAAGCGAATAAGAAATGCGATAAATAAAAGCGAATAAAGCTATAAGTATAAACACCTAAAACTAGCGAGGGAACAACCTAAAATAGGCTCGACTCCTTTTAGCGACTAGGAAATACTCTTGGTAACAAAGTAATCCCCAGCAGAGTCGCCAGCTGAAGCTAGCGGAAATATACCTGAACGTATTGCACGCTCGAACATACAACAGAGTAGCCATCGAAATTTATTTATCCCTAAAGGGAAGGGAAAGCATCGAAAAAACCTGGGGGAAAGAGATATACTGGGTAAGGAAGTCGGTTATGCAAGAGGAAGGTATTAGCACCCCAAACATCCATGGTACTCCATGGGAACCGTTTTGACTGTTCTCGCTCGAATAGGTGTTATATCTAAGATTACTTGTAAAAGAATAAGGGGAAAGGAAGGTAAATAGATAAAGTGCTCGATGAGGATTGGGGCCCTCATGCCTACGTATCCTCATAGTGTAGTGAGGAATTCAGAGCTTTGTAGTTCAAGGAACTAGAGGAAGGAGGTGGAAAGGAGTATGATAGAAGTATGGTCTGAACCAAAGAATAATGTTGTTTGAACTCCAACAAGGGGTGAAAATGTGAACCCAGGAGTAAAACTGGTATGAACCAACAAGTTAGGGCGTATATCACTTGTATCACTGTATTGGAATAACCGAAAAGAAAGGGTTGCCTAAGTATGGCTACAAAGTAAGTAAGGAGATGTTTGTCTAAGCTACAAGGTCTGACAAGACAAACAAATTGGCTCTTGGTTCACAAAAAGGGTATAAGATGGAGCACAAAGGTATAGTGTGTTTGGCTTAAAGATAAGGTATGTCACATGAAGTGAATGAAGGTAGATTACGAATGCATCATGGGATGAACGGAATGAAGTGACCAAAGTCACATAATAGAAGAACTTGGTAACAAGTTGTCGCATTACGCGAAAAACCGGCGGGAAAACGAAACAACAGAGCCGCCACCGTGCGTTATTTATCCCAAAAGAGGGAAAGGAAACGCTCGAAGTAAACCTGGAAAAGACATGGTCTCGCGACCAAAGAGGTATGGGATCGGGAGTCGGTTATGCGAAGGGAAGGTATTAGCACCCCTACGCATCCGTCGTACTCGACGGGATCCACGCACAAAAGGAAGGAATATGGTTGCTAAAACACTGCTCACAAACAAACACACTAGCTGAAAGAGACACAAGAAAACAAACGAAACTAACTCGGCAGGATATCGCATCCTGGGCCTACGTAGTCTATCAGTCATAGACATCAGAGTCGACGTAGTTCGGGACTAGGGGGAAACGTGCTCGCTAGGATGTCGCATCCTATGCATACGTATCTTCTCAGACTAAAGAAGAATCAGAGCACTCGTAGCTCGGCTAACGCACGCAAAGCAAAACAATACAGGAAATCGACTGCCAATCGTTGGACTTACATCGAACTCCACACAAAACAGGCAAACATGGAAACCGAATGCCAATCGCTGGACTTACATCAGACTCCGAACCAAACACACACACACTAGAAACCAACTGCCAATCGCTGGGCTTATGTCGGACTCCAAATAAAGAAACTGGAAACCGAATGCCAATCGCTGGACTTACATCGGACTCCAACCAGAAAAGGAGAAACAACTCACACAAACAAAACAAAAGGGCGCCCGGAGAGATCAGCTCATCTCCTGCCTACGTACCTCATCTGGTATGAGGATCAGGGCGACGTAGTTCCCCTACGCAGGGACAAAGGACTAGCCTAACCAGAGACTGGGAAATGACAAACTAGAAGGGAGACTAACTCGAGCCTAATAGTTATCATGTTAATTCACCATGGTCCTAAGGTTGAGGTTACTATCTAACTTGCACAGGCAGCAAGCTATCCTAAACAGCACAAACAAAGCAATCATACAAAAGCACAAAGCAAGCACACACATTATATACAAACAGAGGGGCTCAAACAAGGCTAGGCTTTAGTCAAGGGGTCATGTCAACCTCGACAAACAAGCCACTGTATCAGGATGATGTTAGCTCTTAACCCTAACATTGAGAGTTAGGGTGAAGCAGATGAAATAGGAAGTGAGGGGTGTGCCTCACAGCTCTTATCCCTGGCCTGGGAGAGCTTCAGACAAATGAAAGTGTGGGTTCAGAAAGTTGGAACCCTTCTACACTTATGACTGACTCAACAAAGATCTTGGGTTAATATCCACAATGCATCAACACAAGGTGTGTGAGCAAAGGGATGACTCAACTGAATAGCAGGAGATGGATTGCACATCTCTTGTATCTGCCAATGCCTCTTCACTTAGGAGGTCTTTGATATGTACAGGGGACAAAGATAAACAAACACAAGCATTGCCTCTTAAGGAGGACTTCAGACAGGTGCCTGCCCAAGTAACAGGACAGGTCTTCCAGACTACATGGAGTTAGTGGAATTATACCTCAATGCTCAAGCTATCAAGCAAAGCAAAAGCAAGTTCACAATGAACTATAGCAACTAAGGTACCTGAAAATAATCCAACTCCATCAGTACACAATCCAAAAGTCAAACAGTTAATGGTCAACAGTCAACAGACAACTCAGACAAACAAGCAAAGCAATGCATCAAGCACCAATGTGCAAGCCACAAGCTCAATTCAAATGAGCTAAAATCAACCTACAAAACAAGTCATGGTTAGTCAAGATAAACCAAATAAGCAACTCAAGCCAATGAATCAATTCCTCAAGGCCATATGCTTCTTAACCTGCAAACCAAGCTCAAACATGAGAAGCAAACCACTAGGACAAGGCCTAGAGACAAAGAGGGAGCAATAAACCAAAACAGAACATGAAAATTGACAAAAAGCAATCTCAATCAATTAGGAACAACATCCAAGTGGTCTCATGTTCATATCATCAACCAATTTCATTTCATACACCACATAAGGCAAAGCATGCAAGTTCAAAGCTCATAGAAGCAACCAGAATGAATCAATTAACATCAACTCAAAAATAATCCAATAAATCCCAAGAAAAATCATGGCTAACCAGCACTCATCACATGATCATCACACCAAAATTCAAGTCATTTGTACAAGTGGAAGCATGTCAAATAAATCCATAAGGCAAGGTATACACAAACAAGCTCAAACAAGATACAATTTCATGCATCAACTTCACACAAGCATAAAACAGAATTGGTACATGATAAATGCATCAAACCAAAACCACAATAAACTTTAAAGAGTCTAGAATCAATGTGAAACATTTCAAGTTCATGGGATAAACATCAAGAATTTCACAAATCTTTTAAGTTCATGACTATCAAAAAGTCCCACCATGACCAATCAGCAAAGAAAATCTCAAACAAATTGGAAATGCACTAAAAAATTCCACAAAACTTCACAAGTAATCCTAACATCCAGAAGTATCATCATGCAAAAGATCATATTAATTGGCATTGAATTGGCATGGTAAATAAAACCCACAAGTCAAGCAAGAAAAGGTGTGACACAAATTGTCACACCTCCATTAATCACATCAGATCTCAACATCCAGACATGCTAAAAATACAAACTCTATACCAAAATGTCCATGAATGTGTCTAGTTTAAGCACACAAAATTTCAAGAGTGTTGGATAAAATCTCATCATTTCACAATCAAAATGGCAAGACATGTCAAGGAAATACACACATGAACAATCCCTAAGCCAAAACAAATTCCATCCAGGCACAAATCATGGAAAAATACTCATTAAATTCTAGACACCATGAGGAACATCATGGAAAAAACCTCACATTATTTGGACAATCCATCATGAAGTTATGAATTTTTCAAATGGAGAAAAAATTAAAAAAACATGTGAAATGGCATGAACATACATATGGATGAATGAAAGAAAATGCCAAGGCCTATTTTGAAAATGCTCCAGCCAGGTATCGAACCGGCCAACAATTCAAACCAAAGGCGCGCTTTAATGAAACACAGCGTTTCATTAAAGCTGACGTGGCGCAGGGAAGCGAGCGGAGCCAATCGTTTTGCCAAGTAAGATGACATGCAACCAATACGCGAGCATAAACATCAAAACACATGCAATAGGCGCGCAAATGGATTAAACACGTTCTGGACATGAAAATCTTAGGGTTCATACAATGTTCTTCACGAATTTCCAGCTTAAGAACAAATTATCACCAAAATGCACAAAACCTATATCATTAGCTTCGTCTTTCCAAGCACATCACTAATCTAACATCAATTTATCCTAATTCTCAACAACACGCACGGATCAAGCCAAAGAAGTTTTGTACATCAATCTTAAAATCAGCATAACTTTCTTATTTCTTGATGAAAATCAAAGATTCAAAGCTCAATGCACTCACCTATGAAAGATCTACCAAAAGCATAGCATAATTTCATGAATTATAAGGATCGATTTCTAACCTTCAAAGATTGCAGAACTGGATTTGTGACTTTCAAGACTTGTAAAGTCCAAACAGGTGTTCTCCAATGCTTATGTGAATGGATGGAAGAAGGATCAATGCTCAATCGTGCTTAATGCAGCTCAAATCCTCACTTGCCATTGATGAAGCTTGCTTTGACAGTTCCAAGATGTGCACGAAAATGATGAATTCTAGCTTCAATCCTGTCTAAAGATGCTTGTGGATGCTGGATCAATGAAGAACAATGCAAGGTCTATGAAGAAACTTGCAGAAAAGTGGAGAGAAAAAGTTTGTGAGAATTTGTGATTGGATCTAGATCTGGTTCGAATGAAATGTTAATGGTGAATTATGTTAGGATTATGGTTATATACCATCTGTTAATGATCTTTGCTAATCAAGATTATGCCAAGCCAAAGAGATTAATGAAATGCAAGTGTTATGGCAAATTGGGAATTCACCCTCATGTGCATGAAATGCATGCTACAGTACACGAGTTTAGTGTTAATCCACCTCAAAAATCAATTAGGAGCCAAAATGCCCATGTTGGAATGCATGACAATGCTTATTTTTCAAAATAGACTTTTCCCTCCAAAATTCAAATTCAATTCAAATGAAAATGCCAAAATTTTGCAATGGGAATGCATGGTTCATGATGCATGTTTTAGATAGCTCATGTCAAAATAGAAATGTTACAAAAAGAACCATCTCATTTGGCCTTTTGGTGTGAAAGTTATCCCCTTTTGAACTTCAAATTTGCTTGACAATGATTGATCCATAATTTCTCAACCACACATGAGAAATTCAACTTCTTGGACTTTTTGGAAAGGTGAGAGCAAGATCTTCAACTTTCATGTTGGAAAAAATTTCATTTGAAGCTTTCTTGGACATGTAATCTTGAGGAGAAGACCTTTCCATTTTTGGCAATTTCAAATTACAGGTCACTTGCTATTTTTGGAAACTTTTCATCTGACCTCAAATCCTTCAATGTTGATGTTTGAAATTTCAAATGAGACTTGTATGGACATGAATGAGGCCTCTTTAACCATCTCCCACCTTCAAATCCAAGATTTCATGCACAGTTGACTTTGGTTGACTTTCTAGGGTTTCAGATGAATTTCAGCTTGACTGTTGAGCTTTGATCATCCAATCTTTGGCCAAACCACTTCAAAATGATCCCTAGGTCATATGAACTCAATGAACCAACCCTAGGGCTTTGCTTCAATAGGAAATTCCCTTGCTTGCTTGCACAACTGGATCTCCTGACCAGTCTTGACTGATGACTTGCACTTGGGCAATGGACAATGCAATGCTATGCAGTGGACAATGTAAATGTTAATGACCTAAAATGAAAATGAATGTACAAAATGGGAGGTGCAAATTTGAGGGGAAACCACAAACATTACCAGCAAACGGTGAATGAAAGAGGAAGCGCCGAGGATAAAGTTGCTGACTCGGAGCAAATATCCGAAAGGGAAAAGGAATATCAATACCGAAAACTTGATAATGATAACCACAAAGAGGGGATTACATCTACCGGTTCGTAGGCAGAAAACCACAGAAAAGTAACCGTCATCACTAGGATGAGCACAAGGGGTTAACTCCACAACAGGGGAGAACAGAGGATTCGCATCTACCGGTTAGTAGGTAGAAGACCACCAAGATCGGACTTACAACTACCGGTTCGTAGGTAGAAGCCAACAAAACCATCTGCTGAGGGACAGAGTGAGAAAAAAGGAGTTACAACTACCGAGTAGTAGGTAGAAAACCACAAAATCCGCCAACAACCAAAATGAACCACAAAGGTTACCTCTGCTAGGGGATGAAAGTGGGATTTATAACTACCGGTTTGTAGGTAGAAAACCGCAAAGATCGGACTTACAACTACCGATTCGAAGGTAGAAGCCAACAAAACCATCTGCTGAGGATAAAATGAGTGAGTGCCGGTTAGTGAGCAACTATTCATTTATACCACAGGGAAGCACAAGAGATAGCCACAAGAAAGCCAGTTTAGGATCGATCCAAAAAGGCATACTGAATTAAGACTCATCCTAATGAGGAAAGAACTCAATAGGGAAAACCCATCCCCGTTATGTGTGTAGGGAGGGAACGGAAACAACCGTCATCCACGAGGATATAACTCAGTGGGGAGCGCACAAGGAAATGACAGACACTTTCTGCTTAATGGGTCGACTCTATATGGAGAGATCAGACACACCCACATCTGCTAGGGGAGAATCCACTGGGAGATCTGTATCACCAGTTAGCAGGAGACAACCATCAACAGATACACGGCAACAAATGCCCCATGAGTACCTGAATGTTATGATTATGCATGTATGCATTATGCATGAGGAATGTATGATGAATGCTGACAAACAGACATGCTCCACACACATAGGTCCAGGAATCAATCATCCGGTGCTACTCTTCTTCCATAGGGAAGGCCAAAATCACCAGAGCGCAAAGAAAGTCTGCTGGAGACGGGGATACCGGGGAACAACGTCTTCCTGCAGGGGAGGAAGGCCACAAGAGGCTTCCGGAGGGGTCATCAATCACAACCGGAGAAAATAGTTCAATGTACAGGGAGACACGCCACAACAACAACTCATGCTGTAGATCAGAGGTACCAAGAAGCAACCAGATCTCTGATGAAGATAGATAGGCATTGATAAAGCTCATCATGCCAACAACCCTGCGGAGGAATCTACCCGAGGGAAAGCCGGATTACTGGGATATCAAACCACCAAATACCGAATCTTCCCAAAGACAACCACCCATGTCGGGGAGAGGAGAAGACTGCTCTGCTGGAGAGACGAAAGTTGAAGTCTTCAGTAAACACTCTGCTTGGGAACTGGCCCACAAAAATGTTCCAACAACACACTTGCTGGGGATGCCCCACGGTAGGGCTCAAACAACACTCTACTGGGGATGCACCACAATAGAGCTAACAGAGACTTGGAGGAAGAATGCTGCACTGCCGGGGACATGAAGATGAGCAACTTCAACCAACACTGCACTGAGCAACCTCGCTGAGGAGAAACCATAAGAGGTTCTACAGGAAAAAGATACAGTCATGCTCGAGATACGAACAAATGTCTTACCTGTTGGTAATCATACCACCCTTGGGAGAGCACTGCGGATCTCCTAAGTATCCTTCCATCATTGTGACTGTTCACTTTGTTTAAGAACAATTTTGTGAAAAAATTTGTTTATTTTGAAAACAATGATACTTTATCAATTGAAAACATGCAAAACATTTGTTGAGTTGAAACAAATAAGAGTGCAAATAATTGGATAAAAGCTCAAATTGATGTGATGGAATGGTAGTCTGCAAATGGCAGGACTCCATAGATCTACAAGTTTGAAACCGGTGATATATATTGGAGAGGGCTACATTGAACATAATGACCTTTCCTCTACCATTCCGAATTTTCGATGTATTCGGAGCTTCAGTCAACGACGAATCGAGAATTCCTGGCGGATGACAAATGTAGAGCACAGTCTTGTCATGATGCAGTTACTTGCCAAATCCCTAATTTTTGCCTAGATTGCCCCAGTGTGAGGTGCTTAATCTAGCGGGATGCAAATTCTTTTTTCAATGTCTCTAACTTTTGCCTGGATTTCCCTTTCGGGTTTTCAATCCACCGAGACGCTCCTTTTTGCCTAAGTCGCCCTTTGGGGTGTTCGACTTAGCAAGCTATTTTGCTTTTTTATTTTTGTTTTAGGCGAAGTATTTCTTGACTGCATCGGAATTCACAGGACGAGTGAACTTCTCCATCCATTATTGTAAGTGTCAAAGCACTGCCTGAAAAGGCTCTCTTGACAACATATGGACATTCATAGCTTAGGGTTCACTTGCCCCTGGAATCGAGCACGAAGGACAAGACTTTCTTAAGCACAAGGTCATCTTCTCGGAACACACGAGGCTTGACCTTCTTGTTGAATGATTTCTTCACTCTCTGCTGATATAACTGACCATGACACATGGCAGTTAATCTCTTCTTTTCGATCGGATTCACTTGGTCGTAACGACTCTGAATCCATTCAGCATCAGTCAACTTGGGACTTTGAGGGTGCTATTTCTCTTTTGTTTCTTGTTTTTTTCTTTCTTTCGATTTCGATCGATTTCTTTTTTTTTTTTTTTGCACCCTCCTCTTTCTTCTTCTTTTTTTTTTTTTTTTTTAAATGCCCTAGTTGGCTGTTCTGCTGATTCTCGAGATGCAACTGAGTGATCTTCTTTTCTTGCTCAAGAAGTCGGGAAATCTCGTCAGGAATCCCTTCAACATCATCTTCTTCCGCTTCGAATACAGGGAATTCAAAATTGGGAGATGACGTCGGATCATTATGTTCAATGGGTTTAAGAATCAACCTGCATAATGATTTGATATGAAAATATTTTTTGGAAATCAAACAAGACAATCGTTATGCAGATGAAAAGATTACTTTTATTCTTGTTTTTAGGGTTTTTTGTGATCACTAATTTCATGCAAAAAAGCAAAAAGGGAAAACAAAGGGAAAAACAAATGTTTTAACATGCTTTTATTTGAATGAAAATATCATTGCACAAAATGTTGCAAACAAAGTTATCACTTCTCCTTTTGGCATGGGAGAAGGGTTTTTTAACAAAGTGATTATTACTCTGACTTATGAACAACTGTAGGAACGCCCACAGTGACCCAATTGTGATAGATCCCTCCCGGGATGACAACTGTCAGTATCCTTTGTATCAGCAGCTTCTGCTCTTGAACAACCCTTTCCGTTGAAGACCTCAGAAGACAAGTCAACGCCGGCCCGGGACTTGTTATCTTCAAGCTTGATTAACCCTGGGACCTAAGTCCTCGAAGCTCAGAATCCCTGATCTCACAAGGTCCTGCACCTTATTCTTCAACTGAAAGCAGCTTTCCACATCATGACCAGGAGCACCCGAATGATACACACAATGCTGATCAGGCCTATACCACCACCGAGGGTTGACGGGTACATCCGGCGGGTCTCTGGGAGTAATCAAGTTCCGCTCTATCAAAGAGGGATACAACTCTGTGTATGACATAGGGATCAGATCGAAAATGATCTTCTTCCTCTCATTACTCGTACTAGCTTGATTACCATTGTGAGGCTGATAAGCCTGCTGCTGAGGACGATGTTGTTGATACTGATATTGCTGAGTTGGCCTTCTCTGCTGTTGGGGTTGAGTTGCTAGAATAGACACAGCAGCAGCCTGACGATATTGTCCTCTGTTCACATTCCTTCGACGGTGCACAACATTTGTTTCACTCTCTCCCCTTTTGGGTGCCCCAGAGTATGTCTTCTTAGAACTCGAAGAACTTGAAGAGCCATGATCTTGAATCTTTCCTGCTTTAATGAGACTCTCAGTCCTCTCTCCACAGACAACAACATCAGAAAAGCTACTGAACGAGCAACTCCCCATGCGGTCCATGAACACACCCTGCAAGGTCCCGATGAACATATCAGTCAGCTCTCTCTCCAACATCGGAGGTTGCACTCTTGCGGCTAGCTCACGCCACCTCTGGGCGTACTCTTTGAAGCTCTCACCAGTCTTCTGACACAAGCTCTGCAGTTGGGTTCGGCTCGGAGCCATGTCCATGTTGTGCTTGTATTGCCTCAGAAAGGCTTCACCCAGATCTTTCCAGCTTTTGACTGATTCTTTCTTCAGATCCATGTACCAGTCCAAAGACGCTCCAGACAAACTGTCTTGGAAAAAGTACATCCACATCTTCTCATCATCAGTATAAGCAGAGATCTTCCTATAGTATGCCTGCACGTGGGTGCGAGGGCAAGAAGTACCATTATATTTGTCAAAGGACGGCGCCTTGAATTTGTATGGGATCCTCAATCCATCAACCAAACCCATATCGGTTACACCGAACCCCATAGAGTTCTGACACTCCATGGCACGGATTTTCTCAGCAAGGGCATCCACTTTTCTATCCCTCTCTCCAGTTCTCACAACTTCATCATCATCACTGAGCAGAGTGAACATGTCCTCTTGCCTATCAACAAGCGGAGCAGGATGACGAACAGGAGCCCGGGTAGCTCTAGCATTGACAGTCTCTGCAGCAAGAGGCTGTCCGTTGATTCTGATCCCCCTTAACTCATCACCCACAGCATAGTCGTTGGCGGGAGCAGCAGCATTAACATTCTCATGAACAGGCACGCCCACCGGCGACGCTCGGTTGGACTGCGGAACCACTGTCTCTTGTCTCTGAACCAAGGCTCTAAGCTCTTCCTGACCTTGCGCAACCCCTTGCATCATCATCATAAACTGGGCCATGTTTGCCCTCATCTCAGCCAACTCCGTCTGAACTTGGTCCATAATTCTCTGATGATTGAGTCTGGTTGAGTAACGATGCGGTCTCTGATCAGCTATCCTGTCTCAGTCAAGAACCAAAGTGAGGAGTCTCTCCCAAGTATGTCTGCAATGCAAGGATGATATGTGCATGATATGCATGATATGGGTACTATACTTGATCATGAATGATCCTGATAAAGGATATGCATATGCGAGTTAACTTTTTTTCTTTTTTTTCATGCATTCTTATTTTTTTTTTTGAAAAATAAACATGCTATGATGCAAATGATGGAGCCAAGACTGGCAGGTTGTGCATCTCGGAGCACAGGATCAAAGCTTCAGCTCGAACTCGGAACCACAATTCCTCTGAAACCCAAAGTCATCTGATAAACTGTCATCTGAACCCAATCTGAGGAACCGAGTCACCAACAGGATCATAAGTCACCAACAAGTCACCAACTGTACCTGTAATAATGATCATTCCCTCCCCACTCATGGGTGTCATCTAGGCCAGGGTAAGGTCGAGAGAAACGCATCATAAATAACCTTTCGCAGAATATCATCATATACACACCCGAAGTATGTAACGATAATATCCCACCAGGGTCTGAACTGCTCGTGATATCAATGTTCCGCTAAGTCGCGCATACCACCCGCTTCCCATGAATCACTCTATTCCTAGGTTTCCTAGATTTCACTCATAGCCTGGGTATTGGGCCTTTTACCTCGAGTAACTCCCACCCCAACAGAGAGAACACAGCACAGCCAGCACAGATGAATATGAATGAATGCAAACATTAATGCACACATAAATGCAAACAATAAATAAATGAATGCAATAAATAACAGCAAACAGCAACCTAAACCCTAACCTAGAGAGCGCTAGGAGAGACTCGCTTAGGGAAGATGCTCCAGCAAGAGGTCAACTTTATCCCCAACAGAGTCGCCAGCTGTCGCATTACGCGAAAAACCGGCGGGAAAACGAAACAACAGAGCCGCCACCGTGCGTTATTTATCCCAAAAGAGGGAAAGGAAACGCTCGAAGTAAACCTGGAAAAGACATGGTCTCGCGACCAAAGAGGTATGGGATCGGGAGTCGGTTATGCGAAGGGAAGGTATTAGCACCCCTACGCATCCATCGTACTCGACGGGATCCACGCACAAAAGGAAGGAATATGGTTGCTAAAACACTGCTCACAAACAAACACACTAGCTGAAAGAGACACAAGAAAACAAACGAAACTAACTCGGCAGGATATCGCATCCTAGGCCTACGTAGTCTATCAGGCATAGACATCAGAGTCGACGTAGTTCGGGACTAGGGGGAAACGTGCTCGCTAGGATGTCGCATCCTATGCATACGTATCTTCTCAGACTAAAGAAGAATCAGAGCACTCGTAGCTCGGCTAACGCACGCAAAGCAAAACAACACAGGAAATCGACTGCCAATCGCTGGACTTACGTCGAACTCCACACAAAACAGGCAAACATGGAAACCGAATGCCAATCGCTGGACTTACATCAGACTCCGAACCAAACACACACACACTAGAAACCAACTGCCAATCGCTGGGCTTATGTCGGACTCCAAATAAAGAAACTGGAAACCGAATGCCAATCGCTGGACTTACATCGGACTCCAACCAGAAAAGGAGAAACAACTCACACAAACAAAACAAAAGGGCGCCCGGAGAGATCAGCTCATCTCCTGCCTACGTACCTCATCTGGTATGAGGATCAGGGCGACGTAGTTCCCCTACGCAGGGACAAAGGACTAGCCTAACCAGAGACTGGGAAATGACAAACTAGAAGGGAGACTAACTCGAGCCTAATAGTTATCATGTTAATTCACCATGGTCCTAAGGTTGAGGTTACTATCTAACTTGCACAGGCAGCAAGCTATCCTAAACAGCACAAACAAAGCAATCATACAAAAGCACAAAGCAAGCACACACATTATATACAAACAGAGGGGCTCAAACAAGGCTAGGCTTTAGTCAAGGGGTCATGTCAACCTCGACAAACAAGCCACTGTATCAGGATGATGTTAGCTCTTAACCCTAACATTGAGAGTTAGGGTGAAGCAGATGAAATAGGAAGTGAGGGGTGTGCCTCACAGCTCTTATCCCTGGCCTGGGAGAGCTTCCGATAAATGAAAGTGTGGGTTCAGAAAGTTGGAACCCTTCTACACTTATGACTGACTCAACAAAGATCTTGGGTTAATATCCACAATGCATCAACACAAGGTGTGTGAGCAAAGGGATGACTCAACTGAATAGCAGGAGATGGATTGCACATCTCTTGTATCTTCCAATTCCTCTTCACTTAGGAGGTCTTTGATATGTACAGGGGACAAAGATAAACAAACACAAGCATTTCCTCTTAAGGAGGACTTCAGACAGGTGCCTGCCCAAGTAACAGGACAGGTCTTCCAGACTACATGGAGTTAGTGGAATTATACCTCAATGCTCAAGCTATTAAGCAAAGCAAAAGCAAGTTCACAATGAACTATAGCAACTAAGGTACCTGAAAATAATCCAACTCCATCAGTACACAATCCAAAAGTCAAACAGTTAATGGTCAACAGTCAACAGACAACTCAGACAAACAAGCAAAGCAATGCATCAAGCACCAATGTGCAAGCCACAAGCTCAATTCAAATGAGCTAAAAGCAACCTACAAAACAAGTCATGGTTAGTCAAGATAAACCAAATAAGCAACTCAAGCCAATGAATCAATTCCTCAAGGCCATATGCTTCTTAACCTGCAAACCAAGCTCAAACATGAGAAGCAAACCACTAGGACAAGGCCTAGGGACAAAGAGGGAGCAATAAACCAAAACAGAACATGAACATTGACAAAAAGCAAGCTCAATCAATTAGGAACAACATCCAAGTGGTCTCATGTTCATATCATCAACCAATTTCATTTCATACACCACATAAGGCAAAGCATGCAAGTTCAAAGCTCATAGAAGCAACCAGAATGAATCAATTAACATCAACTCAAAAATAATCCAATAAATCCCAAGAAAAATCATGGCTAACCAGCACTCATCACATGATCATCACACCAAAATTCAAGTCATTTGGACAAGTGGAAGCATGTCAAATAAATCCATAAGGCAAGGTATACACAAACAAGCTCAAACAAGATACAATTTCATGCATCAACTTCACACAAGCATAAAACAGAATTGGTACATGATAAATGCATCAAACCAAAGCCACAATAAACTTCAAAGAGTCTAGAATCAATGTGAAAAATTTCAAGTTCATGGGATAAACATCAAGAATTTCACAAATCTTTTAAGTTCATGACTATCAAAAAGTCCCAACCTGACCAATCAGCAAAGAAAATCTCAAACAAATTGGAAATGCACTCAAAAATTCCACAAAACTTCACAAGTAATCCTAACATCCAGAAGTATCATCATGCAAAAAATCATATTAATTGGCATTGAATTGGCGTGGTAAATAAAATCCACAATTCAAGCAAGAAAAGGTGTGACACAAATTGTCACACCTCCATTAATCACATCAGATCTCAACATCCAGACATGCTAAAAATACAAACTCTATACCAAAATGTCCATGAATGTGTCTAGTTTAAGCACACAAAATTTCAAGAGTGTTGGATAAAATCTCATCATTTCACAATCAAAATGGCAAGACATGTCAAGGAAATACACACATGAACAATCCCTAAGCCAAAACAAATTCCATCCAGGCACAAATCATGGAAAAATACTCATTAAATTCTAGACACCATGAGGAACATCATGGAAAAAACCTCATATTATTTGGACAATCCATCATGAAGTTATGAATTTTTCAAATGGAGAAAAAATTAAAAAAACATGTGAAATGGCATGAACATACATATGGATGAATGAAAGAAAATGCCAAGGCCTATTTTGAAAATGCTCCAGCCAGGTATCGAACCGGCCAACAATTCAAACTAAAGGCGCGCTTTAATGAAACACAGCGTTTCATTAAAGCTGACGTGGCGCAGGGAAGCGAGCGGAGCCAATCGTTTTGCCAAGTAAGATGACATGCAACCAATACGCGAGCATAAACATCAAAACACATGCAATAGGCGCGCAAATGGATTAAACACGTTCTGGACATGAAAATCTTAGGGTTCATACAATGTTCTTCACGAATTTCCAGCTTAAGAACAAATTATCACCAAAATGCACAAAACCTATATCATTAGCTTCGTCTTTCCAAGCACATCACTAATCTAACATCAATTTATCCTAATTCTCAACAACACGCACGGATCAAGCCAAAGAAGTTTTGTACATCAATCTTAAAATCAGCATAACTTTCTTATTTCTTGATGAAAATCAAAGATTCAAAGCTCAATGCACTCACCTATGAAAGATCTACCAAAAGCATAGCATAATTTCATGAATTATAAGGATCGATTTCTAACCTTCAAAGATTGCAGAACTGGATTTGTGACTTTCAAGACTTGTAAAGTCCAAACAGGTGTTCTCCAATGCTTATGTGAATGGATGGAAGAAGGATCAATGCTCAATCGTGCTTAATGCAGCTCAAATCCTCACTTGCCATTGATGAAGCTTGCTTTGACAGTTCCAAGATGTGCACGAAAATGATGAATTCTAGCTTCAATCCTGTCTAAAGATGCTTGTGGATGCTGGATCAATGAAGAACAATGCAAGGTCTATGAAGAAACTTGCAGAAAAGTGGAGAGAAAAAGTTTGTGAGAATTTGTGATTGGATCTAGATCTGGTTCGAATGAAATGTTAATGGTGAATTATGTTAGGATTATGGTTATATACCATCTGTTAATGATCTTTGCTAATCAAGATTATGCCAAGCCAAAGAGATTAATGAAATGCAAGTGTTATGGCAAATTGGGAATTCACCCTCATGTGCATGAAATGCATGCTACAGTACACGAGTTTAGTGTTAATCCACCTCAAAAATCAATTAGGAGCCAAAATGCCCATGTTGGAATGCATGACAATGCTTATTTTTCAAAATAGACTTTTCCCTCCAAAATTCAAATTCAATTCAAATGAAAATGCCAAAATTTTGCAATGGGAATGCATGGTTCATGATGCATGTTTTGGATAGCTCATGTCAAAATAGAAATGTTACAAAAAGAACCATCTCATTTGGCCTTTTGGTGTGAAAGTTATCCCCTTTTGAACTTCAAATTTGCTTGACAATGATTGATCCATAATTTCTCAACCACACATGAGAAATTCAAGTTCTTAGACTTTTTGGAAAGGTGAGAGCAAGAGCTTCAACTTTCATGTTGGAAACAATTTCATTTGAAGATTTCTTGGACATGTAATCTTGAGGAGAAGACCTTTCCATTTTTGGCAATTTCAAATTACAAGTCACTTGCTATTTTTGGAAACTTTTCATCTGACCTCAAATCCTTCAATGTTGATGTTTGAAATGTCAAATGAGACTTGTATGGACATGAATGAGGCCTCTTTAACCATCTCCCACCTTCAAATCCAAGATTTCATGCACAATTGACTTTGGTTGACTTTCTAGGGTTTCAGATGAATTTCAGCTTGACTGTTGAGCTTTGATCATCCAATCTTTGGCCAAACCACTTCAAAATGATCCCTAGGTCATATGAACTCAATGAACCAACCCTAGGGCTTTGCTTCAATAGGAAATGCCCTTGCTTGCTTGCACAACTGGATCTCCTGACCAGTCTTGACTGATGACTTGCACTTGGGCAATGGACAATGCAATGCTATGCAGTGGACAATGTAAATGTTAATGACCTAAAATGAAAATGAATATACAAAATGGGAGGTGCAAATTTGAGGTGCTACACAAGTGACTGGATAAGTATTGTTTGAAATCGAAAGGTGAAAGTGTATTGGAATCCATAAGAGAAATGGGGTTTCTACCATAGAGGGAAACAATGTTAACCGATACGTGGACTAGCAGGCCGCCACTGTAGGGTTTTGGCTAAAAAAGGAAGAAGTTAAGTGTTTGGGGTCGTTTGCCCAAATAACTCTAGGTAGAAATGTGGACTACATTAGTTGTCCTAAAAGGATGTATATGGAATCCCAAAGAAAGTGCATCTCAATGTCAAAGAGACAGTATGTCACTGGGTGAATGATTTATGATCGAAGGTAGATAATGAGTAGTGAAAGGTATGCTTTCCAAGGATTCACATCCTCGTGCCTACGTATTCTTATTGTGCAATGAGAAAGTCAGAGCAATCGTAGTTCGGAACTACGAGAATAAAGGGAGAGAGATGTTAGTCTAAGCAACAGGGTCTCACAAGACAAACACCAAGTCAAGGAATGATTGTAGTATAGGAGTACAAGGAGTTATGTGTCACTTGCTGGGGAATCGACAGTTCGAGATCAAATAAGGATAGTAGCTTGGATCCAAGAGAAGGATAGACTCTTAATCAAAGAGCAAGGTAGGCATTCACCAATACGTGGACTAGCAGGCCGCCACTATAAGGTAAAGCAAAAAACAAAGACTGAATTAAGTGTTTGGGGTTGTTTGCCCAAACAACTCTCGATTGAAGAGATGGACTGTCATTAGGACGTCCTAAAAGGATGGACAAGGAGTCCAAGAAGAAGTATGATTGATCTCAAAGATATGGTATAGATTGAATGAAGTCATTGGATAGAGAAGATAAGTTGATAAATAAGATAACTCACAAAGAAATTGGGTTCTCCTGCCTACGTACCCTCATTGTGCAATGAGGAAATCAGAGCTTTCGTAGTTCAGTCCACTAGGGCTGAAAAGAAATTGATTGGAGGCAAGAGGAAATGGATGATTGAGATTGAATTGATTATAATTGGAATGATTTAGAATTGATAGCTATTGGATGAGAATCACATTAACTTTCAAATAGAAGGAGAAGAGTCTTTGTAGTTGTTTCTTGCATGGAAGATGAAGACTTTATCCATCATTAGATTAGAATTGCACTAAATTCTATGAATGGAGGTGAATACGATGAGCGTTGGGTCATACGTCCCATACCCAAAGATACTCAGAATGGGGGTAGGAATACTCCAGTCCCACTCCTTCTCCATTACTTAAGGCTCGTATCGTACAACTTGATTCATGATTGATAAGTTGTTGACGTTGTCCTTGCTTTTTGTTGTTTTGGCTTTGTGAAGATAGACTTGTTAATCGTATGATTAGAATCGTGCTAAAGTCTATGAATGTAGGTGAATACGATGAGCGCTGGGTCATACGTCCCATACCCAAAGATATTCAGAATGGGGGTAGGAATACTCCAGTCCCACTCCTTCTCTATTGCTTAAGGCTCGTGTCACACTCTTCTGACTTTGATTTAACAAGTGTTGAAGATGCCACCTTTGATGTGCTTGAATAATCCGCTGCTTGGTATGACTGAGGATGCCTTGGTCGAAGATATTGAGTTGAGGCCTTGAGCTCCACAACTTGGAAGAATAGTCTTATTAAGTGACCAAGGGTCTTTTGGTCACTCAATATAGACTGTGGGATTATACAAGTTCAAAGGATTTAATTAATCAAAATTTCTTTTGATCAATTTAATCGGGGGTTTGGATTTGATTTTGTGGGGAACTAATTTTGGATCTAGTTACAATTAGTAATTGTTAGAAGCTATCCTAAGGGATCATGCATTGATTTGTTACTTGGTTGAAAATTCTAAGTTAGAGGTTAGAAATCCTAAGGGAGCATGTCAAATTATTGATAAAAGGCCTATGTTAAGTCCTACAATTATTAGGAGATTATTGAATTCTAATCCTAAGGCGAGCATGCAATTTTAACACAAAAATACCAAAATAAGCCTAAAAGGGTAAAATAGTCAATTACAAAATATGTCTAATTTTATTCATGGCCTAAAAGGGATTCTAACCTAATGTTGAGAATAAGGAAGATGATCGTATTGTTTCTAATTTCAATCTAATTAAAATTCCTAATTAAATTCTAATGAAAAATCCTCAAATGTGAATTAATCCTAATTAAATTATAAAGTGTGAATTAATCCTAATTAGACCTAATTATATTGCAAAAAATAATTAAGAAAACAAATAAAATAGAGGTGTGAATTGAAACTGGGAGTGTAAAATAGAATTGGATCAATGGGCTTCAGAATGAGCCCAATGCTGTTTTTTTGGTGCAGGAAGCAGTGTCTAAAAAGGTGGTGTGTGGAACAAAAAATAGGCATGGGCCGCGTCTGGGCCCAATGCCAACTCCAGCATTTCCAGGGGGTGCACGTTGGAGACGTGGTGGATTAGTAAACCAACTAATGGGCTTGGTTAAGCCCAATTCTAATTTCTTTCCAAAAGACATTAGGGGTGCGTTAGTAATACAGTATGTATGATAAGTAATTCCATGGGCCTAACCAAGACTGAGCCCAAATCACTCTTCTGTTGACTTGTCCAAGTCAACAGAAATCAAAATGAAAATTAAAGCGCGCGCTCGTCCTCACCTCTTCTCACCGTTCGTTTGTGGTTCGCCGCGCCGGCATCCGTCGCCGGCACCGGTAGTGGCTTACACCTAAACACCACCACCATTGGATGCGCAATATCAAGCTGAGCATGAATATGGCAATGGAATTACGAAACAGTTCCTGTACCGGTTGAATCGAACAACTAAACGGAAGAACCCTAACGATCTACAAGTTAAATTAAATAATGCTTGTTGCAAATCAATCCCTAATACTATGGGACTTCAATTTCCTACCTCAGATACTACAGCTCGATGTTCTCAAAGCAAGAAAATGCCACTTAATAAGAAATGACATGCCGGAGAAGATGATCGGAAAGTTCGCCGGTAAGCTTTCTGACCTTGATTCTCTCTTCTTCTTCTTCTTTCACCTTCTTCCTCTTCTTCTGGATTAGAACAATGGAAAATATGAATGTTGTGGCTTATCTCAAGCGAAATTGAAGCTTCGAGATGAAGCTTCAATGGCTTTTCTGTGAGAGAGTGAGAGAGCTTTGGTGAGGGTGAGGGAAGAACTTGCAGAGAGAATTCGCACAAAATGCCAAGGGTCCAAAGGTGCTGAAAATGAGAGAGATGAATTGTTTAAATAGAGTTTAGGTTTGGAGTTAGGTTACGCTTGGAATGAGGTTCTGATTCAGTTAGATTTAGGTTGGGAGTTAGTTAACCTTGGCTCACTGTAAGACCCTAATTTTGACCCTAAGACCCCTCATGGCATCATATCATTGCTCATTGCACTGCCTCAAGGATCATAGCATGTTTGGCTCTTTAACCCTGGGGTTGGGACTTGTGTGAGTGGTTTGAGACCACCAAGAATGCTTGAATTGTATATTATTGTTTTTATTATTTTTGTTTACTAACCAAAAGCACAAAAATATGTCAGTAACATGTTTTGTTTTGAAGCTCAAGCAATCATGAGATCCAAGGCTCCTAGGAGGCCCCTATGCTCAATGAAATGGCTAGATGAAGATGAAAGCAAGCATGAAAATGGTCCCCAAAGCTCTCAATCATAATATATGTCTCCCAAGTATCTCAATTTGCCAATTTGATCAAGATAAACCAAATAGCTTGAGGATTGCTTCCCAAGGAAACCCTAATTCAACTGTGCTTTGACTGTGCCTTGCTCATGAAGCAACCTCCACCTATGATCAAATTCATTCAAGGGAAATTCTTTCATTCATAATTTTATTCATATATTATCCTATGTGAGGCCCCTCAATCATTCATCAAGATTTGAAGTTTGGACTTGAGAAGTTGACTAGTCAAGTCCTCTAACTAAATTGAAATCCATTGAGACCTAACTTTTGATGTGTTTGTCAAATGAATATGAACCCAAGAGAAAAAATGTTCTTAAGAACCATATGAAAAACTTTAATGTTCATAAAAAATTCATTTGAAACTTGGAAGGTCATCATTAATTTCAAAATATTATAGGTCATTTTGATTGAAACCCTAATTTTGGGTCAACTTCCCAAGGACCTAACTCCTTCATTTTTTATGATTTTGAGGTGAGACCAAGTGCATTGGAACGTTTAAGATGTCTAATTAAAATGTTATGTTGGACAAAATTTCATAATCCTAAAAGAAACACATGTGATAATACAAAACATTATAGGTCACTTTGGACCAAAACCATTGAATCTTGAAAAAGTCCAACTTCAAGTGCCCATAACTTTCTCATTAAAACTCCAAATGATGAAAAATTTAAGTCCAAATTTATTATCTTGAAACTATCTACAACTTTTATATTGGAGGTTTTTCCATTTGAGACTTGCATAATTTAAAAAGAAGGGCTTGAAGTTGGTCATTTTTGGCAAATTTTTCAAATACATGTTTTGTACATCAAACTTCATGGCTAGTTTTCACAATTTTCCAAGCTCCAAATGGATTTTTGTCCAACATAGCTTTTTTTCCTTATGTCAAGACCTTTCCAACCATTACTCACATGCCTATGTTTGGATTTTCCAAATGGGATTTTCGGAGAGGAAAATTTGTGACCATTTATGCATTTCACATGAAACCTTCTTACACAAGCAAATTCCATTCAAATCACACGTCCAATTCAACTTGGTTTAAGCTCAGCACTCATTTCCAATTGGTTTTGGGCCTCACATGCGCCTGTACAAGCCCATGCATGGAGGATCCAATGGTCATGCACACGGGTTTTTGCTTTGCTTGCTTTGCATTTCATCTATAAATATGATGCTTGCTTCATTGAATGATCAACCCGAAGGCGCCTAAAACTCTACTGGAATTGAATCCCAACCTCACACCAAAGGAATTTTGCATTTTCATTTCACTTTTCAAGTTTGATTTTCAACAACATCAGTTGATCTTCAATACTAATTTCTAAGCCTTGCACTCATACCACACCTCAAGATCAAGTTGCAATCAAGAATTGGAGTGGATCGTGTTCATCAAAGCTACACTTTAAAGGTTTACATCTTAACTGTTTTGCTTCGAATCTCACTATACATTGTGCTTTGCTTGAGTTTGCTTGGTTTTCTGAAGTCCTCGTGTGAGAGGCAAGCCAATGGTGGCTTTAATTTCATGAATTGTTGCTCTGCAGATTGAACACCTGGATTTTCCATCTCAGATTTCTCCTTCTATAGGGATCTTGAGTGAAATCCAAGGTTACAGGGGTGATGTACATCACCCCAACTTTAATTTGATATAAAGATCATGTAGTTTGGTTGAGGTTGCAAAACCTGCAACTGGTGGCCGGATTTAGTTAACTCACCGGAGAAGACGGTGGTTTCCACCACCGTCCCCACGTGGTTGATCCTGAACCCTTGGGTGAGGCTCCCACGATCTAATCCTGGCCATGCTTTTGTTTGACTTCATTTAATTCATGATACCACGCGTTTGACTAAGGTACATGATGAGCGCGCATATCTGAGCCACATGATGGTCCACGTCAATTAATAAGGTTGGATCATGCGCTCCAGTTTTATTTCTCTTTTTATAATTTATGTTTTATTTTCTTTAATTCCATTTATTTTCAAAAATTCATAACTCTTTTATTTGGAATCACAAAAATATGGGACCGATTGCAAAAAATTTCTCTTAAATTCTAGTTTCATAATATGATTTTTAATTATTTTTGTGATTCCATTTAATATTTTTTGTGAATTATTTTGTTTTTGATTGTTTTTAATTCATTTTAAATACTTTTTGATATTCAAAAATGCCAAAAATATTTTCTTAATACATGTGGATGATGGTAAGTCTATGAAAAATATTCTCATCAATTTCTTAATTGATTTGAGATTTATTTGAGATTTTATCCCATTTGTGTTATTTTTCTTCATTTTTAATTGTCTAAAAATAGTTTTTGTTTTCGAAAAATGTTGAGAAAATTTGTCAAATCTAGTTTGACCATGTTAGACTTATGATGATCCAATTGGACTTATCCAAGTTGATTTGAATTAGATTTGAAGTTTGACCATGATTTGTTCATTTTATTTTATGTATTATTTTAATTCCAAAAAAATACCAAAAATATGTTTGACCTTTATTGACTTCTAATCTTCATTTCACTTCTGTTTACCATTGATTGATGTTGATTTCATTCACATTTGATCATTGTGTTTTGTTTATGTCATTTGAATTCTCATTTTTGTCCATTTCATTTCATCTCTTTTCTTCTTCTTTTTCTTTTGGCCAATGAGTTAATGATTTGTAGTTAGCCTTGAGATATGAGAGGCTTAACCTTCTTTGATCCAAATCAAATTCAACTTGATTAAAGATCAAGTGAATTGCTTTGTGTCCAAGATATGTTGCTTCTTGGTCAAGCAAAAAAACTTAAAATCCCTACAAGGTCTTTCCTTCTTTTCTTTTGGCATGGCAAGTTGTAGGAGCTTGGCTTACTAGTCATGGTCTCTAACTTGTGTTTATTTACCTATAGTTTTATTGACCGGCCTCAGATAGGTGTGACTACTACATTAGTCCACTTACGATTGCTTAGCATAGCGCTAAATTGCCTTATGGCACACTAACACTAACTACTAATTACTAACTTTTAATTCAAGCATTTAATTATTGCAATTTACTTTAATGCAATTTAATTTCTTGCTCATTTATTCATATTGCCTTTTCCCTTTGCTCATTTGAGCTCATGTTTATGTTTATGCCATTTGCCTTTTGCTCACTTGAGCATATTATTTGTGTAAATATATTATTGCCTTGTGCTTGTTTTGTCTTTGTTTGTGTGAACCCAATGCAAAAAGGAGAAAGGACTTAGAATTAGGACCTCACCTATGTTTAATGGAGTTCAAGAGCAACTAGGCCTCATGCCTTTAGAATGCTAATTTTGTTGAAGAGCAACTAGGCCTCATGCCTTTAGAATGCTTAAATCTTGAAGTTGACTTGAAAGGACCCCTAATTTAAACTCTCTCTTTGTCCATTCCTATTATTGCATTGTGAACTTTTTTATTGTTTGTTCTTGTGTGATAGGGATTTCAAACTTGAGATAGTTAGAAGGACCATTGTCATGAGCATCCAAGATAAGAGACAAGCCAAATGAAGATCCTAGGAGCTTGATTGAATATTTGTTTGATTGCTTGAGTTAATTGCTAAGTCCAAAGGATAGGAGCATCTTGGATCATCTTTATGATATCAAGAAAGGAACTCCAAGGGTTTTATTCTCTTCTCTCATCTTTGCATGTTTAGGACTAACCCTTCTCTTCTTCTCTCCACTCTAACCCAAGCCAAACTCATTGTGTGCAAACATTGACATTGTTTTCAAATTAGAAACCTAGGCCTTATGCCTTTGATTTTTCAAACTCTTTTCATTAATACTTATTTTAAATTAAATCTTAAGTCAACTTTGACTTCATTTTTGTGAATACTTCTAATTGGTAAATACAACTCACTTCAAATTGTTTTTGTGGTTCCAATGGCCACCTTTGTTAAAACCTTTTCATAAACATTAGCCATAGGTTTGAGTTATCATAGTGGTTGATGTAAACCTCACCTCATCCTTAGTGATTGGACTATAAGTATTCCATACTTATTATAGGGTGGATCCCTCACTAGTATGTTGAAGCTCTCCTCACATGGTGGATTGTTGGTTTAGGTTGAGTTTTCTCTCTTTGATAACAAAAGACCTTAAGGCTTTTGTCAAATCAATTCACTCATATTTTGAGATTTTTACCCCGAACTACGAGGTTTTGATCCTACCTTTGTGATGGTACGTAGGCAATGGGTTTATCCATTTAAAAACAAAAAAATTGTGAATAAATTGTACATTCTTTTCTCATCCCCCCAATCATGTTTGCACAAATATTTTCATAAATACCAACCTACCATACAACATTCGCAAAAAGGACTCCCTTAGAGTACTAAGGATGTTTTGGGTGCTTAAAACCTTCCCATTGCATAACCAACCCCCTTACCCAGATATCTGACATTTTTATTAGTTTTTTATTTGATAAAACTTCTCGGTTTTTGTTCGCTTTCTAACATTTCCTTTGGATAAATAGAAGTGCGGTGGCTACTCGAATTGTATGATTTAGTTAATACTTTAGTGATCCTTACGAATGGGCATGATCAGTGATAGAATATTTATCTCTTGTGACGATTGAAACCTTTGATGCAGATCTACGGAGCGATCATGAACATTGAACGACGACAATGCCTCTACTCAGTTCACACGAACGGAATCCTTCAATCTCAGTGCTAGCTGCTATGAATGAAGACTTTGAGTGAGAGAGAGAGAGATAAAGAGAAAATGAAAATGCAACCGCAATTAATGCTTCTGCACAAGGGTTCTATTTATAGAACCACTTGTGTGGGCTTTGTTGAAAAGTATATCTTCGGCAAAAAAATTTATATCGTATCCGCAGAGATTGGTTGATATTACCGCCGTTCTATAATCCAAATGTTGTAAGTTTAGAAGGTAACAAGGTTGTTTTGGTTGGAAAGTTATCTTGTGAGTAAATGTCACTAAAAAACAGTAAAATGGTTTTAATCTAATATAAAAGCTTGGCAAGATTGGAGTTCACTATTTCAAATGTTTATGCTTCCTTATGATAACTATATAGATTTAAGATTATTGATGATGTTCAAGTATCCTCTCAAAGTCATTTATGTCTAAATGATATTGTGATAATCACTATATTGATCCTTAGACGATCTCTCCACCTAACTATCAATATAGCAATCTTTAATGTTTAATACCAAAGAAGAGTAATGAATAAATCTATCTCTACAACTTATTCACTACTTGAAAATTTGTTTTATGTCAAGACTCAAATAATCTCTCTCGACAACTACTCAAATCTGGTTTTCAACTTAGGGCAAAAACAGTATTCAATACATCAACAATCTTTATCATATATATAAATCAAATGTAATACATAAACATATGAGAATAGCTACTACCTCCAATCTTGACAAAAGGGGAGTTTAGCTCCTCATCATCATTGTTCAAAGCAGAAAGTTAAAAGAAGAAAAACTCTGTTTTTCTCCCTTACAAAAAGCTCTCAATCTCAATGTGTGAATGATAATAATGTCATGTTCCAATGCCCTAGAATAATGAATTTGTTTCTAACAAAAAAGGTTGACATTTCCCTAATTGGTCATTGTCATCTAAAGCAGAAAAGCAATTCTCAGGCAGACATCAAAATGGCAATAAACTTTTCCTGCAAAACAGCACTTTTGACCCTCAGTAAGCTTGCTGGATTCGCAGCCTTCGCGGCGCGAAATGTTGCTTCTCCAGCTTCCTTGTTTGGCAAGCTTCCTCCAAGATGTAGTGTTGCAATCCAAGGCCTTCTTATCCCAAAATTCTACAAAACTAACAAAAATGTGAAATAACTATTCAAAACAAAATAAATTAAACCTAATTGCATTTATACAAAATAGTGAGAATAAAAGTGTGTAATTACATCAAAACTTGGTAAAAGGGGCCAATAAAATGGTATAAAAAGTAGTACTAATTGGTCCCTAACAGGCTTCAAGCTAAAAAGCCCACTTAAGTGTATGTGGCCCATATCTTATAATATGCCCAAAATCACTTAAGTGCGTGGTACATTACCATATTTCGTATTCTACTTAAGTACACCGTACCTTACGATGTTCTACAATTCACTTAAGTGCACCGTACCTTACGGTGTTCCTTAGTTACTCTATCTCTCATCAATCCGTCCTTTGTGTGTGACCCTGTAGGTTTTCGCGGCATTGGCAATTATATTAAATCACGTATTTAACATAATAAACAGTGAGCGGTATCTAGCAACACATCACTGCTATCCAAGACACGAAAATGTCATGTGATCTGACAAATCCTTCTGTGATAATACTTATGCGTATAATTACCCTTTTGCCCTTATGTCTATATTGAGCACAAGGCATAGACCGTGTCATCCTTGTCCAGTTCAATATTGGGCCCATAGACATTTATCCTGTTATGCAGGATGGACAAATTCCATCTAGGTCACTCATGTCCCTCAACATGCTTCGTGGAGTACCCATCAACTGTCTTTATGGTTATCCAGTTACGGACAATGTTTGATCAACAATAAAGCACTCGACTCTACATCTAAGGTCCATAGTGGTTTCAGGTCAAAGGGTGGTATACACCATTATCACCATGAGAATAACTTATGACACTTTGCATAACTTTCTATATAGTATTCTCATAGCGGGTCAATCCAGTATACATATTACTCTTAACATTCATACTTATGTTTAAGACTTGATAACTCCTTATCCATGATCCATGAGATGTGATTATCAGTCTATATACATAATAGTATTAATGATTTAATGTTATCCCACTTCACAATAAAGCTCGACTACGGATACTTGAGGAATAATGTCCTTATGTTTAATGTGATCTCATGATCAAGTCACACTTGATACATTAAACGGACTGGCTATTCTAGGGACTTTATTAAACAAACATAATAAAGAAAAAGCCTTTTATTATTAATAAATAATTCGATACAAGTAGCAAAATTATTGGCCTCTAGGGCTTACACCAACAATCTCCCAATAGCACTAGAGCCAATCAGGCATACCCCTAATGCCCATAGATCTAGTATGGCCATCATGCTTCTGCTGCGCAAGAGGCTTTTTCAGTGGGTCAGCAATATTGTCAAGTGTAGGTACTCTGCATATTTTCACATCTCCTCTATCTATTATCTCTCGAATGAGGTGATAACGCCTAAGTATGTGTTTGGATCGTTGGTGAGATCTAGGCTCCTTAGCTTGTGCGATAGCACCATTGTTATCACAATAGAGACCAATGGGATCCACAATTCTAGGGACTATGCTAAGTTCACTAATGAACTTTTTGATCCAAACAGCTTTCTTTGCTGCACTTGAGGCAACAATATACTCGGCCTCGGTTGTAGAATCAGCAATTGTATCTTGCTTTGAGCTTTTCCAGCTCACAGCGCCACCTTTTAAGCAAAACACATAACCAGATTGCGATTTCAAGTCATCCTTATCTGTCTGGAAGCTAGCATCGGTGTATCCAATTACAGCCAGCTCTTCTTGACCTCCATATATCAAGAAAGAGTCCTTAGTCCTTCTCAAATACTTGAGGATATTCTTGACAGCTACCCAATGAGCATCACCAGGATCAGATTGGTACCTACTCGTTGCACTTAAAGCATACGAGACATCTGGTTGAGTACATAACATGGCATACATGATAGATCCTATTGCAGATGCATATGGAATCTTATTCATGCGATCCCTTTCTTCCTTTGTTGAAGGGGATTGTGTTTTTGATAGACACTGGCCATGTTGCATAGGTATGAATCCTTTCTTGGAATCATGCATATTAAAGCGTCTCAGCATGTTGTCTATGTATGTACTCTGACTTAGGCCAAGCAGTTTTTGTGATCTATCTCTATAGATTCTGATTCCTAATATATAGGCTGCTTCACCTAGGTCCTTCATAGAAAAGCATTTCCCCAACCAAGACTTTACTTGTTGCAGGGTAGGGACATCGTTTCCAATGAGTAATATGTCATCTACATATAATACCAGGAAAACGATCATGCTCCCACTAACCTTCTTGTAGACACAAGGCTCATCTTTGTTCTTGATGAATCCATATTGTTTTACTATTTCATCAAAACAAAGATTCCAGCTTCTGGAAGCTTGCTTCAATCCATAGATTGATCTTTGTAACTTACATATCTTTTGGGCTTCTTCTGGTATGTCAAATCCTTCAGGCTGTGTCATGTACACATCCTCAAGAAGATTCCCATTAAGGAAAGCAATTTTGACATCCATCTGCCATATTTCATAATCATGATATGCAGCGATAGCAAGTAAAATCCGAACAGATTTAAGCATTGCAACTGGTGAAAAGGTTTCATCATAGTCAACCCCATGAATTTGTTTATATCCTTTTGCAACCAGTCTTACCTTATAGGTATGTACCTTACCATCTATGTCAGTCTTCTTTTTGAAGACCCACTTGCATCCTATAGGGTTAACTCCTACAAGAGGCTCTACCAAGGTCCAAACCTGGTTTGTGTACATGGAATCCATTTCAGATTTCATGGCTTCTAGCCACTTCTCAGACTCGGGACCAGTTACGGCCTCTTGGTAGGTCACAGACTCATCTTGATCCATGAGTAATACATCACCTTGATCATTTATGAGATATCCATATCTCTCAGGTAGGTGACGTATCCTGCCTGACCTACGCTGGTCTTGTTCTACTTGAGCAGGTTGCTCTTCCACAACTACTTGTGTTTCCTGCTCTAATTCCTCCATAGGTGTATCAATGCTTTGTGATTCTTGAATTTCTTCAAGCTCTACTTTCCTCCCACTGATTCCTTTGGAAATAAAATTCTTTTCTAGGAAAACTCCAGTTCGAGTGACAAACACTTTGCCCTCAGAAGGATTGTAGAAGTAATACCCCCTTGTTTCTTTAGGATACCCCACAAATAAACATTTGTCAGATTTTGGCTCAAGCTTAGTTGAAACTTGTCGTTTCACATAAACTCCGCAACACCAAATCTTCATGTAAGACATATGTGGTTTCTTACCACTCCATATCTCATATGGTGTCTTCTCAACCTTTTTAGATGGAACACGGTTAAGTGTGTAAGCTGCTGTCAATAGTGCATGTCCCCAAAAGGAGTTTGGAAGATCGGCGTGACTCATCATGGATCAGACCATGTCTAACAGGGTTCGATTTCTTCTCTCAGATACACCATTCCGTTGGGGTGTTCCAGGAGGAGTAAGTTGGGATAGGATCCCACACTCTTTCAGATGGTCATCAAACTCTAGGCTTAAATACTCACCACCTCGATCTGATCGAAGAGTTTTAATATTCTTACCTAGTTGATTTTGTACTTCATTCTTGAACTCCTTGAACTTTTCAAAGGACTCCGATTTGTGTTTCATTAAATACACATAACCATATCTACTGAAATCATCACTAAATATGATGAAGTACTGAAAGCCTCCTCTGGCTGGTATGTTCAGTGGTCCACATACATCAGTATGTATGAGGCCCAAAAGATTATTCGCTCTTTCATCTTTTCCTGTGAATGGAGACTTTGTCATCTTTCCAATTAAACAAGACTTGCATGTCTCATATGATTCATAATCAAAAGAGTCCAACAATCCATCTTTATGGAGTTTGGAAATGCGTTTCTCATTTATGTGGCCTAATCGACAATGCCAAAGGTAAGTTGGATTTAACTCGTTAGGTTTCATCCTTTTAGTATTAATGTTATAAATAGGCATTTCGAGATCAAGGACATATAGTCCATTGCTCATTTGTGCAGTAGCATAGAATATATCATTCAAATAAATTGAGCAACAATTATTCTTTATTATAAATGAAAAACCAAACTTGTCCAAACAAGAAATGGAAATAATATTCCTGCTAATTACAGGTACATAATAACAGTTCTCTAACTGAATTATTAAACCACTAGGTAAAGTCAATACATAAGTTCCTACGGCTAAAGCAGCAACCTTTGCTCCATTGCCAACTCATAGGTCAACTTCACCTTTTGCCAAATCTCTACTTCTTTTTAGCCCTTGCACATTTGTACAAATGTGAGAACCACATCCAGTATCTAATACCCATGATGTAGAAGTAGATAAATTTATTTCAATAACAAAAATACATGAAGTTGAAGTCTCTACTCCATTCTTCGTATCTTCCAGGTACTTTAGGCAGTTTCTCTTCCAGTGTCCGGTCTTACCGCAATGGAAGCAGATGCCTGCCTTTGCTATGCCTCCACTAGGCTTCAAAGCAGCAACAGTGGGTCTGGGTTTGGCAACTTCCTTACCTTTCCCTTTATCACCCTGCTTGATGGGCCTTTTGTTCTGTCTCTTTCCATTTCCGATCATCAAAATGGACTTCCCTTTTGACTTCAGGTTCTGCTCAACAGTCTTTAACATGGCTAGCGGTTCAGGAAGAGATTTGTCCATATCATTCATATTGAAATTTAGAACAAATTGACTGAATCTATCTGGCAACGATTGCAAGATCAAATCAGTCGCAAGTTTCTTTCCGAGGGGAAAACCCAACCTTTCAAGGTTTTCCACATACCCAATCATCTTGAGCACATGGGTACTTACAGGGGCTCCCTCAGCTAACTTGCCTTGAAAAAGGGCTTTTGAAACTTCAAACCTTTCATGCCTTGCTTGCTCTTGATAGAGCATCTTCAGGTGTTCGATCATATCGAATGCTGCCATGTTCTCATGTTGCTTTTGCAATTCTGAGTTCATGGTAGCTAGCATGAGACAAGCAGTTTCATTGGCATCATCGACATGCTTCTTATAAGCATCTCTTTCTGCTTTAGGTGCAGAACTACGAGGTTCCTCTTCAGGAACAAGTTTCTCCAAGACATACAGCTTTCTATCATGTTTGAGGACAATCCTCAGGTTTCGGTGTCAATCCAGAAAATTTGTCCCAGACAATTTTTTCTTGTCAAGGATTAATTGCAAAATGTTGTTAGAGGTGTTTGTTGTCATGGTAATCTACATAAGAGTTGATGAGAATATAAGTATCAATAACATATTTAATTAGACCTTTAATTAAATATGCTCCCACTATTTTACTCAAAACAAATGACCCTCATCATTTGATTCGGAAAATCCTGTTGGAAGATTTTCTAGTGGGTCGAGATCCATATTTCACTTTGTTCTAAGTCCGCGTAGGCGGATTACATAAAACTAGGTTATTTAGGTAGGAACTCCTTCCAATTATATCTAATACAACTCTCGAAAACTTCAGTTGGGTGAATAACTCCTTATTCCAATCCATCATATGGATCATTTCCAACTCTTGCTTCTAAACATATATAATCTTATTTGTTTAGTTAAGTTTGACCCATTGTTTTAGCAATTGGATATTACAATTATCCCATCGTACCTTACTAATATAGAACATGCACCTCGCTGTAACACCTCAAAATTTGCCCTCCTCTCTTGGGACTAGCATAACATATTACATTGCATTTGTAGGTCATTAGGCATTGCATATTGCATATCATGTGGATACATTGTGCAAGTCATCCCTCAAAAGTCTTGGTCAGAAGATAAAGGACTCATGTGCAAGCTAGGGTTTCCTTGGACTGGTCATTAATCATCTGAGGATGTGGAGGTCCAAATTAGGGTTTTGTGGTTCTCAAAGGGGATTGGTCTTCATCTTGATTGAAATGATTCATCATCATCATCATGGTTTGTCATCATCAAGTGTTGGAGCAGACACCTTGAGATTAGGGTTTTGACCACTGGTCAACCCTAATCAGTTATATTGGACCAATCAGGGCATAGCATGGATATGGGGTCTACAATGGATATGGGGATCATAATGTGATTGTGTTGAGCTTATGGAGGCTAGGGTTTCATCCTTGAGCCATTTCATCAGAGGATTGGGGCTCAGATTGATCAGTGCATTGCCAAATTCATATATCAGTTGAAAAAGTCAAATGTGGTCAACTGTGCTTGATTTTATGGATTTGGAGGTGGGAGAGAGTTGGATACACTTCATTCATGTTGAAACAAGTGTCATTTGACATGTCAAAGCTCAAGAATGGAGAAAATAAAGTCAGGAGAAAAATTGCCAAAAATAGAAAGTGACTTGTAATGGAAGTTTCCAAAAATGGAAAGTTTTTCACCACAAAATTACATGTCCAAGGAAGCTTCAAATGAAAATTTGTTCAACATGAAAGTTGTAGATCTTGTTCTTACCTTTCCAAAAAGTCCAAGAACTTGAAATTTCCATGTATGGTTGACAAGTTATGGTCCATTCAATTTCAAAAAAGACCTATAATCAAAGGGGCATAACTTTCACATGGAGTGTCCAAAATGAGTGATCTTTTTATGAGCAAACTCCATTTCACATGTACTTTCATGGTGCATAATCAAAATTCATCAAAAATGGTCAATGCAAAAGGTCAATTTTCAAGTGTACAATTAAAATCCAAGGGCAAAATGGTCCAATTTGAGAAATAATTGGAATTTTGGAATGGGAGTTTTTGCAACACATCACAAATGCCAAATAGAAATGGTTTGAACTGTCATGAGTTGTCAAGGATCAATATTTGGCTAGGCTACTTTTGAACTTGCACTTAAAATGCAATTTTGGCATAGCATAGTGAAAATGAATTGTACAAGGCCAATTAACATGAGACAAAAGCCAACACATTCCAAATGGTAATTAGAAGATGTCTGAGCTGTCACATAGCTGTCATGTGCCCTAATGTGAAAAGTCATTTTTGCCCTTGCCTTAAGTTTAACATTATGCTAATCAAATGCATTTTTTGCTAATTGGTGATTAAGAGGTGATTAAGGCATGAGTATTTAATCCTAATTGTAACTGAATTGCAAAGGACAATCACAATTCTCAAAGTTTGTAACCACTTTTCCCTCCATTTTCTCCAAAATCTCAAGAATCTTCATTCAACATTTTTGATAAAAACTCCACGAATTCTCCATCAATTTGCATGATTCCTTTTGGTTCGTGTTCTATAAGGCAAGATCTCCATCTGTTTCATCAAGCCATAGCCATAACCTTGCTGGATCGTGACTGTTCATCATGAGTGCATCAATGGCATTTTGAAGTTTCTTCCAATTTAAGCAACCTTGAGCTGAAGTACGAGTTTCTATCATCTTCCTCTACCTTCATCATCATCTGTTTTGGAGAATTACATCAAGAAACATCACGAATCATCACTGTCTTCATTCAAGGTGCATAAAATTGAATCTCACTATTTTTCGAATTGTTACATGGCTTTTGTAGTGCATTCAACGTAGATGAACATGATGTGATTAGTTTTCGATTTGGTTAACTGTTGAATGAGATATATTGATTGGAAGTTTGATGTGTGTTTACATTTTCGCTCGATCCGTGAGATATAGTGAGAGTTAGGCGAAATCGTTAGCATATCTTGAACCTACGTGTTTAGACCTTTCCAATGGTATATCATTTGTGCAATTTCGTTGAGGAAATCTCGTAACCGAATTTTGAGTGATGAAGATGAAGAACACGATGATGAAGGTGGAAATTCTGGAGTTTTTCGCGTGCAGATCTTGAATTATTGCCTTGCCGTTCGAATTGTTGTTTAGCGCCAAAATCCAACGAATCAGGATGCGCCACCGTTTAAATGCTGCGCAGCGTTTTGGCTGGGACGTATAGAAATTACGCTTCTGCCATTACGCCTTTAATTAATAATTATTCCATTTTTATTTTTCTTTGCTTATTTCATTTTGTTAGGTGAACTTAGAAAATTGATAACTCACTCAAAATTCATCCAATTTTTGTGAAATTTTTTGTGCCATGCTCATGAGAATGTGTAGAACTTTATGGTGATTTTTCTGGAATTTTTGCACGTGTGGAAAAATAATTGGCCGATTGATCTTGTTCATGTGTACATTTTTTGCATGTCTTGCCAAAACCATCATGAAATGCTCATACCTGTAAAGAAATGAATGAAAATTTTTGTGCTTATTCTGGACATTTTGATGGTGATTTTCATGTAGAGTTTGTGAATTTTGGATACTTGGTTGATTAGATATGAATTTTTGGATTAAGGTATGACAATTTGTGTCACACCAAGCTAGGTCAACTTTCTGATTTTATTTGCCTGGCCTAGAAATGTTTGATTGCTCCGATTTTTTGCATGAATGATAATTGATATGTCAAGATAACATGTGAATTTGTCTGGGATTTTTGGTTGCATTTTCAAATTGATTGATAATTTTCTTCTCTGTATGCTCATTTGGTAACCTTGTGTGACACATGTTGGCATTTTGCTTGTGAAATTCTCATAGTGTATTGGATGAAGATGAAATTTGGTGTGAGCATTGTAGACACATTGTGGGACATCATGCTTTTGGTCCCATTCATTTCTTAATTGTTGTCACTGTTTTATGAATTATTGAAATGGATGCTTGCTTGGATGTCTTGAATTGGCTTACATAATTGTGTCTGGACTTTATGATTTTCATTGACCTACTTTCTTTTGTCCAATTGAGCTGAAAATTAACATGCTACTTGTTGATTGTGTCCTGTTTAGGTGTGAATTATTTGAGGATTTTTGGAATTGTTTTGGTATGCCTTTGATTGAAGTCATTCTGTTTGGACTTTTGGTGTTGTATTTGACCTAGTTTATGGTATATTGTGCATGAATTGATATTGGTGAATGATATGAGCATGAGACCAATTGCATTTGCTTTCTATTTGTTTGAATGTGATTTTGGATTGGTTTTGCTTGCTGTTTAGATTTTTTTTATCCCTTTGGACCCTAGGCTTGGCCTAGTGGTCTAGTTTCTCACATTTGGTGTGGATTTTCAGGTTGAAATGCAAAAAGGCTTAAAGGAAAAAGTGCAAGTTGATTAAATTGAGTTTTGTTTGATGTTGTAAACTAACATTGATTTTGTGTTGTAGGTTTGATGCTTGAGCTTGAGCTCATAGCTTGCACTTGTGTGCATTAACTTGTGTTGTCTGTATAGATTAACATTTGCTGTTTATCGTTGGTTTGTCTGAGTACTGATGATACTTGATTGATTTCAGGTACATTTAGTCGCTTACAGTTCTTTAAGAACTTGCTTACTGCTGCTTGGTTTTTAAACCAGTTGAGGTAGGACTTCTATTCTTCATGTAGTCTAGAAGACCTGGCTTGTTATTTAGCCAGGCAACTGTCTGAAGTCCTCCTTAAGAGGCGATGTTTGTGGTTGTTTACATTTGTGCCCAAGCAGGTAAAGACCTCTATGAGGCAATTGGCAGAATCCAAGGGATATGCAATCTATCCCCCGCTATTCTGTTGATTCGTCCCTCTGCTCACACCACTGTGTTGATGCATTGGGACACAAACCCAAGATCTTGTGATGTTGCACAATCGAGTCAGAGTCTTAAGCGTAGAAGGGTCCCTCCATTCTGGACCCACGCTCCTTTGTCTGAAGCTCTCCCTGGTCAGGGATAAGAGCTGTGAAGTCTAATCTTCACTCACCTCTCATCTGCTTCACCTTAGCCCCGTAATGGCAAGGTTAAGAGCGAATACTACCCATGTACAGATGACTTGCTTCGGCAGTCAAACCCATTGTTTGAGCCTCACTTGATTGGCTATAGTGTGTGCTTTGTGAATATTTGTTTGCTCTGTTTGCTTGTATGCTTGCATGCTTGTTTTCCTGGATAGGATTAGCTTGCAGTTGTGCAAGTAGGTAGAAACCACAACATAGGGCAATGATGCATGACAACACTAGGCTCGAGTACCGCTCCCTGGTAGTGTGTCTCCCCTTGGTTTCTGGCTAGACTTTCTTTCCCTTTCAGGGGGAACTACGTCGCCCTGATCCTCATGCCAGATGAGGTACGTAGGCAGGAGACCGCGCGAGGTCTCTCCGGGCACCCTTTTCTTTTTTGCGTGTGTTTTGTTTGGCAGCTATCAGGCTCGAGTTCCCGACTCCCTGTTAGTCAGTGTGTGCCGTTTCTTCTGACGTCTCAGCGTCTCTTCTGGCTTGCTTGATGACTTGTAGGCTCGAGTTCCCGACTCCCTACTAGTTTGCATGTTCTTTCTTTCCCTTTCAGGGGAACTACATCGCCCTGATCCTCGTTCCAGACGAGGTATGTAGGCAGGAGACCGTGCGAGGTCTCTCCGGGCACTTTTTTTTCTTTTGTGTGTGTTTGCTTGTTATCTTCTTGTGCGTGTTTGGTTCGGATGCCGACGTAAGTCCAGTGATTGGCGGTCGGGCTCCACGTTTGCCGTTTTGTGCGTGTTTTGGTTCGGATGCTGATGTAAGTCCAGTGATTGGCATTCATGCTCCATGTTTGCCTGTGTTTGTGTTTGCTTGTTTGGCGTGCGTGAGCCGAACTACGGCAGCTCTGATTCTCGTTCCAGACGAGATACGTAGGCATAGGATGCGACGTCCTATCGAGCTCCCTTCCTCTTAACCCCACCTGTGTTGTCTTCGGTGCGTGTGTGTGTGGTGTTTTAGCAACCTTTTCTTTTCTTAGAGCGTGGATCCCGTCGAGTACGACGGACGTGAGGGGTGCTAATACCTTCCCCTTGCGTAACCGACTCCCTTACCCTTTCTCTTTGGTCGCGAGACCATGCTTTTTCCAGGTTTCTCTGAGCGTTTCCTTTCCCTATCTTGGGATAAATAACGCGCAGTGGCGGCTTTGTGTTGTTTTTGTTTTAGCTCGCCGGTTGTTTTTTCGCGGATGCGACACTCGCGTAGGTGAAACCTACATTATCTGATACTAGCCTTGATGAGTGCTAAAACTTGGAAAGCATAAACTTAATATTTAATTTGAGGGAATTGTAATTGTTCTGATCTCACCGGCTTATTTATCATATAAATCGTCTCTCACATGCATCAACATACAATCACATGCATCAACATACATACACATGCATCAACATACATAATGAAACAGTTATGGCCCCTAGCGCAATTGTTCTCCCAAGCCAATGAGAGAACCTAAGCTAACGTAATAACGATCTAAGCTTCTCCAAGCAAGATCTTCAAGGTTGTCCTCCTTTGATATTGAATTCTTCTTTCTTCTTAACATTGTCCTCCTTTGATATTTAATTCTTCTCTTTCTTCATAACATTACATTTCAGAAGAAACTCGTTTTACATACGAGGGATTGAGATGAGAAAAGAAGTTACATTAAGAGATTAAAAGGAGAGGCACGACACGCAGGTCGTATTTAAAAACCCAAAACAAAATAAAGGAAAACTAAGGCCATAACTGATCACCACAAGGCAATAATAATAAATACATTATTATTATTAATTTTAATTCCTTTAATTAGTTAAAACCAAAATAAATTTCGCCGACCGATCACACTACGCAGAGTTAGTCGGGGGTCCGCTGCCCTGTCAGCGGGAACGGGGTTTCTGCTGCCCGGTCAGCGGACAGTGGTTTTTAATGAACAATTCATTTGAAATCAGCGTTGTTTTGCATCAACACAACTCTTGCGCAGTCACAAAATGGAAAACCCCGAGAATTCTGACTCTGCGAATGTGACGACCGTCACAAGCATGTTATGACTGTCACGTCCAGCTTGTTACGACCGTCACAGGCCCATGACGAACGTCACACGACCAAAATAACAAAAACGCCTAGAATTCTGGATCTGTGAATGTGTCGACCGTCACGTCCAGCTTGTTACGATTGTCACAGGTCCATGACGATCGTCACGCGGCCAAAAAACCAGCGCTTTGAAATAGTCAGTAGACGTGTTCCAATAAGCCCTCAATTCACAACTCCTTGACGGCACAACCCTTGTGTCGTCACTAACCCTAATGCACCAATTTAAGATCATCAAACACACCTCGATTGTTGATTCAGTATGATTGATCAACAGGTCATTGCTTCACCATACTAATGTCGGATTTCGAAGCAAATAACCACTGATCGCTCAAAGGAAAACAACCATTTAGTGTTTGAATGAACGAAACAGAAACACTATATGATATATACCGTACTTTGCATTAGGATTACTTATATCATATATAAGTTGATCGGTCTCAATTGCGTAACCTATGGACGATCGATGTATCGCTGTTTCACCATACTAATGTCAGTTCCGAAGCATAGTCAACATCAATCATCCAAATCGTACACACATGATGCCAAATTTAATTACTCGTTTATTATTTGATTCATTCGGTCTTTTAATCATATTAATACAGAAAATAAACAGTTATCTGATGCATGGTTTTGTAAGTGGCTCTAATACCACTGAAGGAGAACGGCGATCCAAAACGCAACGGAAATTAAAATTTTCTCCTTTAGTGATCCTTACGAATGGGCATGATCAGTGATAGAATATTTACCTCTTGTGACGATTGAAACCTTTGATGCAGATCTACGAAGCGATCACGAACATTGAACGACGACAACGCCTCTACTCAGTCCACACGAACGGATTCCTTCAATCTCAGTGCTAGCTGCTATGAATGAAGGCTTTGAGTGAGAGAGAGAGAGAGAGAGAAAGAGAAAACGAAAATGCAACCGCAATTAATTCTTCTACGCAAGGGTTCTATTTATAGAACCACTTGTGTGGGCTTCAAGCTAAAAAGCCCACTTAAGTGTATGTGGCCCATATCTTATAATATACCAAAAATCACTTAAGTGCATGGTACATTACCATATTTAATATTCTACTTAAGTACACCGTACCTTACGATGTTATACAATTCACTTAAGTGCACCGTACCTTACGGTGTTCCTTAGTTACTCTATCTCTCATCAATCTGTCCTTTGTGTGTGACCCTGTAGGTTTTCGCGGCATTATTAATTATATTAAATCATGTATTTAACATAATAAATAGTGAGCGGTATCTAGCAACACATCACTGCTACCCAAGACACGAAAATGTCATGTGATCTGACAAATCCTTCTGTGATAATACTTATGCGTATAATTACCCTTTTGCCCTTATGTCTATATTGAACACAAGGCATAGACCGTGTCATCCTTGTCCAGTTCAATATTGGGCCCATAGACATTTATCCTGTTATGTAGGATGGACAAATTCCATCTAGGTCACTCATATCCCTCAGCATGCTTCGTGGAGTACCCATCAACTGTCTTTATGGTTATCCAGTTACGGACAACGTTTGATCAGCAATAAAGCACTCGACTCTACATCTAGGGTCCATAGTGGTTTCAGGTCGAAGGGTGGTATACACCATTATCACCATGAGAATAACTTATGACACTTTGCATAACTTTCTATATAGTATTCTCATAGCGGGTCAATCCAGTATAAATATTACTCTTAACATTCATACCTATGTTTAAGACTTGATAACTCCTTATCCATGATCCATGAGATGTGATCATCAGTCTATATACATAATAGTCTTAATGCTTTAATGTTATCCTACTTCACAATAAAGCTCGACTACGGATACTTTAAGAATAATGTCCTTATGTTTAATGTGATCTCATGATCAAGTCACACTTGATACATTAAACGGACTAGCTATTCTAGGGACTTTATTAAACAAACATAATAAAGAAAAAGCCTTTTATTATTAATAAATAATTCGATACAAGTACCAAAAGTATTAGCCTCTAGGGCTTACACCAACACCTCAACCCTCCCTAACCAAGGAGTAGAGGAGTTGAGAGATGAAGACCGTTCGTGTGCTTGGGTCCGTGAGCGAGAGGAGCTACTTCAGCAACTCAGAGATAAGGATGCTTTGTAGAATTTATGGAGCATCAGGTTATCGACGAGCCTGATGATGTGGTTACTTCTCTTCTTCCTCAGTCATCCAAGTTTTGGAAGAGGAAGTATGATCGACTCGCCAAGGAGAACGCAAATATGGAGGCAGCCTATGAGAGAGAGGTGAAGAGGCTTCGTGCAACTTATCTTTCGGTATTGAGAGCTTTCGACGATTGTTTCTAGGGTTCCACAGGATGTTCATTTTCCTTCTCTCTTGTATTGTATTTGGTTACCAAGACTGTACTTCTTTGGTGTAAATTTTTTTCCAAATATTATTGATATGAATATTCCATCATATGTCTTAAAAGAGTAATATTTCCAAAATATTTGCAAATAGATCTCTATAAAGTTCCTCTGATTAAAAAATAAATCATATGCATAAGCAGGTTTTGTTCAAGGCTTCTTGATCAGTGGTCTAACTTTGTGTTCTTCATTTATTTTGAAGACAAGTTGACGCACCAGTACAACACCAGGGCCAATTCTTCAAAGTTGATGGATCATCTTGAACAAGAGAACAGAGAGATGAAGGAGGAAGTAGCTAGGCTGACTACCCTGATGGAGTCATTCCTGGCCGCTTAAAGTCAGTCTTCTCCAACGCCTGCAACTCCTCCCCAAAGGACGGTCATCTAAGAGGTAGCTTCCTCTACTGTGCCTGCCGCCGCCGCTCATTTTTCTCCTTCTGCTATGCCAGTCGGGTTTCCCTAGGGGATGCTCGTGAACTTTGTGCCAGAGGGTCTCACTCCAACCTTTGCTTCTATGCCGGCATCTAGCCCGGTCCTTGCTGTGCCACCTCTCGTTGTGCACACGTTATCGAGAGTCGACGACACCATTTATCATTCTGAGCCATCTGAGGGCCCAGATGTTTATGAGAAAATGGATGCTATGAATGACCAATTCCTTGAGTTGCGCAAGGAACTAAAGACTCTAAGAGGGAAGGACCTCTTCGGTAAATCTGCTGCTGAGTTGTGCCTCGTGCCCAACGTCAAGATTCCCATCAAGTTCAAAGTACCTGACTTTGAAAAGTACAAGGGAAACACTTGCCCTCTCAGCCATCTTGTGATGTACGCACGCAAGATGTCAACTCAGACTGACAACGATCAACTCCTCATCCACTATTTCCAAGACAGCCTGTCCGGCGTTGCACTCAGATGGTATATGGGTCTGGATAGTGCAAATATCCGCTCCTTCAACGACCTTGGCGAAGCTTTCGTCAAGCAGTATAAATACAATGTTGATATGGCTCCCGATAGGGACCAGCTGAGGGCTATGTCCCAGAAGGAGAAGGAAACGTTCAAGGAGTACGCCCAGAGGTGGCGTGAATTGGCCACACAGATTGTGCCCCCACTTCAAGAGAAGGAAATGACCAAGATCTTTCTGAAGACCTTGAGTTCATTTTATTACAAGAGGATGATAGCTAGTGCTCCCTCGGACTTCACTGAAATGGTGAACATGGGGATGAGGCTAGAGGAAGGAGTCCGGGAAGGACGTCTGACCCGGGATGAAGGATCTTCTGCAAAGCATTATGGGGGCTTTTCAAAGAAGAAAGAGGGAGAGGCACATGTCGTGTCTTCCCATACTAAACGAAGGCCCTCTGTAAAGAGGAAGACTGTTCGCCCTACCAGTAACCAGCACCAGATGGCTCATATAGCACCTACCTTCAGGGAAACTCAACATTATCAGCATCAATAACAGCAACATCAACAATATCAACAATAACAGTATCATCCGCAACAGTAGGCTTACCAGCCTCGAAACAACAACAATACCAGCACTAGTTATGATAGGAAGAGGGTCACTTTTGATCCAATTTCAATGACCTATGCTGAGCACTATCCGTCGCTGATAGATAGGAAGTTGATCACTCCACGTGACCCACCTGCTGTAACACGAAAAACCTCCAAGGTTTTTGGAATTCCTCAAGATGATGAGTCATACATGACTTTCCGGGGACCAACAGGAAATACAGGGTAATCAAACTCTTTGTATGTGCCAACAACAATTGGACTTTGACCGTAAGCAATGGATTACAACCAGCTTTTAACGAATTTTGCCAACAACAATTGGACTTTGACCGTAAGCAATGGGTTACAACCAACTTTTAACTGATAGGTGCCAACAACAATTGGACTTTCACCGTAAGCAATGGATTACAACCAGCTTTTAATTGATATGTGCCAACAACAATTGGACTTTCACCGTAAGCAATGGATTACAACCAGCTTTTAATGGATTTTTCCAACAACAATTGGACTTGAAATGATGTTAGCGACAACCAAACTTCAGATACCAATGACGATTGTATTTACAAACAGAGTGACAGTGATGCCAACGACAATTGGGTTTAAAATGAGTTCTAGTAACAACTGGGCTTAGAATAATGCTTAGTGACAACTGAATTTTAGGAGACACCAATGAGTCTTAAAATAATGCTAGGGAATGGCATAAGCGTTCTGGAAGTGCGTCAGAAAAAAATGACATGTCCAAGAATTCATCAGAGAGTAAACAAAACGAATTCTAAAAATGCATCAGAAATACCAGGGAATATCTGGAAATACATCAGATAATAAACACATCTGGTAATACCTCGGGTAAATAAAACAAACTCTGGAAATACATCAGAATGATGGACAAACATATCCGAGAATACATCAGATAGGTGGGGAAACATCTGGTAATACACCAGAGACACAGACACATCTGGTAATACATCACGGAAGCTCTAAAAATACATCAGAATTCAAGACTCGGTCTGGAAATACATCAAACAGACAAAAGGAGTAATCCGTAAATTCATCGGATAATCCAAAAGAAAGGGTTTCTGGAAATGCATCAGATAGGTGGGGAAACATTTGGAAATACACCAGAGAGACAAACACATCTGGTAATACATCGAGGAAATTCTAGAAATACATCAGAATTCAAGACTCGGTCTGGAAATACATCAGACAAACAAAGGAGTAATCCGGAAATTCATCGGATAACCCAAAAGAAAGGGGTTCTCATGGACAAAAATGTTTTGATATGTGCCAACTAAGTTGGACTTGAAAATGACTGCGAAAGTCGGATTATGGTTTAAGGGCACCAAAGACAAAATGGAATTAGAGGTCAAAGGATATAGGATCAACAAGACCTGGGTCAATGCAAAATTGAATTTGTTTTTATGTATGATATATGAATGATCATGATATGAGAGTGCTGACACTTGAGTGGTCTAGGAGTTTGTAAAGGCTTTTTATGGAGGTCATGATTCCTCAAAACCGAGAACTCAACCAAATATTTTGTGATAAGTGTTATCAAAGGAGAATTCTATCAAGTTTGAAATCCACAACTTAGTCAATGAGATCTTTTTGGAGGATTAATGAATCGTGCTAGCATAATTTTTGGGCACTCATCTTAAACCCAATACTTGTTGATGTATGGCAAAATTTCTTTGAGTAGTTTGAAAGCATGAAGGGGGTTTGGCCCTCTGTGGCTCAACTTGCCCCAGTCTGTTGGGTCTCTGAAGATGTTCACCTTGAAAATGAGTTTGGAACAACTTGACATGAGACGGTATCGAGATGGCTTGCCCCAATGTTTGAATACCACAGTGATCTGACCCTGACTAACCAAAACCTGGAATGGTAGACTTATGATTGACTGTCTTTGGATAGTCTGACTCTATGAGATTCTGAGGTGGCTTGCCCCAATATGACTCTTGAAGCAAATTACTCTTGACTAGATGACTCTTAGGGTCATTGGCTTAGATTGACTGATACTCAAAGTGATTTTCCCCTGACTGGACTTCTTTCACTTTATCAAGTTCTTCAACTGTATATTGTTGAAATTTCTATGATGCTAAGTGTTGACTCGCAAATAAGATTGTTCATTCAAAAATGGTAATTTTAATGCAGTTCTTATGCAAAATTTTAAAATCAAAATTTATTGATATTGAACAGGTCATTGATAAGAACATAATGATGATCTAGTCATTCATAATATGCAAGTTGGTGCGATGAAATGATTAACAAAAATTGTTTGGAGTCAGGTTAACACAACCTTGTTGTAGTATGCTTTCAGAAGAAAAAATCTGCCTCAATTAGGTCTTTTAAGGGTTGTAATGTGGTTTGGTTCATAGTTTTTTAAACTAAAGGATATAAGGCTCAAATTTAATTTTAACCCACCCCTGCTTCTTGATGATCTCCAATTCCTACATTCAGTTAATTTGACATACGCATTCCACTTCCAAGAGGGTTCAAAGGTGTGATGAGGATTCAAGACTAATTTTCTTGAAATGGTAGTCACCTTATTTTGCTTTTCTTTGTTGAGGATTTAAGGGCCTCTATTTTTTGTTTATCTTTATCCCTAATTTTGTCTGGACCTCTTCTTTGAAGCCTTTGGTCCACCGAAATGCCCTGATTTTTGCCTAAGTCATTTGTTTCCGGTGTTTGACTTAGCAGGCTTTTTCTTATTTCTTTTTAAAAAAATTGTGACTACCATGTTATTGGTGGATGAGGAAGAACCACTATAATTTTTTTATTTTCTCAGTTTCTACGACACTTCAAGATATGTGCGAAGAATAAGAAGTGGTTGAACTTCTTTGGAGGATGTGTAGAGATGGAAGAATCCTCTTGAAAATTGAATTCACGTTCAAACTATCTGAACATAACTACCTTGCCCCTGGTTAAGATTAAGGGTTTTTAAATCTGAAAGAAACACCAACTTCTAGGCTCAAAGTGGTTGACTAGGGATTAACTCCTTATCTCTTTGGTGTTTGGGGATTTGAAACAATGCCTTACATCATCGACAAGGTTTTCTTCAAAAGCATACCACAATAATTTCAGGTGTTTCGTTTTCATCCTCCTCCTTCCAATCTTTATTAACACAACGGTTTGATAAACAAAAGTGAATGACAGAAGTATTTTTGTTTTTAACATAAATGAAAAACGAGTGAATACGAATGCATTAATTCAAAAGATGCATAAACATTTCATTAATCTTACCAATTCAAATAAAACAACAATGCTTAAAAGCAATTAACAATCAACATGCAAGGAAATTACAAAAGAAATGCTGAAACAGCCAAATGATTGCCAGCTTTAGGGAATTGACTTCTTCAAACTTGATCCATTAACTTCGGGGGACACCCCTTGAGATCTTCGCACTTATCCGGGCGATAGGTTAACGTTCACCACCAAGCTTCCTTCTTGAAAGGCTATGTACCTATTGTCAATCAACTTTTGTACTTTGGCTTTGAAAGCGTTGCAGTCTTCTGTTGAATGCCCTTTTGATCCGGCATGATATCCACATTGCATATTTGGGTCATATCCTGGTGGGTAAGGTTGTGGAACCGACTTGAGAGACTTGGGAATAACCAACGAGTTTTAAATCAGAGGTTGTAAAAGTTGTCTATATGTCACGAGGATAGGATGACGAGGAGTATTTTTTTCTTTCCAAGTTATTTCGAGGCCTAGGATGATTTTGATGCTGATTTTGATATCTCGGGCCTTGGGCTCATTGATTTGGATGGGGAGAAAACCAAGATTGTTTATAATGAAGACCAAAAGGTAGTGTTTTCTGGTATGGCACTTTAGGCATTGCTAACTGCTCATTTTCAGCCACTTGAAGGTTGGGATCAAAAAGCTTTTTGACATTGGCACGATGATCTTCAAATTCTTTTCCTTCAATCTCATTGTTGAACGCCGCCTTCTTGGATCCATTACTCACTTCTCCAAGGTGATATCTCAATTCTCTTATCGGGAAACGATGATATCTCGTTAGCCACCTCCCTGACTTCTTCCTTGTGGTACAAAACCTTTAGGGGTTTCTGAGGTCATTTGCCTTTCTCGCTACTTGGCCCAGAAATCAAGATGTATGTACCTGAGCTTTCCTCCTTGAGTGTTGGTGACCTAATGTCAATCAATATTTGCAGCTTGAACTTAAGACTCTTGCATTCCTCTATGGAGTTCCCCATTGTTCCAGTATCGTATCCGCACTTGACCTTCGGGTGATCTTCTTCAAAGACTAAGCTTTTTTTGTTAATCAACTCTCGTACCAAGGCTTTCAGTGTTAAGCAAGAATCTAGGTCATGTCCCACTGCCCCTTTATGGAATTCACATGTTTCATTTGGATTGTACCATGGTAGGTATGGCGACGTAGGTGTGGGAGCTCGAGGGGTCACAAAAACATTCTGGATCAGCTGCGGGTAGAGCTTGTTATATGGCATCGGAATCAGTTCGTTGTGATTTTTGTTCCCCTTGCTATGATTCTGATTTTTGTTCCGAACCTGACTTCGGTGATTTTGAGGAGGAATATCTAGAGGATATTGATGATGACATCCTGAGGGAGGGCCATATGTCGGTATATGAGAAGTTTCCACATAGAATTGCCCCTGACTTGGGGTAACACCAGATGGATGTGGAGCACTAGCTCCCTCCGTTGCAGCAATGGGCATGGGATAACCCTCTTTTCTCAATAAGGTTTGCAGGGTTTCCACGACCCATCCCATTTGGCTCTTCAAAAGATTGAGTTCCTCCTTCTATGCTTCTTGACTTTTCCTTAGCTCGTCCATAATCTCTCGAGACATGGTTCTTTGTTCAAAACGCGTGTCAGGAATCACTTTGCTCTTCTTGGACAAAGGATGGATGATTTTTTTTGTATTTTGTCTGGAAAATAACATGTATTATGATGAGATGTTGATGCAATGGAATGTGAATGAATGCAATGCAAGCCATGCATATTTGTTTTTTCCTCAATACACGGGTTCAAAAGTCTGAGGTACTGATGAATCTGATTACTTTCCAAGAATAGGTTCTCACCGGGTACGATCTAGGGTTTCAAAAAAGTTCCTAGAGTCATGGATCCATTAGACTGTTTGCTGCCTACAGAAACTTACTTACTGGGCATCAACTCCAAAGAATCTACTCTAAGTGAGGTTCTCGCATCGATCCAACATGAAATTCATCTCGCAGACCCACACTACGCAACCATCTTTCCTAGTTGGCCAAAGGATTGAGGTTCTACAAACGGTCCTCAGAGTCATGGATCCTAAAGAAAATATCGAAGCTTACCGTAACTTACTTGTCGGGTGACAACATCCTCCCAGGGATCTACTCTTAAGTAAGGTTCTCGCACTGACCCAACGAGAAATTCATCTCGCGGACCCGCACTACTCAACCTCGTCATATCTTATGTTTTTACTCGAGACTCGGGTAAAAATTCTTTTCTACAAGGTTTGCAATCAGAGTATCCAAGTACCAAAGCATAATGGAACCAATACAACAGATTTATATTAATATGACAATAAAGATAACAAAAGCAATAAAGAAAAGCCACACAAGTAAACAAAAAAAAGCACACAAACGAACTAACTAGGCTTGACTCACTTATGGAAACATGTTGTCCCCAGCAGAGCCGCCATCTATCGCACCTCGAAAAATGAGAACACGACTTAGCGAAGCGCAGTCGCACACTCGCATGATGGACTGAACAGAGTCGCCACTGAAATTTATTTATTCCTAAAAAGGAAAGGGGAAATATCGATAAAACCCAAGAAAGAACGACAATGATTATGGTCGTCGCAACCAATGTCAGGGTTCGGGAGTCGATTATGCAAGGGGAAGGTATTAACACCCCTCACGTCCGTTGTACTCAACGGGAACCATTAGGTTAGTTGTGCACATTAGTGTTAGTTTAAAAATGTTAGGCTTCTCAAGTTATTATGAGGGAAAGAATAATAGGATCAAAATAAAAGAAGAGATGTTTTTAGATTTTGCAACGAAGGGGACTAAACCTAAGTTTTTTATTAATGGGCCTGACAAGATTTATAAATCCCGCTCTTACGTTTATCCGGGTGCAATAGAGAACTCAAGGCTTACGTAGTTCTGGGTAGAAAACATTGTTTTACCCAAAATAGATGAGGAGCGGATGTATACCACACATCGAATGGATTTATAAATCAACATTCGGAAAAACGTCACTTATCTCAACTTAATAATTATGGACGAAGCATTCCTTACATAATCTTAATACAAGATGTCTTTCGTTTATGAAAAGGTTTTTCTAATCAATCGCACGGCGGCGAAGAAAAGAGTTTGATTGGTTGAAAGTATTTTTGGGTTTGAAAGACGAGTATTTATGACTTGCAGGCTCTTACAACTTGGGTCTAATACTCGGGACTACGACTGGATATTTCATCCAAGTAGTCTTTTTCTTTCAATTTTATTGAGAAAATAAGTTTGAATATTTACTAGTGTTTTGCAGAGAAGACGGATACATATGGCTTACAAGCTCTTACAACTTGGTCCTAATATTCGAGATTACGAATGGATATTTCATCCAGGTAATCTTTTTCTTCCAACTTACTTATGAAAATGATTTGAATATTGGAGCGTTTTAAAGAGAAGACTGATACATATGGCTTACAAGCTCTTACAACTTGGGCCTAATATTCGGGATTACGACTGGATATTTCATCCAGGTAATCTTTTTCTTCCAACTTACTTATGAAAATGGTTTGAAGTGATTTAAGGGTAATTGAAATGCAGACAAGTAAATGCGAGCACGCAAAAAGAAAATAGCTCATTGTAAGAAGGCCCAAGAGTAAGCCACGGGATCGGAATCCAACCGAAATCCAAAGCAACTTAATTTAGCTGTAAGCTAACTTAAAGTGGATTCATGTACGAATCCCTCTATGATAAGTCAGGCATACATCTATGCGTCCAAACGATTCTCAAAATCTAAATTGAATTTTAAGCTCCGAAATCGTAACGAATTAAAATCGATGCAACAAATAATTAAACAATCAATTTAGCAACAAAAAAAAACAAATAATTAATTAATCTCCAATTAGCCAATCAAATAAATAAATAATCAATCAAATAAATGAATGGAAAAATAAAATAGAACAATAATTAACATAGTTAATAAAAAAGAGGTGTGCAAACAATCCGAAGTAGTTTGGGCCCAAGCCCCAAAATAAATAAACTCTAATATTATAAAATAAAAATACTAATAAACAAAAATAAAATAAGGAAAAAAATTAAGAAAAGAAACAGTATGACATAAGGGGACATCGCCCACTGCTACATTCAAATTCTTAGCATCATAAGCACCATAATGACGTCATGGTGTTTTTATTATTAAAAAGAAAGATAAATAAATAAATGAAAACATTAGTGCTTCAGTGGAGCGGATTCGGCTTACCAATTTTTTTTTCAAAATTTAAAACCAACTAGTAGTATGGTGACAAATGGCACGACATGGAAAGACAACACAAAAATACCACCTTCTCTTCCTCAACATTTTCAGTAAGAGACATACTCAAAAATATTTCCAAAATAAACTTTCAGTTTCTTTCTCTCTCTCTCAAACACCATGTTCATCAAGAAGAGAAAAAAAAAACAAGCAAATCAGTCACAAAACCGACGGCTGGTGTGGATGACGAGTCACAAAACCAAATCACCAAAATATGGTGACAAATGGAGGTCTCGATTCACAGAGTATCAAAGTGGTGAAGATGTGTAAGAAACACAGTTTAGTGAGGTGGTGATTTATGACGGATTTGTTATTGTTATTTCACTATAATGGTGAAGATTCAAGGTTATTGTTAAGGTGTTAAAATGATGACGGAATAGAGTTTTGTGTTTTTACTGTGCGTGTAAGATGTTGTTGTTGCCGGCTCACGGTGGTGGTGTTCGGTTGCTTGTTCTAGTCGGTTGGTTTTGTACGTTCTTCGTGGTGGTGGTTTCATTATAGATAAAAGCGGTGTTGTTATTTAAGGGCAGTGTTGTGATTTTATTAATGAGATCTTGGTTTTTTTTCTAAGGATGGATGTTTGGCTTATTTTGAAAAATACAAGGTGGTAAAGAGTGTGGATGTGTTTAAGCTGCTGAAGAAGAAAAAAATTGGATAGTGAGGTCCATGAAGGAACTTTTTGCATTTCCCTCCCAACCTTTCTCACCTTTCCTTTTTCATGTTTTTAATCTTTTCTTTTCTTTCCAAGATGATAGGAATGAAAGAGAGAGAGGGAGAGAGAGACAATAATATGGATGGGGAGGCACTAATTGGGTTAGAGAAAATAAAACTGGTGGTTGGGTTTTAATGGAAAACTAAGGTTGAATATGAGAGTGGTAGGCTATGGTGTTTGGTGGTTATTAAAAAAATGAGAGAGAGATTGAAAAGAGGGTAGCCGCCCGTTTGGTATTTTTCCCGTTTTTTCTTTCATTGCCAACACTACCTATATATACTATGAATTTAGGGCTTTTAATTCTCAACAAATGACAAATTCACCCTTGGATATTTATTTGAATTTAAAATAAAATTAGAAAAATTACATACTAAATTCTATTTATTTTTTATGAACATGTTGACAAAAAGATAAAAATATACGGACTCAGAATAAATAAAAGTCGGGTGCAAAAATGCTAGAAAAATTAAATTGAATCCACCAAAATGATCAACACGAAATAAACTTCTCGGAAATATACAGCATTTGAGACAATTTTGAAATGAAAAATGACCGGTTAAATGCTCAGACAAACCAAAATGTGACCGAAAAATTAGCCGAAAAATAAATCAAGCACACTAGGTTAAACTACGTGAAACGTAGATGAATAAAACGGATTTCTTCAAGTTTGATTTTGAAACTTTTTCGCCCACTATTTTGGCACACATTTGATAACTGATTCAAACGGTTTGCCTGTAAATCTGAAATTTTATTTCGACTGACATTCTAGGAATTATGCGGTATGGAATGCATGTTATGATATGAAAAGATGCAACGACTATGAAGAATGTGTTAATTGGTGATTTATGGTCAAAATTGGGGTGTGACAAGGTCTAAATACACGACCGCTACGGGTCACCTTTTCTATATCAGCAATGTTCACAACAGAATTGGTCGCAGGCAACAGAACCTCTTAACCATTCTCCAACATAGTAGCATTATACTGGTATGAAACAACTCTATCGGATGCATACAGAACGAGACCCGCTAACCGTATTACTAACGGCGATACCGATCTATTGCCGATGTTACTACTGCTGCTATCAAACTGAATCACTACTCGCTCAGGGGTCTTAAGCACATGAACAATCACATTAACATCATCTATATCCCTAGACTGTTCAATATGGATTACATTCTCATCCATCAACTTTTGGATATCCCTCTTGGCGATCAAACACCCACGGGGATTTATACTGCAAATTGCACAACCATCATGGTCGTGCTCACAATCACTGATGGTACACAAGGTCCTATGCATCTTCACCAAGGACTGACGAATACATCGCACATCGAAGACTCGGAAGCTTTCTGGATAACCATCTACCATATTAATAGAGGAATTACCATGAGCATGCAATGGGTTAGCTTTTACATTCGGTGCACGGTCCTCAAAGGACACCATCCCACTTTTTACTAGCTTTTGGGCCTCATACTTCAAAGGGTAGCAGTTTTCAATATCATGGCTAGGAGCTCCTTGATGAAAGGCACAACGGAGTTCGGTCTTATACCACCACGGAAGTGGTTATGGAATTTGAGGAGGATTTCTTGGTTGGAGTAAGTTCTTGAGAACCAAAGACGGGTAGATTTTGGCGTACGTCATAGGAATAGGGTCAAAAAGACCTTCTTCCTCTCGAAGTTTTGTTGTTGTTGTTGATTATTGTTGTTGTTTTTGTAGTTATTTGTTCTTTGTTGTGGCTGTTGTTCACGTTGTTGTTGAACTGGTAATGATTGATTATTTGAAAATACTGGAATAACGGATGAAACTTGATGATGATGCTGACGCGGTTGCGGATTTCTTTTAACATGAGGCCTCCTCTAACTCCCTACTGATAGTGCATTGGTTTCACCTTCTTTCTTTCTAGCGAAACTGCCTCTATATTTCTTTCTTGATGACACCTCTTCTTTAGACAAACGTCCCTCACAGACACCTTCTTCTAACCTCATCCCCATGTTTACCATTTCGGTAAAATCACTGGGAGCACTAGCAATCATGCGCTCGTAATAAAACGAGCTCGGGGTCTTAAGGAAAATCTTGGTCATCTCTTTCTCTTCCAACAGAGGATTGATCTGAGCAGCAAGCTCTCTCCACCTCTGGGCATACTCTTTGAATGTCTCTTTATCCTTCTGAGACATAGACCTCAACTGGTCTCTATCAGGCGCCATGTCCACATTGTACTTATACTGCTTCACAAAAGCTTCACCCAAATCATTGAACATGTGAACACTTGCACTATCCAACCCCATGTACCACCTCAGAGCGGAACCAGTCAAACTGTCTTGGAAATAGTGAATCAATAACTGATGATTATCAGTTTGTGTTGACATTTTTCTGGCATCCATGACGAGGTGGCTAAGTGGACAAGTATTTCTCTTATACTTTTCAAAGTCAGGGACTTTGAACATCACCGAGATTTTGACATTCGGCACTAAGCAAAGTTCAGCAACACTTTTACCGAACAAGTCATTTCCTCTCAACATCTTCAATTCCTTTTGCAGATCAAGGAACTGACCTTTCATCTCGTCCATCTTCTCATAAACATCAGGGCCCTCGTACGACTTAGAATGGTAGATGGTGTCCTCGACACGAGGCAGAGTATGAATAACTAGAGGCGAAACAGACATGACTAGGCTAGATGTCGGCATAGAAGCAAAGGTAGGTGCAAACCCTCCAGGTATAAAGTTTGGTGGCATTCCCCACGGGAATCCAGTAGGCATAGTCGTAGCAAACTGAGTGGCAGGCACAGTTGAGGTAGCAACCTCTAAAATGACATTCCTTTGAGAATGAGGAGTTGCAGACGTTGGAGAAGACTGATTCTGAGCAGCTAGAACAGACTCCATCATGGCAGTCAAACGAGCAATCTCGTCATTCAACTCTCGGCTCTCTTGCTCCAAATGTTCCATGATTCTCGGTTGATTGGTGCGAGTGTTGTATCGGTGAGTCAGCTTGGCTGAAGCGCATAAGAATAACCAATAAGACATCTGGCAGAAGAAAACTTGTTATGCAAATGATGCATGAAATGCAATGTTTTGATTGTTCTTATTTTCAAGGAACATACGATTTTATTTGCAAGTATATAATAATAACAATTTGATTGACCATAAAAATCTCTTTTATTCATATAATTTTTGTAAGGATTACACTGAGTACAATTTCAGAAACCAAAATACAAATACAAGAGAAAATGAAACTAATCATCCTAAGGATCCCCTAACAACAGTGCCAGATGATCTGGCTGCAGGCGCATACTTCCTTCGAATGCGTCAAATCTCAAACTCAAAAGAAGTCTTCATCTGAGCCTTCTCGAGGACAAGCTGATCAACAATCTTCTTCCAAGAACCGGAAGGCTGAGGCATACTAGAGGAAGATGGACCCTCTGGCTCTCTCTGTCTCTTCACTGCTCGGTCTTCAAGAAGTTCAATAAGTGCGTCTTTGTCCTTAGACTCAAGCTGCAACTCCTCATGCTTTCGGCTCAAAGCATGGAACCGCTCTTCCCACATATCCTTCTCTTGCTTCATCTTGGCAAGTGTGTCTTCCAACTCCACTACATCTTGGTTAGGGAGAGTCAATGGCTCAACCACAACCATAGACATAGGTCTCTCACAAGCATACATTATCTTCAACTCCAAAGCTCTTTTCTTCACCCAAAGAGTGTAAGCTTTCAAAGCTACACAGTTGCACAGACTAAGTTCGAGTCTTCCTTTCCTATGCACATATGCCAAGCATGTACCATCTTCTTCTTCAAATGTTGGGGATCTTTACCCTCTTGATAGAAAAGACCTTCTAACTGAGTGTTATTAGGTTTGTCTCTCAAGAGGAACCCAAGTTTACGGAGAGCCAAAGCAGGGTTATAGTTGATTCCTCCTTGTGTACCAATGAGAGGCGCATTAGAGAATTCACCATAACTGTCAATGATATCCAAGTTACTCAATGAAGAATCATACCAAACAATATCATCATTATTGAGGGACATAAGTCTCTGAGACCACCGTAGACATTGCTTGTTCTCCACAAAAGCAGGCGTTTGAGGCAAGTGCGAAATAAACCACTTGTACAGAAGAGGAACACAACACACAATAGTTCCACCCCCTTTAAAATTCCTCAAATGAAAAGAGAAGTACATATCACCAACAGAGTAGGTACAGGATTTCCAATCAAGAAAATTCTAATGGCATTAACATCAACAAAACCGTCAATGTTAGGGAATAAAGCCAAACCATAGATGAGCAATACAAAGATAACTTCAAAAGCATCCACACTTCCAACTTGAGAAAAAGCAATAGCTTTTTCAATAAGGAACTCAGAAGTCAACCCCAATATTCCTCCTTTCTTCACCTAATGAGCCTCAATCTCAAACTCCTTCAGATGAAGAGCTTCAACTATAAGATGAGATATGGGAATCTCTTCCAATCCACTAAAAGGCACCTTGTTAGAAACAGGTATTTCCAAGAGACGGGCATACTCCTCTAACATAGGCACAAGCTGATAATCGGGAAAAGTGAAGCAACGGTAGAGAGGATCATAAAACTGAACCAACACACTTAAGAGTCCTTAAACCACATCAGCAGATAATACAAATATGAGTTTCCCATGACGTTGCTTGAAGTATAAGGGATCTAATACAAAAGATGATAGCTTCCTTAGCTCTTTCAAATCAGGACATCTAAAATTGTACTTCTTAATGTTCCTTCGTCCATAATCCATTATCTGAAAATATTTGCAAATAAAACCTCAGTTCCTTGAAGTTATTTTTTGTGTGATGAATTTTATGATGCGCATGAATGCAACAATCACAAATAAGGGATCACACATAAGTCAAACAAACAAAGGTCAATGGATGAATCAAGTCATTGTCAAGATCAATCATCCATTTTGGTGGATTATGGTTTTCACCTTATCAACACCCAAGTTCCATTGATATTGACAAGACTTGATTGGATCAACCAAGAATCAAGGGTTTCTTGTGAGTCACGAGCATGGAGTCTGGGTAAGAACCATCCCAAAGGTGTGAACTAAGGATAAAAACCTGTTGATCATGTTCTAAAAAGTTCCCAGAGTCTTAATTCCATCTATCGGATATTACAGGTTAAGATGACTGACTCATCAACCCATAATATTCTCAAGAGAAACTCGTCTGAGTGTAGTATCGCGTAATAACTGTTATCAAGTCTACACTTGAACAGTCTTCGCACTACATCCTAAATAGGCCAAGTTAGGTTAAATGTTCTACGGTCCTCAGCTTCTCGGACCCCAAATCAGATAAAGTAATGTCTAATCACAAATAACTTGTGTGAGATCAATAGCTCCAAAAGGGTCTCCACTAAGTAGATGGGTCTCAAGCCAACTTATTAAGGACTACTACACACAAGTCGAACATGACTATACCATCCTCCTATCTTAATTGTACTCAAGTTCGGGTTAGAACTTATCTCACCACTCAGAGATCACCAAGCACAACAAGCAGATTATATCACACAAAACAAATCTACAAACATCAAGTATACAAATATATACACATAAAAAGTAGGCTAAACCCACTGAGGACTACTCCCCAGCAAAATCGTCACTTAATTTTTGTAGCGGTAAATTCATGACCATCAAGCTATGGATAAGCTTAACGTCAATAAAACCAGAGTCGCCACCACGCTTTTATTGTTTCCAAAGGAAAAAGGAAAAGTACGAACAAAACCCAAAGATAAGAAGTTTTCAAATCAAAACTAATAAAATGCCAGAGATTACAGGTAAGGGGGTTGGTTACATAGAGGGAAGGTGTTAGCACCCAAAGTGTCCTAGGGAGCCCTTTTTTATGTGTGTATGTGTTTTGGTATAAAAGATGTTTGCAATAAATAGAGTGCGGGGATGAGAAATGAGTTTGTTAATTATATTTTTGTGTTTGATAAGACCTTCGGACTTGTGCCTACGTACCAACATAAAAATGAGGGATCAAAACCTTGTAGTTCGTGGTATCAATTTCAAAGTGAGTGAATTGCTTTTAACAAAAATTTAAGTTTAAAAGAGGCACAAAAGGCCTAAAAGAGTTTGAATGAGTGTTAGTTCTTTTTGTCTTTTGAAATTTTAAGTCAATATGGTTAAGTTCATTTACAAGTTTGATTAAGAAAAGAGTGTAAAAAAATACAATGGCATAAGGCCAAGGTTTCTAATTTGCAATAAAGAGTCTAAGTTTTGAAATCACGAGGAAAGAAGGTTTTGAATAGGGGGAGAGATTTGAAATTTAAGAAGTGGGAGGAGATGAAGAGACTAATCATAAGAAAGAATTTAAAAGTTAAGGGGTGAAAAGATCTGACCAATAGAATGCAATCCAATAGATAAGAAAGCATATAGAAACCCACTTTTCCTTTGGACATTAGAATCAAGCAAATACCAATAAACAAACAAGATGAAGAGTAAGGCATGAAATAAAGATAGCCACATCCAAGCTAGAAACTTCAAAGTCTTTTTCATAATCTTCCCCATGTATCAGATGACATACTCCTTGAATGGCTCAAAATAAGGCATTGGACACAGGTTCAAAGTAACATTTGCATCAAGACCATGTAGCAGATGAACTCGTGTGGATCTCAACACTTACATCAGATGAGAATTCAAATCATAATAACTTGGTTTCAGAAATGTTGGCATTGGCCAAGTCCTTTTGCATAGGGAATGTTGCCTAATTCTAAGTCCAAAGCTTAGATTAAATCCAACAGTCCACACAAACATTTTTTAGGGTTTTTGTTGTTTATTAGGTATTTTAAGGTCCTAAGTCCACAAACACAAACAAGATACACAAACAAATATATACAATCACAATATATGGCTCAAGTGAGCAAACTGAAAATGGCACAAACATAAACAAGTTAAATGATATATAAATGGAAAATGAAATGGTACATGACTTGAATTTAAATGGCATAAAGTAAATGACTTGAAATTAAAAGTAACAATAATAAAAGTTAGTCAAATGTTAGTTGATTAGATGTTAGTGGAGTTTTTCTTTTCAACTGTTTAAGTCATTCTTTGGAGAACACTCAACCCTCTATTCACAAGCATGGATCCTTAAACCAAGACATCTTCCAATGGAAGGAAAAAAGGCCAAGTTTCCACATAATACCATGAAAGGGGGGAGACTTACAATCTCACTTACTAGAATGTTATACTTTTGGGTCAAAATTTAGTGATATGTTAAGCAATCGTAATTTGACTTCTGTAGAAGTCACAACTATCTGAGGTCGGGCAATAGAAATTTTGGTGTTAATACATGTTAGAGATATGGTATAATGAACCATACTCCTAAAACATACCACACTCAAACAGAAAATGATCAAAGGATGGACCTAATCTCATCCATACTTGTATTGGTTCATCTGGCTAATGGAAGGGATGGAATAGAATGAGATTGAAGATGAAGAGAAAGGGGAAATGAGACAAACACAAATTGGTCATGGGAGGAATTTTATCAAATTAAAATCATTCATTCATTTTGGGAGATGAAATGTACATTGCATCAATTCCCTAAATCCAATGATTTTAATCCAACAAAAGTCAAATCAACCTTGACCAAGACCCAAACACATAGTCAAACTTCACAAGTCAATAAAAATGGTCTAACACAATTTATTCACAATTAATCAATTAAAAATCAAATTAAAATGCATTTAAATTAAATTATGTTTGATCAAAAACCTAAAACCTCCTCAAAACACCAAATAAATGGCCAAGAGATTTATCCTAGGTCAATAAAGGTCAAATGACATTGGGGAAAAAATTTCATTATTTTTGAAAAGTCAGAAGTATTTTTAAACAATTAAAAATATGCACAAAAACAATTAAATCATGAAAAATATCAATATTGATCCAAAAAATAATTTTAATTCAGAAAATGAAAGAGAAAAATATTTGAAATTTTTTGGTGAAAGTCCCATATTTTTTGGATCAATAATGAAATTAATATGAATTAATGAAAAATAAGCAATTAAATGGAAAATTAAGAAATTCAAAAAAAAGTGAGTCGTCTGATCTCCCTCATTAATTGAGGTGGCATATCAGATGGATGAAAATTCACTTTCCATGTGTACATGAGTGAATTGTCCCATGCATGTCGTAATTACTTTGGATGGATGATATTAGAAGCTGCGGATCAGATCCAAGGGTTCTGGACAAGCCATCACACCACCGGAGCCCTAGCTCCAATCATCTTCTCCGGTGAGGACCACCGGACTGGTCCAAGCTCAACTCAAAATAAAATGGAAAATGAGTACACTATTTTGAAGGAAAAATGCTCAGGAGCACGAATCTAGCCTCAATTTTATCCAATTCCAAGTATATAAAAAGATACAGAGATTTGAATTTTGAGGATCATGAATTGAGTTGCTTCAATTTGAACTCAAAGCAACTCAATCTTCTTGCCTACATTGGTAGGACTTCAGACAACCAAAAACCAACAAGAATAATGGAAAATTTAGGGAGAATTAAAGAGAAGAAAAATCTGAAAGTTCACCTTCAATGGAGCTTCAGATTGACACGATCTTGCTTCTAATTATGCTTGGTCTTGCTTCAGATGCTTGATGGAAGATAAATAGATCAAGGAAATGGATGGATTCTTGGAGTTTCAATCTCAAAAGAGATGGAGAACTGAAAATCTACTTTCAAAGAAAAACCTCAAGTTTATCCTTCAATGGTGAGGGTTTGTGGTTGCAGGTTCAAAGCTTGGGCATGAGGTCCTTAATTCTGAGCAATGAGGGTCTTATTTATAGGCCATGAGATTGATTTTCACACACTTCTAATTTTGGAAAAATTTGAAATTCCCTCTTGCATGGATGCATGGACGTGCATGAGGCCCATGAAATGATGCCATCTGAGCCAAAGTCCAATGTATAACATGCTGAAATCATGTTAGAAGCTCATGCAAGTGTGTATGGAAATTGGAACTTGAAATTATCCAAATGGTGCTTCAACTTACACCCATGCGCAAGCACCTCATACTTTGTCTAAATGAGATGATTTTGGTCTTTTTGGAAAGGTGAGATCAAGGGGAACAACTTTCATGTTGTACACTTTTTCATTTGAAGCTTTGATCATGATGAATTTTGAGGTGGAAGTTTGGGAAATCAAACATATTTGAAAATTTTCTAAGTCCCAAGTCAAATATTCACTTCTTCCACCTTGAATAACTTTTTCTATGGACTTCAAATGAGAAAAGTTCCTTCATCAAAGTTGCATCTCTTTCAAACCTCTTAAATTTGGTCACAAATTTGACCTTATTTGGATTTGTCATGAAGGAGTTATGCATTTTAGAAGTTGAGGAAAATCACTTGTTCAATGGTATTGGCCCAAAATGACCTATAATATTTCCTCTTGGAACATGAATTTTCAAGTAGAATTTTCACTTACTCCAAACATAAAAGTTGAAGTAGACATCTTGAATCTGATCATGTAATTTTAATGGATTTCATATCATAAAAATTGAGAAAGTTATGGTCTTGGGAAGTTAACCTCTTAAATAGGGTTCAGACAAAATGACATATAATCTTTCACCATAAAAAATGACTTTCCAAGAAAAACTAGCTCTTGACTTAAACATGAAAGTTGTTTGGAATGTCATTTTTAGTAACTTTTATCTTTGAATAATTTTCATATGACAAAACTTGTAGGAGATAGGGTCTAGGGAACCCCCGTTTTAACCAGTTAACTTTCTCTGGTCAACCACCATGAACCAACTTGCTAGCTTGATATTCTCTTGACTTTTGGGACTCATGGAGGATCATATATGCATAAGATGATGTAATGTTAAGTATACCTTGAAATATTTGATCAATTGTTGAAGAAACTTGCTAAGGAAGTCACACAAGATACCCAGATGGATTAGGGCTTCCAGGGCAAACAAGCTTCAAACTCTTGGTGATTTCTTGATCAAAATGATATGTGAAGATCATTGGGATCCATTTATGATGCTTAGAGCCAATGTAAATCAATTTTTGATTGATCTCCTTGCATTGAGGGTCTTAAACCCTAGATATGAGCTTGGTGGAGCATAAGTGAGTATAAACACTACCTACAAAAGCAACAAACTATACATTGGCATATTTTTGGTATTTTGATTAGTAAATAATGAAGAACAAAGTATGATACAATCAAATGTGTTTGGTAATCTCTCCCAATGCAAACCCAATAGATGAGGGGTAAGGAGGATGCTAATGTGTGATCCCAATGCCAATGCATATGATGAGATAGCATGAGGGATCTTAGGGTCAAAATTGGGGTCTTACAGTTCGTGTTGAACTTTTGATTGGACTCATAACAGAATCATATTTCTTGATTCTACGGGATTGATAAAGTGACGCAAGCAGAATCCTTAAGGTCAAATGAACTAAAAAGCCAAACCAAAAGTATTCTAGTTAATTCCCATGATGAAATTGAAAAATGATATAGACTAACCAAACTAGGATTTATGATGATTATCTTGACTAAAGACTTATGGAATGACAAGCAGTATCATGAAGTGCGCACACACACACACACGCACGTGCGCGCGCGCACACGAACAAGACTAAAATGTGAAAAAACCAAGTTGTGCTAGTTTTTTGGATATGTTCCTCTTAGATAAATTATGGATTATATGAAATGCGTTGCTAGAGTAAGAGATGAAGGAAGTGAATTTTTCTTTTCTAATATTATTTGTCGCATTACCTGAGGACATGTAATGATTCAAGTTGGGGAGGTGATAACTCACTATATGAGGTATCCTAGCCATTAACATTTGATTTTATTTAGTTATTAAATAAGTTTGTTAGGCTAATTCGGGTTCATTTTGCTATTTTAAGTATATTTGTGGAGCGCACAATAGATGCTCACTGTTGGGAGTTTTTATGTGTCTGTCATATGTGTAGGAACGCTTTTTGATAAGTTTTGGTATGAGAAATAAAGCATCACTTTAACCTTAAGTTCCATCTAAGTATAAAACGCAAAGAAGGTTATTATGAGTGAATGTTCATGGAAATAGGGCACATGTGACAACAATTAGAAGATTGTAATGAAAATGAGTTAGAAAATGAGAACGGTTAAGATCAAATACTATAAAACAAAGTTTGCAAAATCTATACCATGCAGAAGGGTGTGCATTATGTCTGGTTGCGCAGAAGGCCTGCCACAAGATGTGTTGCCCCATGCAGGCTGAAAAAGTGTACTACCTAGAGTTGGTTCAAATGAAAAGAGAATGAATATGTTGTGATGAATGAGCCAAAACCAATGAATTTCACAAGGCCTGTGATCCAATGACAAGACAAAAACCTAAAAGTTGGACAGTATAAGAGGAGCCTCTTAGTGAAATGAAAGAAGTTTAGAAGTTGAAGCACTTGAGAAATACACTAAATAATTATCTTATTAAAGAAGAAGAAGAAGAAGAAGAAGAAGAAGAAGAAGAAGGTTGAACCATAGTGAAAAGTTCCTTCCTTCCATCCTCAATTGAAGAAGTGTTGAGCTTTCTGGTGTGGCAGAACTTGCCTCCTACTGATTGAAAGATTGTGAGGAGTAGAGTGTCATACTTAGGTTTACATTTTATTTTGATCTGTGTTTAGAAATGTTGAATGTAAGTACTTATGTGGCTATGTCTCTTTTAATCATTATCAGCTAAAATCTTTATGTTGAGCAATGTGAAGTTTAATTAAAACTAGTATTTTGTGTTAACTTTATGTGATTTGAATTGATATATTTTGCTATATGAAATAATGCTATAGATTTGTTTCTTTGATTGATCACCTTAGAAATGGGTAAAATTTAGTTAAGGGTTTATTTCATTAACTAATAGACTTCATAAGCAAATATGGTTGAAAATAGTAGGATAGACATATTCACTAGATTAGTCACTTTAGAGATAAAGGACTACAACCTAGGGGAATTCAGAAGATGAAAAAAGACATGATTTTATATTATTGTGAGACCTCGAGAGTTGTTCCCTTGACTTACTGCATATTCCTTGATGTTGTAGACATACACCACAAGATTACCTTTTGCCTCATATGTCACGACAAAACTCATCTGACAAACACCAAATATGAATTTCATAAGGTGGATCACTACCAAACATGCCTTTTAATATTCATTTAACATATTTATCTTCACTTATATCTTATTTTATTTCAACCTGAATTTATGACAAATCACTATAATTGTTACCTTCTTGCTCGTGACATTTCATAAGATTTTGAAGAAAGAAACAATTTAAGTTACCACAATCTCTATGGGATCGACACTCTTACTTTTTCATCACTTGCTACTATTTGATTGTGTATACTTGCACATAACAATAATTCACACATCACTCTACAACAAGAGTAAAAGAAGGTGAGGCTACCACTATCAAAATAAATGTGACCTGATTGGTTGGACAACCAGAATGAATGGGAATCTGACCCCCATCTAAGAAGATATCACGGGAGAAGCAAGTAAGGGAAAATGGTCGAGGAAAATATTACCTAACTCTGTGGAGTAAATAAACGCCAGCATAAACTGCCTGGTTATGTTATCCGTTAATTCCTTTAAATTCTTGTCAATTAAGTGATGACACAACATCGCCTAGTTACAACACTTTTAATTCTTGATTAATTTCTTGTTAAGCAAGAAAGATGTTAAATGCATTTCATTCACTATTATAAAATATACATTTTTTAACACCATATTACTACAACCTTTTAAAAAACCATAGTAATAATTCATCTTAATGCGTCTGAATTTATTTTTATTTTATTAAAAAACATTTCATCACGGTTCATAATAACAATTGTGGTGATAGATGAAATGTTACATGTTTCGAATCCTAACACTAACAAGTTTTTTATTTTTTCGTTAAAAAAAGGGCTTGTCCATATACTCTTATAAATATAATAAAATTAAAATACATATCACCACGGTTATTACTAGAAATCGTTGTGAATAATACTGACATTTTATCACAATTTTTCATACCAACCGTGGTGATAAGTTTTAATATATATATATAAGTGAAGTTATCAAGCTTCAATAAAGAATAATTGTCTCGTTCAAAACACAAAACCCTAACATCTCTCTTCCACATCCAAGAAAATTGTCTCTCTTATTCTTCCACAAGACTCTTATTTCTTCTTCTTCATACTAAAAGGAAATCAAGTTCAACACTATTCTTCTTTATCTTTCTTCTTCTTCTTCTTCTTCTTCTTCTTCTTCTTCTTCTTTTTCTTCTTCTTCTTCTTCTTCTTCTTCTTCTTCTAAAAGGTAATCATGTTATTCATACACCTTCTTCCATTTTTCTTTGTATAGGTTCTAATATTCATCACTTTTGAATAACTTTCAAGGTACGTCATTCCACGACCTACTCCATCCATTTGGTGTTATAAATGATTTTCATTTGGCATGGTGTTTTTTTATTTCGGTTTCACATGATGCAATATCTATGCATTGTATGTCAAATGTATCAAAATGCTCATGAGAAATTTTAGGTCATTTTTTGTCCACCTGGGTGAACTGATAGGGAGTTTATAGGGGTTTGAATAATGATTACAATGTGAAGGTATTTACTCAAGTTAGATTAGTTTATTGATAATATTTTATAAATGTGTTACTTTTCTTTTCCACTGTGGGCACTGGATATTTTCAATTGTGTGTTCATTGTACTTGGACCTTTTTTCTCCTTTCCTTTTTTTGACCTAAAACTACTTCTGGTCTCTTAGATCCCTGAGTTTGACCTTACTTTAAAGATGGACAACAATGGTATAGTCTAGGAGAAATATGTTACTCTCTTAACTAACTTTTGTACATTTAGTTTCATCAAACTATGTTTTATCAAACTATGTTTTATCAAAGAGGGGTTGTTGTTTTATCTTTACATTTGCCTTATTTATTTAAAAAAGGCTTTGCTCTAGTTACATGCAATTTGATATCATATTTTTTCAAGTATGATTGTGTTCTTAATTTTTTTTTCAAACTTCCCAAATCTCATTTATGTTTCAGTTTACATTTAACTTGCTATTACTATGATTACAATATCATGCTAGTTTATGTTTCCAAATTTGGTTTACATGTTGTTTGTAGGATTGCAATATCAGGCTAATAAACTTTGACTTGTAGGTAAGGTGAATGAAAAAAACTAAATCAAGAAAGCTCATACTATGGGTGTGGTTCATAATTTTTTTGTGTTGCTATGAAGACAAATTACAAGGAGGATGAAGCGGAAGTGAAAGTTGCAAACTTGTGTGAAAGACCCAGAGTGACATCCATTCAAATTTAACACAAGTTTTTAGCTCTCACTTCAGCTTCATCATCCTTTAATTGTGGATGTCATTCTAAGACAAGTAGATAATTTCTTAGTCTTCATTCTCCACGAATCTTTTCAATAAAAGGTACGTTTGTGAAACATTTTATAAGTTAGCATGTTGTTGTTATTCAAAAAGTTTGCCTTGTTAAGGGTTGTTCATGTTTTTGTATGTCTTAGTTGAGTTTATTATACCGTATGTAGATTTCTTGTTTCACTAACCCCTCATTGAACATATGCATTTATTTAAATTAATTTAGAAAATGATAATCTGAAAATTAAGTTATATTTGAAAACTAACTTAGATCAATCAATATTTTTCGAGTTGCATGCATCTTATAATTCATATCTCGCTCTTTAACATATAGAATTTGGTCCAATGCTCCAAGTTCTTCAAAGTAACGGTTCATTTTCTTCTAGTTTATTTTGAAAATCATCAATTTGTTAAGAAATTTAGATTCATCGTCATCTTTGTCATCATAATTATTTATTTGATGATGATTATCATGATGACAACGATGACAATGAGTCTGAATCAGTCAATAAATGGATGCTTTTCAAAATAAACTAGAAGAGAATGGACTATTACTTTGAAAAACTTGGAGCATTAAACCAAATTCTATATGTTAAAGAGTGAGAGATGAATTACAAGATGCATGCAATTCAAAAAATATTGGATCGTCTAAGTTGTTTTTCAAGAATAATTTAATTTTCAAATTATTATCTTCTAAATCAATTTGAATGATTGTATATGTTTATTGAGGGGTAAGGAAAAACAAACAATCCATATATTTTATAATAAAATCATATATATACCACCATGGTTGGAATACGTAAATGTGGTGAAATGTTAATATTATGCGTGCTTTAATTAAATTGTTGCTACACATGAACTATACATATCATAACGATTATTTACTATGATCATTGTGATAGGTAGCACGCTACCTAGTTTTTCACTATGATCAATTGCCTGTGGTGGAAAGCAACATATTTATAACTACACCCTACCTAACAATGGTTGGTTAACCGTCATGGTATCCCTTTTCCAACCGTGGTATAATGGTCTTTACATAGTAGTGATTATGCCGAAATTGAAATGGAGAAAAATATTCTTGCTAAATTAATTATGCTTCTTATTATGAAGGGTACACATCCATATGGATTAAAGCACCGACACAGAAATGCTAAAGCGAGCGATAAAGCCTACCAAAACATCAGCACACAAGCACATAAAACATGCCTAAAACAATGGAAAATAACCAACTTCCCTCTATTGGTTGCTAGCCACTCCAAAGGTAGTGGTAGGTCCCACAATACGTCAACCTTGAACCAAGTCTATACCCCGGGGCATGAAAATCGCTATAATACTTGATCGAGCATGGTCCATAGAGAAGTCCAATAAATGTAAAAGCACGATCTTTCAAAACAAAATTCTAACTCTAACAACAAAGGTATGAGTTAAATAAAAGTGAATAGACAAAATGCATTTATACACTACGGGTTAAAAGTTACATGTGCAAAGCTCAAGAAACTTAGCCTAAAAAAAACTACTTATCCAGAAAGTCCATTTCACCATCTATTATCAGCTGGTTAAGGAGAACCTAAGTTCGAGAGATGGGACCGGTCGAACAAAAATGATTAACTTACTGAAGATCATTTTCAAAAGTGTCTCCGACCATAGATAAACCTTCTTGTGGAGACTTAATAGTTCTTTACAAAGAGAAAGATTTTCCTCGTGCATGTTCGTAAGACCGATCTACGTCTTCATATGGTTATCTCGGGTTTCCTTCAAAACTCTATACAATTCATCAACCCTCTTTTGTGCAGCTTCCAAAGATCACATCGCCTCAGTTAGAGCTTCATCTTTATGGACCACTACTTGAACCAACCATTGTACCTTTTCAAACAAGGTACCAAGATACCCCAAAATTCTGATAGCAATGAAAAAGGTGAAAACACCCTTAACCTCCTATAAGCATATGTTTTTCTCAAGGACAAGGTCGCCAACCCTCTTTTTCAACCTCTACATTTCCATGCATAAGTGGTGTGGTATGAAAATCTCCCTAGTCGGAATCACCAAAATCCATAATGGCAGATGTGCGACAAACTGTGTAAGCTAGTTCGGCCAGTTCGGCCTGACAAGAATCATTAGGGATCCCAGAAAAGTAAGAGTAATCCTCATCAGAAATCAAAGAGTGGAACTCACTACTCTTCCTTGGACCCATACGAGCCAACAAGACATGGTTAGTATCCTTCTGAGTGAAAAACATTTCCCTTACCGACCTAGACCTTCAAAGATGCTTGGTGTAACACTCTTCTTAACCCCACATACAATTATCATATATTTTAATTAAAATCACCACCACAAGGGTGTGATACACACCACAAACAAAATCCTACCCCATAACACAGGTTACAAAAAAACACATTAAATCTATCATCGCATGCTCACTTCCATTTCAAAGTATCATCGCAGCGGAAATATCATCAACATTATGGAAGATAAGGTAAGTAATGACATTTAGTCTCAAACTTCAACTTTAATAACAAATAAGAGAGTTATGATCAATCCTCTCAACATGCTTAAGAATGCACAATAAACAAATTAGTCTTATGACTTCAACATGAACATGTCATAAAATTCAAACAAGTGTTCCCAACCCGATGTTACTTGATCAGAGAAAGATGCTACTAAATAAAGCGTTACACTAAGACGCAAATCCATGAACTGTCTTCCACCTACTTCAGCAATGCTACTTTTGAGTATCTGCATGACGCTTATGTAAAGGCAACATTCAAACATAAGGGGTGAGAATTCATTTCAAAAATAAACGATATATAATGTAGAATATAGTACAACATCTACACAATCATGTACAACAACATATCACATTCTCACACCCAAATCATCATCAACATCATACACGACAACATCTCAATTATCGTCAACATCATATGCAACTACATCTCAATTATTACCAACATCATATGTAATAACATTATCATCACACATAGTCATATTCCACACATGCATTTTGTTCATGCTATGCGACTCATGGCACAATAACGACTCACATGCATGTGGTACCATTCATGAACACTCAAGTTCATCTCGCTCCCAATCCCCATCATAGAACCAGAGCACACAAAATCGCTACCACTACCATAGATAACACTTCACCGATTCCCACCTGAAACTGGCTACTCATTCCTGATCCCCACCATAAGACTAGAGCACACCAAAGTTTGTTACCATCACCATAGGTAACGCTTCACTGATTTCCACATAAAACTAGATACTCGCTCCTGATCCATACCACCGGACCAGAGCACACCAAAACTGAATCGAAGCCCGTACACCATAATGAATGACTCCCAACAACATGCATTATCACCACAAATTTCACCAAAAGGATCCCCATACATATCTCACCATTTATGCATCACATCATTCATCATGCAACAATTAATTCATGTTAAAATGTCAATAACATCAACAAAGAGCAGCAACTTATCAACACCTTAACAACATTATCATAACAACATATACATAACAACATCATTATCACACCACGATATTACAACAATGCAACGATTCTTCAACCAAACATATAAACCAATACACTTATCGATACAGTAGGCACGTGAATAATATCCAAACATCTGACTAATCACTATCATTTTATAGATATGAGTGTTAGCTTTCTAACGCTTTAAACGACACATCATTTGGATATACAGATCAAAAGTTATGGCCAAAATCATCGAACACTGTAAAATGAACATTCTGGCAGTTATGTGCCAACACATGACTCGTACAGGTCAGAGCATGACCAATACAGGTCAGAAAATAACATGTACAAGTTGGTTCATGACCTATACAGGTCAATGCATAACATATATAGGGAAACTCATGACCTATACAGGTCGACACATAACATGTACAAGTCGGCTCATGACTTATACAAGTCAACACATAACATGTACAAGTCGGCTCATGACCTTCATAGGTTGGCACATACCGCTATTTTTTGTAAAAAAAAAACATCAGTTTTTAATCATCCAAACACTACCTCATGTGCCCAAAACTTATGTTACAAAAATCCATCAAACAAAATCCAATTTCTTATTGTTATAGCTTCCTAACTCATCATTTACTCCATAGTTTCATGAATCAACATTATATTACAACAATCTCATCATCCTCATCATCTCTAAATCATCATTAACACAATTAAGGTCAAAATCTTCAAACATCAATCAATGATATGATATCATCAATAACATCAAAACAAAGTATATGCATACATAAGATACATAAATTTCACACCAATTCCATCATACAACACCAGTTATAACACCAAAATATGAATTGAGATTTAGAACACCCAGTCCTAAGGAGGTTAAGGGTTCTTCCATTCTACCCTTGCATCACACCCCTTATAATTGAAACAACTTCCCACCCTTACCTGATTTTCAGCAATTGATGATGATTTGTGCAACTTCTATGAGTTATCTCCTCAATCTCCTAGCTTGCTCCTCTTCCCCTTTCTGGCCTCTTTTCTACTTGTATGAATTTTTTTTCTAAAAACCTAGCTTTTTCCCTAATTTTAGAATATATATACTCCCTCACTACTTTGTCTAATTATGAAACTTGCCCAACTCAATAATAGTTTCTCTATTTTTACCCCTTATTTCCTCCAATTCTCACAAATAGCCAAATTCCATCATTTTATTATTTAAATAATTAACTCAAATAAAAAATACTATTTATTCTAATAATTAATTAAAATTCCCATTAATCTCTAAACAAAAATGTCAAGCTCTTACTCTCTTTATACCTCTACTTCAAAGATACTTACTCCCACAACCCCACAATAAATAACTTAAAACCCCAATTAATCAAATAAATTTCTAAATAATTAAATTAATTAATTAATTGAATTTAGGGTGTTACACTTGGGAAGGGGAACCTCCACACGAACCTCCTCGAATTCAATGATCAGGGATAACCTTTCCTCCATTTCCCGAACAGAGGAATAGGGGTTCCCAGTCGTTGATACATCGACGAAAGAAGTAATATGCCCGACAATTGGAGCAGATGGCTACCCAATAACTAGAGTGGGTGGCTTAACAACAAATGTACTCGAGATAGAAGCTCCACGGACAAACAGTGTCTTTATAATTCTGACCAACGTAACATCGACACAAACCTCTTTCCTCCATCGTCACATGGTATCTTCATCCTTCATTATATATGCAAACAAAAACAAAACATCAATGAAAAGCCAGAAAGGATAGGCAAAAAGTAAGATTCACGTCCTCATTACCTTGAGGGACCGCTTGAGTAATCTGCTCAACAAGTGGAGAAGATGTATGCCTAATAACTAGAGTGGATGACGTAACAACAGGTGTTCCCGAGGTAGAAGCTCCACAAACAAACGGTGTCCTCAAAATTCCAACTAGCACATCAATGACACGAACCTGTTTTTTCCATATTACATGGTATCTTCATCCTTAATTATATCTGCAAACAGAAATAAAACATTAGTGAAAAGCGAAAAAGGATAGGCAAGAAGTAAACCATCCTGGAACCCACATAGCAAAAATATTATTCCTATCTTCTTTAGAATTGGTGTCTATAGTCCAACGAGTGTGGATACATCTTTTCAATCGCTTCTTGGAGGTGGGGTTAGAAGGAACTACCATGCCCACATGACCAAGTCGTTGACAAAAGGATACCAACTATCTATTTAAATATCCTTCTTCCTGAGACAAATCTTTATCCTTATAGTGACATAACCCGACTCTAGTCAGGAAATGACCTTGAGTCTAATACTTATGAAAAATGTATGAATAAGAAGAGGAATTATTCGGTTCCAAAATACATATCTTTTAATGGGCCTCTTGGATGAAAAGGGACCACACAAAAAAACTATCTTTGGAACTCTTTACACTGTCAGGATAAGGTTCAAAATACTTTGTATATTTCCGCAAGGAAATAATGCTAGATCCATTTGCGGATCTAGAACCACTATGTACCCCAAACAGGTGGAATAATAGGGTCAAAGTCGGTTTACTGCCTTTATACTTCCACCAATGTTAGAAAACCTTAATGAAATCCCAACTCATGGGATGTAATTGTGAATAAGCAACCAGCAAATGATTTAAGACATCAATTTCAAACTTGTATAAAGGAAGGAGATATCAGATAAAGGAAACTGGGTATTTGTGAAGTGGGATAGCACACTGTAGTGGGGTATTCCTTACCATTAGAGATATTGACTAAATCCAAGGTAAACCATACAAGTCGAGTCGCCACCGCACTTCTATTTATCCAAAGGAATGGTTAGAAAGCGAACAAAAACCTAAAAGTTTTATCGAATCAAAAACTAGTAAAAATGTCAGAGATTTGGGTAAGGGGGTTGGTTATGCAATGGGAAGGTTTTAAGCACCCAAAACATCCTAGGTACTCCTAGGGAGCCCTTTTCACACTTGTTGTAAGGTTGGTATTTTGTGAAAAATTGTTTGTGCAAACATGATTGAAGGGATGAGAAGAGAATATACAAGTTTATTTACATTTTGTGTTTGGATGGATAAACCCATTGCCTACGTACCATCTTAAAAAAGATTAGGATCAAAACCTCGTAGCTCGGGGTAAAAATCTTAAAATGAGTTGGTGAATTGATTGTTCCAAAAGCCTTAAGGTCTTTTGTTATCCAAGGGAGAAAACTCAACCTAAAACCACAAATCCACCATGTGAGGATAGCTTCAACATGCTAGTGAGGGGTTAACCCTATAATAAGCATGGAAGACTCATTGTCCATCACTAAGGATATAAGTGAGTATTATATCTACCTCAATGATAACTCAAACCTAATAGATAAAGGTTATGAAAAGTTTGATTAAGGAAGTGGCCATTGAAACCACAAAAGATATTTGAATGGGTTATATTTACCAATGAAAAGTATTTACAAAAATATGGTCAAAGTGGATTTAAAGATCCAATTCAAAATAAGTGTTATGAAAAGAAAGTTTGAAAATCAAAAGCATAAGGCTTAGGTTTCTAATGTTAAAAACAAGTGTTAAATGTTTGCACAAAAGTTTTGGCTTGGGTTAGAGTGGAGGGAAGAAGAAGAATGGCTAAGGTCCTAGTCATACAAGAGATAAGGGAAAAGAGAACAAGACCACAAATGGAGTTCCTCTCTTGAGATCATATTGATGATCCAAGTAGCTCCCATCCTTTGGAATATGCAAGCAAAATAATAATAAGCTCAAGCAATCAACAATCAATTCAGCTCTTGGAAAGTTCTTCAATGACTCTTAGGTCTCTCTCTCTTAGAAGCTCATGACAATGGTTCCTCACTTAGGCTCAATGTTGGAATCCCTAGCACAAGAACGCACACATTAAAAAGTTCCATCAAACAAACAAGAATGAACAAGAAGGAGTTTTAGAGATTGGTTCTTTCAAAGTTCTCTTCAACATTTATAGCATTCTAAAGGCTCAATGCCTAGTTGCTCTTTGACTCCAAATTTGCATAGGGAAAGTCCTAAAGTCTAAGTCCATTTGTCCATTCCATTGCATTTGGTCAACAACAATCAAACACAAACACAATGATATATACACAATTATGTGCTCAAGTGAGCAAAAGGCAAATGGCATTAACATAAACATGTGCTCCAATGAGCAAAGGGAAAAGCAAATGAATAATATGTATAAGAATAGTAAATTGCATAAATGTAAAGTGCAAAAGGTAAATGTTAATGGTTAATGGTTAATGGTTAATGTTAGTAGTTAGTGTGCCATAAGGCAAATTTAGCGCTATGTTAAGCAATCGTAATTGGACTTATGTAGAAGTCACAACTATCTGAGGCCGGTCAATAATAATGTAGGCAACAACACAAGTTAAAAGTCTTGATTAGTGAACCAAGTTCCAACAACTTGCCATGCCAAAAAAAAAGAGAAATGATCTAGTATTGGTTCAAGTCCTCTGCATGATTTAGGAAGCAATCTATCCTTAATGCAAAGTCATTCACTTGATCAATTGATCAAGATGAATTAGATTTGAATCAAAGAAGATTAAACCTCCCTAATCAATTCTAACTTATCAACCTTTAATTCATTGATCCAAAAGAAAAGAAGAAGAAGAAGAAGAAGAAAGAGATGGATAATGGAAATGAAGAACATAAGATGCATTAAGTGAAATGGAATGTACCAATCAACAAGTGTTGACCAATGACATTGAGGATCATGGTCAAACTATCAAAAACAGAAGTGGGATGAAGATTGGAAGTCAAGAAATGAACAAAATATTTTTTGCATTTTTAATATTTGAAAATAAACTTGAATTAAAATATTAAAGAAAGGTCAAACTTTAAAATCACTTCAAATCAACTTTGAAAAAGTCCAAGTGATTTATCCCAAGTTCAACAAGGTCAAACAAAGTTTGACAAAAAATTTCAGCATTTTTAAAAGTCAAAAACTATTTTTAATCAATTAAAAATGAATAAAAATAACCTAATTGAACTAAAATCTCAAATAAATCTCAAATCAATTAAAAAATTGATGAGAATATTTTTCATAGATCCATCATCATTCAAATAGGTTAAGAAAATATTTTTGTATTTTTTGAATATCAAAAACTATTTAAAACGAATTAAAAATAACCAGAAAAGAGAAAATTCACAAAAAATATCAAATGATAAAATAAAAAATATTAAAAATCATTTTTAGAAACTAGAATTAAAAAGAGAAATAATGCAATTGGTCCCATATTTTTTGGAATTAAAATGAGAGAGTTATGAATTTTTGAAGTTAAATGAAATAAAAGAAAATAAATGGAAATTAAATCAAAAAATGAAAAATGCTAAAAATCCTGGCGCGTTAGATCCAATTCATTAAATGATCTGGCATATCAAACGGTTGTGGCATGCGCGCGCATCATGGACCTAAGTCAACTGAGCAACATAAGCATTTAAAAAAAGTCATAAGATCCAAGAGCCATGATTCAATCTGGAAATCATCATCAACGGCTAGGATTCGAACTGGCAAACGGACGGTGGTGTACACCACCGTCTTCTCCGGCGAGCATGGAGATTCCGGCCAGAGTTGCAGGTCATAAAATCTTGATGAAAATGAGCGATCCTCATATCATTGGAAAGCTGGGGTGATGTACATCACCCCTGTACCATCTATTTTCACTCTAGATCTCCATGGTAAGAGAAATCAGAGGTTGAAAAATATGGTGTTCAACTGAAACTTAATGGATTTGTAAAATTAAAAGCACAGACAAGTTGCCTCTGTTGAGAGGACTTCAGCCAAGCCAAAGGACACAAGAAACAAGCTATGAATGAAGAGTTTCGAAGCAAATCAGTTTGAACATCAACCTTCTAAATGCAGATCTATGGAGCACGATCCTTCAACACACTTGCTTGCAGCTTACTCTGGAGATGGAAATGAGGCAAGGCTAAGGAATTAGAATCTAATAATCAACCAAGGAAGTTGAGAATTGGATCTGAAAATTTCAAGTGAAAAAGCAAAATTCCTTTAGAGTATGGTTTGGAATGATTTCTGCAGAGTTTTAGGTTGATTCAGGGTGTCCTAATGAATGAAGCAGTGCATCTATTTATAGCACAAGGTGATGCAAGGAGGTGGAGAACTCGTGTGTGCATGAGCTTGGGTCCTCCATGCATGGGCCTGTACAGGCGCATGTGAGGCCCAAACTCAATTGGTTTTGCATGCTGAACACCAATGAATGAGTTTTGGACGTGCAAATGGTAAGGCAAAGGCTTGTGCATGAAGTTTCATCATGAATTCCATAATTATGCCTAAATGTTCACCTCTTCGAAAGTCCAATTTAAAAAATCCAAACATAAGCATGTGAGTAATGGTTGGAAAGGTTTTGACATAAGGAACAAATGTTATGTTGAACAAAAACTCATTTGGAATGTGGAAATTTATGAAAACAGGCCATGAAGTTCAATGCACAAAATATGCCTTTGAGAAATTTGCCAAAATGAACCAACTTCAAGCCCTACTGTTTTGATGATGCAAGCTTCAAATGGAAAAACCTCCAACATAAAAGTTGTAGATATCTTCAAGACAATCAATTTGGACTTAAAGTTTGCATCATTTGGATTTTTGACGAAGAAGTTATGGGCACTTGAAGTTGGACTTTTTTCCATTTCAATGCACTTGGCTCAAGGTGACCTATAATGTTTTGCATTATCACATGTATTTCTTTTGAGATTTTTAAATTTTTCTCAAAATAACATTTGAGTTATACACAATACGATTTCCAATGCATTTGGTCCCACCTCCAAATAATGAAAAATGAATGAGTTATGTTCTTGGGAAGTTGACCCAAAATTAGGGTTTCAGTCAAAATGACCTATAATGTCTTGGAATGGAAGATGACCTTCCAAGATTCAAATAAATTTTTGATGAACTTGAAAGTTGTTCATATTGTCCTTAAGAACATTTTTTCTCTTGGGATCATCTCCATTTGACCAACACACAAAAAGTTAGGTCTCAGTATATTTCAAAATAGTTAGATGAATTGACTGATCAACTTCTCAAGTCCACAACTCATATCTTGATGAATTGATGATTGAGGACACTCAAATAAGTTCAAATATGCATGAAATTATGAATTAAAGAACTTCCCTTGATTGTATTTGACCATGGGTTGAGGTTGCTTCATGAGCAAGGCACACTTGGTACACAGATGAATTAGGGTTTCCTTGGGACACAATCCTCAAACCCTTTGATTTGCTTTGATCAAAATGATGAATTGAGATATTAGGGAGGCATATTTGAGGGATGGGAGCTTTGGGAACCATTTCCATGCTTGCCTTCATCTTCTCTTGGCCATATCATTGCACAAAGGATCACCTAGAAGCTTTTAGATCTTATGACTGCTCAAGCTACAAACAAAAGATGTTAGTGACATATTTTTGTGCCTTTTGGTTAGTAAAAAAATGAGAAAAGCAATAATATACAATTCAATGCATGCTTGGTGATCTCAACCCACTCACAAGAGAGATCCCTCCCAAAGGAAAGGAAAACCAAGATGCTTATGATCCTTGAGGCTTTGCAAATGCAAATGTTATGATGTCATGAGGGATCTTAGGGCCAAAATTGGGGTCTTACACACACCCATTGTAAGGGCCACAAATCGTTTGATCTTCAGTTGGACGAAGAACAAAAAAATCCACAGGTGGACCAACATATATCATCTCCTAAGAAAAGGTACCATTTCGAGAGAAGTAAGAGGCAATGCCTGAAATATCTAAACTAACCCAAACTCTAGAAATGTCTATAACAACTCTCTTAGTGGACACAGAAGAAATGACCGTGGTTACAAGGTTAAAACTAAATGCAACGCGATATTATGTGAGAAAATGAGCACCGGAAGAAAGGGAAATCCTAAAAGATGAAAGAGAAGATGAGAAAGCTAAATCTCAAAATGCGAATAAGAAATCAACACACATATATATGATTAGATCAAAACACCCAAAACCTTTGAGATGAAAAAACAACCAAAATAAGAAAGCTTTCAACAAATTAAGAAGCGTGAAAAAAGCATATGGATGAAGTCTTTTTAAAAAATTGTATGACTTCCCCCAAACAAATTAAAGTCATACGATCATACCCCACTACAAACAGTCGATATCTCTTCACAACCATCGAGTTTCCGTTATAGCTCCTTAGAGAAATCATGTGAATGATCAGAGCATGGGGGCACATGTCATTTATTCTCTCTCTCTCTCTCTCTCTCTCTCTCTCTCTCTCTCTCTCTCTCTCTCTATATATATATATATATATATATATATATATATATATATATATTATATATATATATATATATATATATATATATATATATATATAATATATATATATATATATATATATATATATATATATATAATATATATATATATATATATATATATATATATATACAAGAGCTTGTAGGCAATTGTTATGGGTCGGCCGTAATGGCCTGGTAGAAAATCAGGATTAATGCCCAAGGCATATCAAAACATAGTAACTATAGACCAATCGATGGTCCATAATTAGCAGGGGAAAGACAACGTAATCAGAGCCATCAAATTAATTCTATGTCACACCGCATTTTGCAAGGTCCCTTCCCAATTCAGTTACAAACAAACACCTCTATATAAGAAAGAAAAACATATCATTTAAAGGTAACTTCTCTCTCATTCAAAATTCCATTTTTTACTCAAACACTAACTTTGGTGTTATAGTGCTAATCTTGAAGGTTAGCTTCACCACTGCATCAGAATCAAGGTCTGTTGTAACACCAAATTCAAAGTTCAACATTCTGATCATCATCTTATTCTCGCACAGAACATGTTTGTTGCGAGAATGCATAGCATGAAGGAACAAGGGTAATGAATAAACAAACCATGTAACTATGCTAAAAAGATCGTGCAACGTCTCACTAAAACAAATGGGATAAGCATTATTAATGATCCAGATTTCCTCAGAAAGACACTCGAGTACTCTAGTTCCCAAAGGTCAACATGATAAAGATTATGAAAAGGCATATAAAGCAAAAGACACATTTAAGTGAATTTTTACACTAGCTGAGTAATAACCGGCAGAGGAATACAAATAGAGCAAAGGCTTCACCCTATAGAGTAGAGACAAAGTCTTAGGGGGAAACATTTTTATGCTGGCTAAAATCCCCAGTTATTATGCCTCAAATAGTTTAATGATCCATCGTCACATGCAGAACATGTATGTTATCCTAGTCAAGAGTGCAAGTGATCTCCTCCCAAGATCAATCAAATGGAACTCTGCATTCCACACCAATAAATCAAGAAGGGGGAGACGCGTCATTTCTCTTGTACTTTGAATTTAAATCTCATTCATCTCATCTTACTCTCATACTAAATTAGGCGTTTGAGTGCTAACCTTGCAGGTCAACCTCTCTTCCATCACATCAGAAATTAAAGTCCAATGTTACAATTCATATATGTCGATCACCAATCAATTATAATTTTCATGCATAACATAATCAAATCATATAAAAAATTACATTAACACATAAGTTAACACTTGAAGAATGTGGTATTGACACTTGATTCAAATATACACTAAGTTAATTTATATAGATGCGGCTCTTAATTTAATCATCACTAACTTCAATCCGCATTAACTATTCTTACAAATTGTGAAAATATGATAACACATAATTAAAAAATCCTAATTTATAGGATAAAATATATAGGGCTAAATGCAGTTTTACTCCCCTTTCTTTATTTTTTCTAAAATTTTAGTCCTCCTTTAAAAAAACCAGGTTTTAAGTCCCTTGCTATGAATATTCTGGATTTTTTTGGTCCCCGGTTCATATTTGGTTATGTAGCATGTTCAATTATGACGTGGCAAATAAAATATTGACCAAAATTAAAAAAATTCCACCACGTCATTTAAAACCAAGTTTAAATTAGAAATTTTAAATATAAAACATATTAAAATAATTCATCCAATTATAAAACATTAGAAATCGGTTCATCCCCTTCCATACAATGACGCTCATCCTCATTTGCACCTAGAAAACTAGAATTCGTTTCTAGTCTTCTCTTTCCCCTGAAAACCCCATAAACTATTGTTATCTTTACAATCTAGCGCTCAAATCATGTCCCAATGTTCAACATCAAGCAATCATATTGTTTCTCGCTCCAATCACGTCGAATGGAAATATGGTCTTCCACTTCCATTGATGATGACTTATACAGACTCGAACCCAGGTTATCATTTCTTTGGATGTGAGATGTACAAGGTATTAGTTTGATATGTAATATCCACGAAAAATGTTATTTTGTGATTTCCAAAAAATCCCTCATTTTTCTTCTTTATATCTAGAATTCGGGATATAAGAGATGTAGTCACTTCGTATGGTATGATGAAGATATGTCTCAATGAGCCAAGGAAGTAATATCTTCAATGCACAAAAAATTAAACCAAGAAAAAGTCAAGTTTAATTAAGCCAATATCAGAGAGGATCAACTAAAGTTAAATATCAAGTTCTTGAAGTTAATGAACAAGTTTACCATGGGAATGACATTAGTGATGTTAATTAGATTGGTTGTATTAAATGTAATCAATTAGTTGATTAGGTTGATTATGTTAGGTTGTTTATGTTAGGTTGATTATGCTAAGTTTTTGTGTGCAATGTAATGTTTTATTAAGGGTATGTGCAATGCAATGAAATTGATTATGTTAAGTTGAATGAAATGTCCAGTTAAGATTATGTGCAATGTAGTGTAATTTGTTATGTTAAGTTGAATGAAATGTAATGTGACAATTTAACATAATTGTTGTTGTTGAATAAAAGGTAATGTGACAAGTTTAACACAATTGTTGTTGTTCATATTAATGTGCAATGTTAAGTTGAACAAGTTTAGCATTTATGACAGACATGTAATGTTTAGAATTACATTCATGACAAACCTGTAATGTCCAGCATTATATTTAACAAGTTTAGCATTACATTACATTTAAACCTTGAACAAAAAGTAGCATCCTTGAATGTAATGTTTGTATGTTTATGACATGCTTGTTTAGCATTACATTACATTTATGACAAACCTGTAATGTTCACAACACAATGTAATACAATTTGTAATTTGTATGATAAAACTGTAATATTTAATAATGAAATTTTTCAGAACACAAAATATCATTGACATTTCATAAACTTGTTTCTGACAGCTACAATTTTGTTCATGACAAACCCAAATACCAAAATATTACAACTTTGGTCATGACACCAAAATACCAAAATACTGAAATACTTGTTCATGACAAATCAAAATATCTAAACATTACAACTTTGTTCATGACAATTATAAACTTTGATCATGACACCAAATACCAAAAATACTAAAACAGAACATAAATCATATTCTTGAGTAGTTTGTGGTCCTTGTGAGCAAGATCCAACTTCTTGGGTAGGCAGTGTTCCACTCTTTGACTTCTTGTTCTTTACTTTTCCCTTTGTAGTTTTTGACTTCTTGGTCTTATTTCCATCCTTTGGAATGACCCTATCTTCTTCCCTATTTCCTTTACATGTTCTCATGTTATGTCCCATGGACCCACATTTATGACATGTAATAGTTACAAGCTTCCTTAGCAGAACACGTGGGTTTTTAGGTTCATCATTGGTGTTGTTCCTCATATTCTTGGGATGTCCAATTACCATTCTCATCACTAGTGGATTGACCATCAATGCACCATCTACAGGCCATAGTTGAAGACCATTTGTAAGGTAAATGATGTGTGAGTATGTTTTTTGAAAAGTTGATTTCCTGCACAAAATACCAATACTTAGCATAAGAGTCATATCATGCATACAATAACATGGCATAATATGATACTTAGTTCATACAAACCTGTAATACTCCGAAATATATTCTCCAGGTTGTTTCTTGTTAGGCCATATACATGTTATGGTATGGCTGTAAGGGATCTCAGATAAGTCTCATTTCCTACTAAGCCCAAGTTCCTTCTTTGATGTTGACACATTAAGTTTCAATACCATTTGTTACACCAAATATAGTCATGTCATCATCATCATGCCAAGTTAGAGTCCAACTTTCTGAAAATTTCTTATTCTTCTCAAGTACTAATTGGATTCTAGGGCACATATTACCAACATATTTAACCATAAGTTCTTTCTGATTAGTAATTCTTTTAGTCAAGTAATGCTTGATCCCTTTTAAAAATGTGATAGTTGGTTTGTCCCTATATTCTAGTATTTCCCTATTAAATACTTCACACATATTGTTTACATGAAGGTCACACTTAGGGTGGGTCTTAAAGTGTGATATGCTCCAATATTGTGTTGTCACCTCCTTCATTTCCTTCCAAGCAACCTCCTTATCATCTATTTCAACTTCAGTATCCACTTCCACTTCATTATCATCATCTACACTAGAAACCTTCTCAACAGTACAATGAACTTCATCATCATCAAAATTATATCATGCCATATTTCTGCCTCATCTACAATGTCATGTTCACTAATGTTGTACATATTATTATCACAATAAGTGTTTGAAGGCCATAAGTAAAGCTAAACATAGGGTTCTAATACCAAATACACTTAATGTCTCTATATCCCTCTTTTTTAATCAATTCCAACAATTCAAAATAAGACATGTCGTCAACATCCCATTTCCAACTTATTTGTGAAATAAACCCATCAACATACAATTTCACGGGGATGTCAACAAGTCTACCTCCATGATGAATTCTAAACCTAATTTTTTGACACTTAGATGGCCTGAAATAGATAATAAATATGAGTCAGAATGAGAGAGGGACCATAAGCAATACATTACAAACGAAGAAATATCATGACTAAAGAGGGACCACAATCCCTAAACGACAAAGGACCACAAACCCTAAAACACATTTTATAACTAACGTTACTAACATTCTTCAAAATGAGGTGAAACACATTTTTAGGATTCTTCATAAGGGGAAAAAATGAGGTAAAAAATGTATCCAAACAATGTTCCAATGAAAAGTTAAAGATATCATATTTTATTATAATATTTTTTTAGTAGTAGATAAATAAATAAATTGCTACATGTAGATGCATATGATAGATCTATGTTTTGATTCTCAAAAGCTATATATTTTCAATCAATTATCATTACTTTTAAAAGATAACATATCTAATACTTTGTTTCTTAAAATATAATATAAATTAAATTTTGGTCAAATATATGATAATTAAAATTGCATATATTTTGTTTTATATAAAAAAATAATATAATTATATCTTAATCATTATTAGTTTATTTAAATAAATACAATTGTTAGATAATAGAATAATTGAACAAATATTTATAACAATTTAATTAATAAAATAAAGTAAAATGAAAAAAGGACCGCCTATTGAATTTTCGGTTGCTTCATATAATTTATTATTTTTTAAATAAAAAGGTAAAAGTAGAGAAAGTGAGTAGTTAGGTATTTTTTAAAGGGAAAAGTGGGTAATTGGAGAAAGAATATTTTTAATCTGTTACAATAATTTGTTATTTAACCTATTTCCTAACGCACTCAGAAACCTAAACCCTTAAACCTGCTGGCTTTACGTCGATACAGAAATAAAACCAGTGGCTGCACTAATCGTTCATAGTAACTCTAGTTATCAACATGAAACGTAAGAAAAATTCTCTCCAAACTCGGCAGTAAAGAGTTTCAGAAGATTTATATTTAGATGATTATTGCTGGGAATATGTTTTCAAATTCATCTTCAATGACGACGATGACGACAACCGTTCCTATTTCAAATCTCTTTCCATAGTTAACAAGCAATTTCTCTCCATTACCAACCGTCTACGCCTCTCTCTCACTATATGGAATCCAACCTGCCATTTACTCTCTCGCCTTTTTCCAAGGTTCATGAATCTCATCTACCTCGACCTCTCCTGTTACTATGGTCTCATCAACAACCTTCTCGTTCAAATCTCTCGTTTTCCATTGAAACTCACTTCGCTTAATCTCTCCAACCAACCCAACATTCCAGCACGCGACTTGAGAGCTTTCTCACAAAAGATTACAACTCTAACCTCTCTCATTTGTTGCAACATTGCTTCTCTCTCTACTGCTGACTTGCTTCTTATCTCTCGGTGCTTTCCTCCCCTTCACGAACTTGACTTAGGTAACAGTATCAATTTTAAGCTAAATGCTGATATTTCAATGGTATTTCCTAAGCTGCGCAAAGTTAATTTCTATGGTCGTATCCATACATATATGACCGATACATGGCTTTTACAAGTATGTAAGAATTCTGAGTTTCTTGAAGATGTTGCATTGTGGAACTGCTCACTATTAACTCATCACGGCATTGCTTCTGCCATCCGTGAGAGACCAACTTTAAAGTCTCTATCAATTAATTGTATGTCAAACAATGATTACATTAGATCATACTTCATTGACTCTCTCGTGAGTTTGAAGGACTTAACTTGTCTTGATTTGTCATTTACACGCATCACGGATGAATTGTTTTCCTCTATTGCAACCAGATGTCTTCCTTTGAAAAAGCTTGTCCTCCAATATTCTCGTGGATATAGTTATGCTTGAATCTTTTGTTTGTTATCCAAGTGTCAATCTATACAACATTTGGATCTTCAAAGTGCTGATTTTTTGAATGATCAACATGTTATGAACTTGTCTTGTTTTTTGGTCATTTAGTCTCTATAAACCTTAGTAGTTGTATGAGGCTCACAGAATCAGCCTTGTTTTCACTTGTTAGGAACAGTCCTTTACTCGGTGAGATCAAAATGGAATACACAAATATTGGGAGAGTGAATATAGTAAATTTCAATTCTTTCAAGGATTCTGTTGTAAGCCCTCCATTAAAGTCTCTCCATTTGGCCTGTAATTACGAACTAAGAGATGAAAGCATTAAAATGTTTGCTTCCATTTTTCCCAATTTAGAGGTGCTTGGTTTGATGGGTTGCTATAAAATATCTGGAGAAGGTATTTGTCAAGTTTTAAGGAGATGTTGTAAGATTAGAGATTTGAACTTAGATTGCTCACAGGTAAAGCTCCATGAAATGAATTTTGAAGTTCCTAAATTGAAGGTGTTGAGCTTGTCATGTACAAGAGTTGACGATAAAACACTTTATGTGATCTCAAAGAATTGTTCTGGACTTTTGCAACTGATACTAAGGAATTGTAGAGATGTTACAAAAGAGGGAATTATGCATGTGGTAAAGCACTGCACGCAGCTTAGAAAGATCAATTTGGCGTATTGTTCTAAATTGCTTCCTAATATTGTCGACGAGATGGTATTTTCAAGGCCATCATTGAGAAAGATAACTTTTCGACGTTGCTCTCAAATTAGTGTCAATAAGAGGAAACTCTTCTCGCATTATGGATGTCTTTTTTGCTAGTACTCTTTGTTGGGAAAAAAATAAAACTTATGGGATTTTAGGAATCTACTGATGTTGGGAAATTTTTGGTACTTAGGGATGAAATTTCTTTGATTTAAAGCTGCAGCTACAACTTTTCTAGTTTTTTTAAAATGCTTTAACATTGTCACCTTTGTTTCCATATAAGTTTCTCAATGTTCCTCATACATACACATAACTTGGAATAAAATGATGCAACCTTCATGAGCACTAATTTGCACTGATACTCGAATTTCAATCACATTTCCATTCGTAAAAGAGAATTATTCGGTTCCAAAATACATATATTTTAATGGGCCTCTTGGATGAAAAGGGACCACCAATAAAAAACTATCTTTGGAACTCTTTACACTGTCAGGATAAGGTTCAAAATACTTTGTATATTTCCGAAAGGAAATAATGCTAGATCCATATGCGGATCTAGAACCACTATGTACCCCAAACAGGTGGAATAATAAGGTCAAAGTCGGTTTACTGCCTTTATACTTCCACCAATGTTAGAAAACCTTAATGAAATCCTAACTCATGGGATGTAATTGTGAATAAGCAACCAACAAATGATTTAAGACATCAATTTCAAACTTGTATAAAGGAAGGCGATATCAGATAAAGGAAACTGGGTATTTGTGAAGTGGGATAACACACCCATTGTAAGGGCCACAAATCGTTTGATCTTCAGTTGGACGAAGAACAAAAAAATCCACAGGTGGACCAACATATATCATCTCCTAAGAAAAGGTACCATTTCGAGAGAAGTAAGAGGCAATGCCTGAAATATCTAAACTAACCCAAACTCTAGAAATGTCTATAACAACTCTCTTAGTGGACACAGAAGAAATGACCGTGGTTACAAGGTTAAAACTAAATGCAACGCGATATTATGTGAGAAAATGAGCACCGGAAGAAAGGGAAATCCTAAAAGATGAAAGAGAAGATGAGAAAGCTAAATCTCAAAATGCGAATAAGAAATCAACACACATATATATGATTAGATCAAAACACCCAAAACCTTTGAGATAAAAAAACAACCAAAATAAGAAAGCTTTCAACAAATTAAGAAGCGTGAAAAAAGCATATGGATGAAGTCTTTTTAAAAAATTGTATGACTTCCCCCAAACAAATTAAAGTCATACGATCATACCCCACTACAAACAGTCGATATCTCTTCACAACCATCGAGTTTCCGTTATAGCTCCTTAGAGAAATCATGTGAATGATCAGAGCATGGGGGCACATGTCATTTATTCTACCTCTCTCTCTCTCGCTCTCTCTCTCTCTCTCTCTCTCTCTATCTATATATATATATATATATATATATATATATATATATAATATATATATATATATATAATATATATTATATATATATATATATATATATATATATATATATATATATATATATATATATAAAACACAAGTGCCAACAATTACAAAGTTCATTTCTTTGTTGTAAAAAAGACAAGAGCTTGTAGGCAACTGTTATGGGCCGACCGTAATGGCCTGGTAGAAAATCAGGATTAATGCCCAAGACATATCAAAACATAGTAACTATAGACCAAACGATGGTCCATAATTAGCAGGGGAAAGACGACGTAATCAGAGCCATCAAATCAATTCTATGTCACGCCGTATTTTGCAAGGTCCCTTCCCAATTCAGTTACAAACAAACACCTCTATATAAGAAAGAAAAACACATCATTTAAAGGTAACTTCTCTCTCATTCAAAATTCCATTTTTTACTCAAACACTAACTTGGGTGTTATAGTGCTAATCTTGTAGGTTAGCTTCACCACTGCATCAGAATCAAGGTCTGTTGTAACACCAAATTCAAAGTTCAACGTTCTGATCATCATCTTATTCTCGCGCAGAACATGTTTGTTGCGAGAATGCATAGCACGAAGGAACAAGGGTAATGAATAAACAAACCATGTAACTATGCTAAAAAGATCGTGCAACGTCTCACTAAAACAAATGGGATAAGCATTATTAATGATCCAGATTTCCTCAGAAAGACACTCGAGTACTCTAGTTCCCAAAGGTCATCATGATAAAGATTATGAAAACGCATCTAAAGCAAAAGACACATTTAAGTGATTTTTTACACTAGCTGAGTAATAACCGGTAGTGGAATACAAATAGAGCAAAGGCTTCACCCTATAGAGTAGAGACAAAGGCTTAGGGGGAAACATTTTTATGCTAGCTAAAATCCCCAGTTATTATGCCTCAAATAGTTTAATGATCCACCATCACATGCAGAACATGTATGTTATCCTAGTCAAGAGTGCAAGTGATCTCCTCCCAAGATCAATCAAATGGAACTCTGCATTCCACACCAATAAATCAAGAAGGGAGAGACGCGTCATTTCTCTTGTACTTTGAATTTAAATCTCATTCATCTCATCTTACTCTCATACTAAATTAGGCGTTTGAGTGCTAACCTTGCAGGTCAACCTCTCTTCCATCACATCAGAAATTAAAGTCCAATGTTACAATTCATATATGTCGATCACCAATCAATTATAATTTTCATGCATAACATAATCAAATCATATAAAAAATTACATTAACCCATAAGTTAACACTTGAAGAATGTGGTATTGACACTTTATTCAAATATACACTAAGTTAATTTATATAGATGCGACTCTTTATTTAATCATCACTAACTTCAACCCGCATTAACTATTCTTACAAATTGTGAAAATATGATAACACATAATTAAAAAATCCTAATTTTGTAGGATAAAATATATGTGGCTAAATGCAGTTTTACTCCCCTTTCTTTATTTTTTCTAAAATTTTAGTCCTCCTTTAAAAAAACCAGGTTTTAAGTCCCTTGCTATGAATATTCTGGATTTTTTTGGTCCCCAATTCATATTTGGTTATGTAGCATGTTCAATTATGACGTGGCAAATAAACTATTGACCAAAAATAAAAAAATTCCACCACGTCATTTAAAACCATGTTTAAATTAGAAATTTTAAATTTAAAACATATTAAAATAATTCATCCAATAATAAAACACTAGAAATCGGTTATGTTGGTGTAAGCCCAAGAAGCCAATACTTTTGGTACTTGTATCGAATTATTTATTAATAATAAAAGGCTTTTTATTTATTATGGTTGTTTAATAAAGTCCCTGGAATAGATAGTCCGTTTAATGTATTAAATGTGACTTAATCATGAGAACACATTAAACATAAGGACACTATTCTTAAAGTATCCGTAGTCGAGCTTTAATGTGAAGTGGGATAACATTAAAGCATTAAGACTATTATGTTTGTAGACTGATGATCACATCTCATGGATCATGGATAAAGAGTTATCAAGTCTTAAACATAGGTATGAATATTAGGAGTAATATTTATACCGGATTGACCCACTGTGAGAATACTATATAGAAAGTTATGCAAGGTGTCATAAGTTATTCTCATGGTGATAATAGTGTATACCACTCTTCAACCTGAAACCACTATGGATCCTAGATGTAGAGTCGAGTGCTTTATTGCTGATCCAACATTGTTCGTAACTGGATAACCATAAAGACAGTTGATGGGTACTCCACAAAGCATGCTGAGGGACATGAGTGTCCTAGATGGAATTTGCCCATCCTGCGTAACAGGATAAATGTCTATGGGCCCAATATTGAACTGGACAAGGGTGACACGGTCTATACCTTGTGTTCAATATAGACATAAGGGCAAAGGGGTAATTATACACATAATTATTATCACAGGAGGTTTTGTCAGATCACATGACATTTTCGTGACTTGGGTAGCAGTGATGTGTTGCTAGATACCGCTCACTGTTTATTATGTTAAATGCATGATTTATATAATTGCCAACGTCGCGAAAACCTACAGGGTCACACACAAAGGATGGATTGATGAGAAATAGAGTAACTAAGGAACACCGTAAGGTACGGTGCACTTAAGTGGGAGACGAAATATGGTAAGGTACCATATACTTAAGTGATTTTGGCATATTATGAGATATGGGCCAAAATACACTTAAGTGGACTTTTTAGCTTGAAGCCCACACAAGTGGTTCTATAAATAGAACCCCTTGGGTAGAAGCATTGTTACTCCACTCAGACTCAAACTCAAGTGAAGACTTGGAGTTTCGTTTCCCTCTCTCTCTCTCACTCAAAGCCTTCATTCGTACCAGCTAGCACTGAGATTGAAGGAATCTGTTCGTGTGGACTGAGTAGAGACGTTGTCATCGTTCAACGTTCGTGATCGCTCCGTGGATTTGTATCCAAGGTTTTGATCATTACAAGAGATCTGCACCAAAGGTTTGAATCGCCACAAGAGGTAACGATTCTATCACTGATCATACCCATTCGTAAGGATCATTAAATGGAGAAATTTTTAAATTCCGCTGCGCCTTGGATGGCAATCCTCCTTCAGTGGTATCAGAGCCTGGTTACGAAACCATGAATCTGATAATTGTTTTTGTTCTGTAATAATATGATTAAAGACAGAATGAATCAAAGATTAAATTGAGATCGATCAAGTTATATATATATGATATATGTAATCCTGATGCAAAATACATTATATATGATATAGTGTTCTCGTTTTGTTCATTCAAACACTCAATGATTGTTTTCCTTTGAGCGATCAATGGTCGTTTGCTTCTTGATCCGACATTAGTATGGTGAAGCAATGACGTGTTGATCAATCATACTGAATTCACAATCGAGATGTGTTTGACAGTCTGAAATTGGTGCATCAGGGTTAGTGACGGTACAAGGGTTGTGTTGTCAGAGAGTTATGCGATTGGGGTTGTGACTGCACAAGAGTTGTGCTTTCTAAACACTTTTTTGGAACAGTGTTAACCGGCTAACGCGTATGGTTAACCGGTTAACAAAATACGAAATAATTTTTTTTTGAGTTTTTCAACAGTGTTAACCGGTTAACGCATTTGGTTAACCGGTTAACGCAAGGCGGAAAACAGTTTTCCAAGACATTTTCAAACAGTGTTAACCGGTTAACGCATTTGGTTAACCGGTTAACGCAAGGTAGAAAACAATTTTTTTTAGATTTCAAACAGTGTTAACCGGTTAACGTATATGGTTAACCGGTTAACGCAAGGAAATTTTCACCCGTTCGGCTAACTGAGTGCTTTAAAAGTATCAAGTGTTGATACAAAAAGCAACATCGATTTTAAATGAATTGTTCATTAAAATGTGGTGATCGGTCGTCGAAATTTAATTTGATTTTAATTAATTAAAGGAATTAATAATAATAATAATAATAATAATAATAAAGTGTTTATTATTGTCTTGTGGTGATCGGTTATGGCCTTAGTTTTCCTTTATTCTGATTTGGGTTTTAAAATACGACCTGTGTGTCGTGCCTCTCTCTTAATCTCCCAAATGTAACTTCTTTTCTCATCTCACTCCCTCGTATGTAAAACGAGTTTCTTTATGTAATGTAATGATATGAAGAAAGCAAAGAAGTTAGTGCCAAAAGAGGACAACCTTGAAGATCTTGCTTGGAGAAGCTTAGATCGTTGTTAAGTTAGCTTAGGTTCTCCCATTGGCTTGGGAGAACAATTGCGCTAGGGGCCATAACTGTTTCATTATGTATGTATGTATGTTGATGCATGTGAATGTATGTTGATGCATGTGAGAGACGGTTTATATGATAAACAAGCCGGTGAGATCAGAAAAATTACAATTCCCTCAAATTAAATATTAAGTTTATGTTTTCCAAGCTTTAACACTCATCAAGACTAGTATCGGATAATGTAAGTTTCGCCTACGCGAGGTGCATGTTCTATAATTAGTAAGGTGCGATGGGATAATTGTAATATCCAACTGTTAAAATAATGGGTCAAACTTAACTAAACAAATTATAATATGATTATATATGTTTAGAAGCAAGAGTTGGGAATAATCCATATGATGGATTGGAATAAGGAGTTATTCACCCAACTGAAATTTTCGAGAGTTGTATGAGATACAATTGGAAGGAGTTCCTACCTAAATAACCTAGTTTTGTGTAATCCGCCTACGCGGACTTAGAACGAAGTGAAACATGGATCTCGACCCACTAGAAAATCTTCCAACGGGATTTTCTGAATCAAATGATGAGGGTCATTTATTTTGAGTAAAATAGTGGGAGCATATTTAATTAAAGGCCTAATTAAATATGTCAATGATACTTATATTTTCATTAATTCTTATGTAGATTACCATGACAACAAACACCTCTAACAACATCTTGCGATCGATCCTTGACAAAGAAAAATTGTCTGGGACAAATTTTCTAGATTGGCACCGAAACCTGAGGATTATCCTCAAACATGATAAAAAGTTGTATGTCTTGGAGACACCTGTTCCTGAAGAGGAACCTCCTAGTTCTGCACCTAAGACAGAAAGAGATGCTTATAAGAAGCATGTCGATGATGCCAATGAGACTGCTTGTCTCATGCTAGCTACCATGAACTCAGAATTGCAAAAGCAACATGAGAACATGTCAGCGTTCGATATGATCGAACACCTGAAGATGCTCTATCAAGAGCAAGCAAGGCATGAGAGGTTTGAAGTTTCAAAAGCCCTTTTTCAAAGCAAGTTAGCTGAGGGAGACCCTGTAGGTCCCCATGTGATCAAAATGATTGGGTATGTGGAAAACCTTGAGAGATTGGGCTTTCCCCTCGAAAAGGAACTTGGGACTGATTTGATCTTGCAATCGTTGCCAGATAGATTCAGTCAATTTGTCCTAAATTTCAATATGATTGATATGGACAAATCTCTTCCTGAACTGCTCGCCATGTTAAGAACTGCCGAGCAGAATTTGAAGTCAAAAGGGAAGTCCATTCTGATGATCGGAAATGGAAAGAGACTGAACAAAAGGCCCACTAAGCAAGGTGATAAAGGGAAAGGCAAGGAAGTTGCCAAACCCAGACCCACCGTTGCTACTTTAAAGCCTAGTGGAGACATAGCAAAAGCAGGCACCTGCTTCCATTGCAGTAAGACCGGACACTGGAAGAGAAACTGCCCAAAGTACCTGGAAGATAAGAAGAATGGAGTAGAGACTTCAACTTCAGGTATTTTTGTTATTGAAATTAATTTATCCACTTCTGCATCATGGGTATTAGATACTGGATGCGGTTCTCACATTTGTACAAATGTGAAGGGACTAAAAAGGAGTAGAAAATTGGAGAAAGGTGAAGTCGACCTACGAGTTGGCAATAGAGCAAAGGTTGTTACTTTAGCCGTTGGAACTTATGTATTAACTTTACCTAGTGGTTTAATAATTCAGTTAGAGAACTGTTATTATGTACCTGCAATTAGCAGGAATATTATTTTCGTTTCTTATTTGGACAAGTTTGGTTTTTCATTCATAATAAAGAACAATTGTTGCTCAATTTATTTGAATGATATATTCTATGCTACTGCACAAATGAACAATGGACTATATGTCCTTGGTCTTAAAATGCCTATTTATAACATTAATACTAAAAGGATGAAGCCTAATGAGTTAAATCCAACTTACCTCTGGCATTGTCGATTAAGCCACATAAATGAGAAACGCATTTCCAAACTCCATAAAGATGGACTCTTGGACTCTTTTGATTATGAATCATATGAGACATGCATATCTTGTTTAATTGGAAAGATGACAAAGTCTCCATTCACAGGAAAAGGTGAAAGAGCTAATGATTTTTTGGCCCTCATACATACTGATGTATGTGGACCACTGAACATACAAGCCAGAGGAGGTTTTCAGTACTTCATCACATTCACTGATGATTTCAGTAGTGTAAGACCCCAATTTTGACCCTAGGATCCCTCATGGAATCATAACATTGCATTTGCATTGCCTCAAGGATCTTTAGCATCTTGGTTCCCTTTGCCTTTGGATGGGACTCCTTGTGATTGGTTTAAGATCACCAAGCATGCTTGAATTATACCTCATTGTTTCTCTTAATTTTGTTTACTAACCAAAAGCACAAAAATGTGTCACTAACATCTTTTGTTTGAAGCTTGAGTATCATCCAAGACACTTTGTGGGTTCTATTTAGATGATCAGTCAACACAAGGGAATGACTTGAGATACTTCCAACAGGTTCAAATGGGGTCTATTCGTCAGGCAAAACGTTAATCTTGAAGGAGCAAAAGTTTGTTCATGAGTTGTCATGCTCGCTAGGCGAGCAAAATGGGTCGCCTAGCGAGTCCCAAGAAAAGCCACCAGAATCACCTATGCTCAGAGGAATTTCTTGAACTGTCATGCTCGCTAGACGAAGCCCGCGTGTTTAAAAAAAAATAATAACAAAATAAAATAAAATAAAATAAAATAATAAATAAATAAATAAAATATAACAGAAAATTTTTGGACTTGGGCCTCTCTCATTTGAGCCCACAGGTCCACAAAAATCAGGTTATAAATTCAGAGTTTCAGTGAAACAAAAGAGGATTCTATTCCTATTACCCTGGCAGGGAAAAAGATAGTGAGAGAAGAGCTAACAGAGTTCAGAGCAACCTCCAGAGACTGAAGGGAACTCATCGGCAAAGAACCAATTCTCTCTCATATAAACCCTCAGATTGCTTTGCAAACCCAACCGGGCAATTCAATTGCATTCGATCTTTCCAGCCAGGTTTGCCTTATTCCCATTACTTTATGCTTTTAATTTGAATGCTCTGAATGTATGAGGTATTATGGGTGAATTTGATACCCTTTTGATGCATGTGTTTGACAAGAGGTTTAGGCCTCCTACCCTTGGTTGCTTTTTGTGAGCTTTTTGTGAATTTTAATGGCATGATTCATGTGGTTACATTTTGATTTGGGGGAAACTCTTGATTACCCTATCTTGTTTCTCTAACCTGTTTGTTGAGTTTTGTTTTGTGAGGGCTCACATACTCTTGCAGGGATAGCTTGCTTGGTGTTCCACTTTATTTGTGGGGTACCACCTGGAGGTCTATTCCGATTACCTATACTGACTCGCTTTCTTTGATGGTGTTTAGCTTGGAAGGATCTTTGGGTTTCTTATTTATCTAATTGTTGTTACTTCGGATCTTTATCCGTATGGTAGATCTCTCGATCCCTTTATTTTTTTTCGCATTTTACCGATTTCTTAGGTTTCGTATAGCCTCTCGTGGCATGTCAATTAAGGTAGCGCGGTTCCTTCATCTAGGACTGCCTTTTTGCATGAGCATCCCTAACACCCTAAACTCATTTATTTTTCTTCTCCTAAGAACACGTTATCTCCTTCTACTACAGGCGAGTAAGTCTCCAAAGGTCGAGCATCCGGTAGATTGCGTAGTAACATCGTTCACCCCAAAACACAACCCTTACCCCATAGGTGGTCGAACTACGTTTTGCTCTGATTTTCATCCTAGATGAGATACGTAGGCATAAGACGCGATGTCTTAGCGAGCACACTCCTCTTTAACCCATAGGTAGCCAAGCTACGAAGACTCTGATTCTCAGATTCAGATGAGATACGTATGCAGTGGATGCGACGTCCGTGCGAGTCATTTTCTTTTGACCCTTCTTTTAGTAAGTAGTACATTAGATAAACATACACCTTTTTGTCATACCTTCAATCATGTTTGCACAAATAAATTTTCAAAAAAAAAAAACAACCTTTGCAATAAATGTGAAAAGGGCTCCCTAGGAGTACCTAGGATGCTTTGGGTGCCTAACACCTTCCCATTGCATAACCAACCCCCTTACCCAGATCTCTGACATTTTTACTAGTTTTTGATTCGATAAAACTTTTAGGTTTTTGTTCGCTTTCTAACCATTCCTTTGGATAAATAGAAGTGCGGTGGCGACTCGACTTGTATGATTTACCTTGGATTTAGTCAATATCTCTAATGGTAACGAATACCCCGCTACAGAAAAGTGGCGAATCTGCTGGGGATATGTGTCCAGTGGGTTTTGCCAACTTTTCATGCTTGTTGTATTGTATTGTTTTGTGACACATTTTTGTGCAATTTGGGATTACTATATTGTATGTAATGATTGAATTGTTTGAATATTAATTCCTTGTATGCTTGGTGATCTTTGTGAGATGAGTTCTATACCCGAACTCGAGTGCACTTAGGATAGGAGAATGGCATAGTCTTGTCGACTTGTGTGGAGTTATTCCTTAGCAAGTTGACTTGCAAGCCCATTCACTTGGTGGAGGTTATGTTGGGATCAATAATGTCACACAAGTAAGTTGTGGTTAGACATTACTTTTTCCAATATAGACCTTAGAAGCCAAGGACTTTAGTTTACCAAACCCATCTTGGCCTATTCGTAAGATGTAGTGCGAAAGTCATTCAAGTGTGAGATTTAATACGATTGTTACGCGATACTACACTCATAAGAGTCTCTCTTGAGAATATTTTTGGAATACGAGTAGTCGTTTCTCCGATAATATCCAAAAGATGGGATGATGACTATGGGAACCTTTTGTAGAACATGTTTGGCACGTTTAAACCTTAGTACACTCCCTTTGGGTGGTTCCTAACCTAAACTCCATGCTCGTGACTTGCAACAAACCCTTGATTCATGGTTGATCCGTTCAGGTATCCTTAATATCAATGGAACTTGGGTGTTGATAAGGTGTAAACCATAATCCACCAAAATTGATGGTTGATATTAAGGATAACATGATCCATCCCATGACCTTTGTTTGGTGTGCTTTTCTTGATCCTTGAGTGTGATTGTTGCATTCATGCATTCATGCACCCATTTGCATCCATATCATCAATAAATAAGAAAATTTTCAAGGAACTTAAGGGGTTTATTTGCAAGATTTTCAGACATGGAAATACAAAGAAGGAATACAAAGAAGTACAGTTTCAGACAACCAGATTTGAAAGAATTAAGGAATCTGACATCCTGTGTATTAGATCCTTTGGGTTTCAAGGCTCGTTTTGGGAAGCTTCTTCCTCTTCTGACTACTCAGGTGGATGAAGGATTGGTGAGTGTATGGGTGCAGTTTTATGATCCCTTGTACCGTTGCTTCACGTTTCCAGATTTCCAGCTTTTGCCTACCCTTGAGGAGTATGCTTACCTTGTGGGTATACCTATTCTAGACCAGTTGTCGTTCAGTGGCTTGGAGAGTATTCCTACTTCTCAAGAGATAGCTGACATGTTACACATAGGTGAATCTTTGGTTGGTGCTCATATGACTACCAAAGGGGGAATTCAAGGTCTCCCTTCTGAGTTCCTCATTCCTCAAGCTACTATGTATGGGAAGGCCATGAGTGAGGACGCCTTTGAGGCCATATTTGTACTTCTCATCTATGGGCTAGTGTTATTCCCCAACATCGACAAGTTTGTGGATGTGAACGCTATTAGGATTTTCTCTACTCTTAATCCCGTTCCGACTCTGTTGGGCGATACCTATTTCTCTTTGCATATGAGGAATGCAAAGGGTGGTAGCGCCATTGTGTGTTGTTTTCCGTTGTTGTATAAGTGGTTTATTTCTCACTTACCTCAGACGGTCGCTTTCAAGGAGAACAAGGAATGTCTACGGTGGTCCACGAGACTTATGTCTCTCACTAATGATGATATCTCTTGGTATAACCGTGTGTATGATGGTGTGCAGATTATTGACTCTTGCGGCGAATTCTCCAATGTACCTCTTCTTGGTACATGTGGTGGGATTAACTACAATCCTGTTTTGGCACGTCGGCAGCTTGGGTTCCCCTTAAAGGATAAACCCAATAACATTCTGTTAGAAGGTGTATTCTTTCAGGATGGTAAAGATCCCCAAGGCTTGAAAGTTAGGATGGTCCGCGCTTGGCGCAAGATTCATAGGAAAGGAAGGAAAGAGTTGGGTCCTAAGAATTGCATCGCTTTGGAGCCTTACACTGTTTGGGTTAGGAAGAGGGCGTCTGAGTATCTCATGCCTTACGAGTATCTGAGACCTACACCTATGATTATGGCTGGGCCTTCAACCCTCCCTAATCAAGGAGTAGAGGAGTTGAGAGACGAAGACCGTTCACGTGCCTGGATCCGTGAACGTGAAGAGTTGCTTCAGCAGATTAAGGAGAAGGATGCGTTGATTGAGTTTCTTGAGCATCAGGTTATTGATGACCCTGATGATGTATGGACTTCTCTACTTCCTCAGTCTTCTAAGTTATGGAAGAGGAAGTATGATCGACTCGCCAAAGAGAAGGCCGATATGGAGACAGCCTACGAGAGGGAGGTGAAGAGGCTTCGCGCATCTTATCTTCCTGTGTCCCGAGCTTTAGATGATTGTTTCTAGGGATCCATAAGACGATTATTTTCCTTTTCTCTTGTATATGATTGATGATGCTGCACTCCTTTTCCCTGATATTATTTGATGAGATATTTCCATATGTGATAAAATGCTTAATATTTCCAAAATTTGCAAATAAAACTCTAAAGTTCCTTTGAAATAAAAAACAAATCATATGCACAAACATTGCATGCATCATATGCATAAGCAGGTTTTGTTTCCGGTCCCTTGCCCTATGGTCTAACTCTGTGTCCTTCATTTATTTTGAAGACAAGTTGACTCACCGGTACTACACTAGAGCCAACATTTCAAGACTGATGGATCACTTAGAGTAAGAGAACCGCGAGCTGAAAGAGGAAGTGGCCAGATTGACTGCCCTAATGGAGTCACTCATGGCTGCCCAGAGTCAGTCTTCTCCGACACCTTCCACTCCTCCCCAGAGGACAGTTATCTCCGAGATAGTCTCCTCTATTGTGCCCGCTTCCAGTGCATACTTTGTTCCAACAGCCATGCCAACCGGATTCCCGTGGGGGATGCCTCCCAATTTCATGCCTAAGGGTCCTGTTCCTACCTTTGCTTCTCTGTCGGCATCTAGCCCGGTCCTTGTCGTTCCTCCTCCTGTCGTGCATACTTTGCCCAGGGTAGACGACACCATCTATCATTCTGAGCCGTCTGAGGGTCCAGATGTTTATGAGAAGATGGATGCTATGAACGATCAATTTCTTGAGCTTCGCAAGGAATTGAAAACTCTCAGAGGGAAGGATATTTTCGGCAAGTCTGTTGCCGAACTCTGCTTGGTTCCAAGTGTGAAGATCCCTGTGAAATTCAAGGTCCCTGATTTTGAAAAGTACAAAGGAAATACTTGTCCTCTCAGCCACCTGGTCATGTATGCCAGGAAGATGTCGACTCAAACCGATAATGACCAACTACTCATCCACTACTTTCAGGACAGTCTGTCCGGTGCCGCTTTGCGTTGGTACATGGGTTTAGACAGCACGAACATTCGATCCTTCAATGATCTCGGCGAAGCCTTCGTCAAGCAGTACAAGTACAACGTGGATATGGCTCCCGATAGAGATCAATTGAGAGCCATGTCCCAGAAGGATAAAGAAACATTTAAGGAGTACGCCCAGAGGTGGCGAGAGGTGGCAGCACAGATCGTGCCTCCGCTAGAAGAGAAAGAGATGACTAAGATCTTTTTGAAGACTTTAAGTTCTTTTTATTATGAGCGGATGATTGCTAGCGCTCCTTCTGACTTCACCGAGATGGTGAATATGGGGATGCGTCTAGAAGAAGGGGTCCGTGAAGGACGGTTAACCAAAGAAGAAGGCTCTTCTGCCAAACGTTATGGGGCGTTTGCAAAGAAGAAAGATGGAGAGGCACATGCTGTGATCTCCCATGAGAAACCAAGAAGACCCTCTTTGAGGAGGAAGACTGTGCGTCCCGGCAGTAACCAGCACCAGGTGGCTCATATAGCACCTGTTTTCCGAGACAATCAACAGTATCAACAACATAGTAACAATCAGCAACCACATCCGCAATATCAGCAACAACAACATTGACCGCAGCAGCAGGCCTACCAGCCTCGAAACAGTAATCAAACCAGCACGAGTTATGAGAGGAAAAGGGTCACCTTCGATCCTATTCCTATGACGTACGCAGAGTTATATCCCTCTTTGATAGAAAGGAAGCTGATTACTCCGAGAGACCCACCGGCTATACCTGCTAACCCCCAGTGGTGGTATAAGCCTGAGTTACATTGTGTTTACCATTCTGGTGCTCCCGGCCACGACGTGGAAAATTGCTATCCTTTGAAGACCAAGGTCCAAGACCTTGTGAGGTGTGGTATTCTATGTTTTGAGGACGTAGGCCCTAATGTGAAGAAGAACCCATTGCCCGAACATGGGAAATCTGTCAACATGGTCCAGGGTTGCCCTGGAAAATACAAGGTCAAATATGTCAGTCATATTCAACAATCGTTGGTTGAGACGCACCGTTTGTTATGTAACTACAGTCATTATGAGCATGACCATGATAGATGTCGAGTCTGCTCTGTTAACCGATTGGGTTGTTGCCAAGTACGCAAGGATGTTCAGGAAATGCTGGACGAAGGAGTCATTGAGATCCTTCAAAACAGGAATGTTGATGAAAATGAGCCTGAGGTCAATGTGATCTCCCCAGTGTTCCGGATACCCGAGCCTGTTATCATTAAGTATGATGGTAGCAAGCAGAAGGCTTCTCCTATTCTTATCATTAAGTCTGCCGGTCCGGTACCGTACTCTTCCGAAAAAGCAATTCCCTATCGCTACAACGTCGTAGCAGTAGAGAATGGGAAAGATGTGTCCTTGCCCTCTTCTTCTATTGTGAATATTACCGATGTTAGCGGTTTGACCCGTAGTGGCCGTATATTTTCAGCACCGCCGAAGCCTCAAATTAATGCTGATTTTGTTGAACGCCCGATTGGGAACGTTGTGAATTCTCTGAATCTGGCACTTGCTGTTAAGCCCTCCTCCGTACTGAAAACTCCTACTTCTGTTGGCCCTAGTGGTAATAAGAAAGAAGACTGTGATGAGATGCTGAGACTCATCAAAAGGAGCGAGTACAATGTTGTAGACCAACTTCTACAAACGCCATCCAAAATATCTGTGTTATCCTTACTCTTAAATTCAGAACCACGCCGAAAGGCTCTGCAGAAGGTGTTGGATGTGGCATATGTGGATCACGATGTCACTTTGGAGCAATTCGATAGCATTGTTGCAAACATTACAACTTGTAACAACCTGAGCTTTTATGACTCTGATCTCCCTGAGGAGGGAAGAGACCACAACTTGGCATTACATATATCTATGGGTTGTAGAGACGACGCCATGTCCAATGTATTGGTGGACACTGGGTCATCATTGAACGTATTGCCAAAGTCCACTCTCTCAAAACTATCATATCAAGGGCCTCCCATGAGGCAGAGTGGAGTAGTTGTGAAGGCTTTCGATGGGTCTCGCAAAACTGTGATTGGGGAAGTTGATCTCCCAATCAAGATCGGACCAAGTGATTTCCATATTACCTTCCAGGTTATGGACATTCACCCATCGTATAGTTGTCTCTTAGGAAGACCATGGATTCACGAGGCAGGCGCCGTCACATCCACCCTACACCAGAAGTTGAAATTCGTGAAAAACAAGAAGCTGGTGGTGGTAGGGGGAGAAAAGGCTCTCCTGGTTAGCCATTTGTCTTCCTTCTCTTATATAGATGCTGAGGTTGAAATTGGAACTCCTTCCCAAGCTTTATCTATAGCTGAACCTATTGAGAAGAGAACTCCTTCATTTGCTTCCTACAAAAAGATGCAAAGTTGGCCATTGAGCGTGGTGCAACCACTGGTTTAGGAAAAATGATTGAGTTAGAAGGCAAAGAGTCCCGGGCTGGCATAGGTTTTTCTTCTGGTACTTTCAACAAGCAAGGGTTATTCAAGAGTGGAGGTTTCATCCACACTGGTCTAGATGAGGAGGCTGCTGCCGTTTTAGAAGAAGATACAAAGGATTCTGGCAATTTCATCATCCCTGGAGGGGTCTGCAACAATTGGGTCGTTGTGGATATTCCAACAGTTATCCATAAGTCAACGTAATGATCACTTTGTTTAAAAACCCTTCTCCCATGCCAAAAGGAGGAGTGATGACATTGATGGCGCATAAATACAATGATATTTTCATTCAATAAATTCATGTTAAATGTTTGTTTTTCCATTTATTTTCCCTTTTTGTTTTTGCATGAAATTGGTGATCACATAAAACCCTAAAAAATAAAATAAAATCAACCTTTTCATCTGCATAATGATTTGCCTTGTTTGAATTCTAAATCTTTTCATATCCAAAATCATTATGCAGGTTGATTTCTAAACACATTGAACATAATGACCCAACACCATCTCCCAATTTTGAATTCCCTGTATTTGAGGCAGAGGAAGATGATGTTGAAGAGATTCCCGATGAGATCACCTGACTACTTGAGCATGAAGAGAAGCTCATTCATCCGCATCTTGAGAATCTGGAAACAGTCAACTTGGGGTCTGAAGATTGTGTGCGAGAGGTAAAGCTTGGGGCACTTCTGGAAGAATCTGTTAAGAAGGGGTTGATTAAGTTGCTACGAGAATATGTTGACGTCTTTGCCTGGTCATATGAAGACATGCCTGGTCTAGATACTGATATTGTGCAACATTTCCTACCTTTAAAGCCTGAGTGCGTGCCTGTGAAGCAGAAGCTCAGAAGAACTCATCCTGACATGGCAGTGAAGATCAAAGAGGAAGTTCAGAAGCAAATTGATGCGGGGTTTCTGGTGACTTCTACATATCCTCAATGGGTGGCCAATATTGTGCCCGTGCCTAAGAAAGATGGAAAAGTCCGGATGTGTGTGAACTATAGAGACTTGAATAAAGCTAGTCCGAAAGATGATTTCCCTCTACCACATATTGATATGTTGGTAGATAATACAGTTAAATTCAAAGTCTTCTCGTTTATGGATGGATTTTCCGAATATAATCAGATTAAAATGGCACCCGAGGATATAGAGAAGACAACATTCATCACACCTTGGGGAACATTCTGTTATCGAGTGATGCCCTTCGGTTTGAAGAACGCCGAAGCCACGTACCAATGAGCTATGACTACCTTGTTCCATGACATGATGCATAAGGAGATTGAGGTGTACGTTGAGGATATGATCGCTAAGTCAAGATCGGAGGCTATACTCCCTGTAGAGGTGGAGATCCCATCAATGAGAGTCTTGATGGAAGCCGAGTTGACTGATGTTGAATGGGTTCAGAGTCGTTATGATCAGCTAAACTTGATTGAAGAGAAGAGATTGACTGCCATGTGCCATGGTCAGTTATATCAGCAGAGAATGAAGAAAGCTTTTGATAAGAAGGTCAAGCCTCGTGTGTTCCGAGAAGGTGACCTTGTGCTCAAGAAAGTCTTGTCTTTCGCGCCCGATTCCAGGGGTAAGTGGACTCCAAACTATGAAGGTCCATATGTTATTAAGAGAGCCTTTTCAGGCGGTGCTTTGATACTTACAACTATGGATGGGGAGGATTTCACTCGTTCTGTGAATTCAGATGCAGTCAAGAAATACTTCGCCTAAAAATAAAAACTGAATAGCTCACTAAGTTGAAAACCCGAAAGGGCGGCTTAGGCAAAAATGAGCGTCTCGGTGGATTGAAAACCCGAAAGGGAGATCTAGGCAAAAGTTAGAGACATAAAAAATATATAATGATATATGTATCCCGCTAGATTGAGTACCTCATCCTGGGGCAATCTAGGCAAAAATTAGGGATTTGGCAAGTAACTGCATCCTGACAAGACTTTGTTCTACAACTGTCATCCGTCAGAGATCCTTGCTCATTATCAGCCAAAGCTTCAAATACATCGGATTCAGAATTGGTGGAGAAATGGTCATTATGTTCAATGTATCCCTTTTCCAATATATATCACCAATTTCAAATTTGTAAAGATCTATGGAGTCTTGCCATTCGCAGACTACCATTCTATCAAATAAATTTGAGCCTTTTATCCAATTATTAGCACTCTTATCTGTTTCTATTCAACAAATGTTTTGCATGTTTTGATTAATAAAATATCATTGTTTTAAACGATCAAATTTTTTATAATTTGTTTTTAAACAAAGTGAACATTCACAATGACGAAAGGATACTTGGGAGATCCTTAGTGCTTTCCCAAGGGTGGTACGATCCCCAACAGGGTAAGATTTTTGTCCATATTCCTGGCATGACTGTATCTCCTCCCTCCGGAACCCCTTGTGGTTTATCCTACCAAGTGGATTGCTTGTTGAGAGTCACCTCTCTTCCCTTCAGCAGAGTAGCGATCTTTCTTCCTCAGCAACTTGGATCTCTTTGGGCAAGAGCGGTATTTGGTGGTTGATCCTGATAAATCCTTTATCTCCTCGGATAGATTCCCCAGTAGATTTGTTGGTGTGGTGGACCTTGTCTGTGATAACTCTTGTCCCTAGCTGGAATGATTGATGATTCATCCCTTGCAAAGTTCATTGCTTCCTGGTATCTCTGATCCCCAACAGATTGGATACTCCCCGGTGAACTTGGCTTTCTCTCTTGAGATGTAGTACCGGGTGGTTGATTCCTGGACCTGGTTGTGTTAGATATGTCTGTCTGTCAGCATACATCATACATAAACCACGCATATTCATGCATAATTATAACATTCAGATATTCATGTTGCATTCTTTGCCATATATCGTTGTTTGCTGTCTCTTGCTATTTGGTGATATACTTCCCCGAGCAGATGTGTGTGTCTGATCTCTCCATATAGAGTCAGCTCCATAAGCAGAAAGCGTCTATCCTTTCTTCCATATTCCCCACCGGGTTATATCCTCGTGGATGTTGATTGTTTTTGTTCCTTCCCAACATATATACTGGGATGGTTTTCCCCATTGAGTTATATCCTCACCGGGACAAGTCTTGATTTGGTGTGCCTATCTAGTTTGATCCTAGATCGGTCTCTTGAGACTCTTTTCCTGTTTCCCCGTGGTAAATGAATAATTGCTCAATAATTAGTAATCATTATCCCCGGCGGAGTCTGCTGTTTCTCTACCCTCATACCGGTAGTTGTAAACCCTATTTCTTCCCTTTTTGCAGAGTAACTATTTTTGCTCATCTTTAATTGGTGACAGTTATCTTCATCCAATATTCGGTGATGATATCCCCTCATCTGCTTGGATAATTGCCCTGATTACGCAATTTATCCCCAGCGGGTCATCTCTCGTCTACCTTGTTGTTGTTGGTAACGATTGTTTCTCCCCTGAATTGGTCATCATTATATACCTAGTTTCGGCATCCCGATGCCTTTTCTTTTCGGTCGATTTATCCTTTATTAACCCAGTAATCAGTTATGGATAATCGTCCATGCGAGTATATTATCTACGTTCTGACGGTAATAGATAGTATATCTCATGCACTCTCGGGTCTAAAGCCTTTTGTTCTTCCCCAGTTGAGTAAGATTCGTATCCCCTTTGTGGAGTCGAATATCCATCCTGTAATCGAGTTTGCTTTTAGCCCTCTTTTGGATGATGAGTGTTTTGGGAATATTCCCTAATTCACGCCTTGGTTGGTTACCTATTATATGCCCAGTAACCGGTATCCCTGGTGTTCCTTCCTCTTTGCTCCCTATTATGACTTTTTGTCCCCTGTGGAGTCAGAATCCCTGAGTTGAAGTATACCTTTTAGGTTTTCCTCAGACGTTTTGAAGTTTTGATATCTCTCACCCTTATGCCAGTCTTGGATATTCATCTCTTCCTGAGCATGTTGTATCTCTCACCCTCATACCTGGCGTTCAGATCACATGTCTCCTTGAGCTTATTACCTAGTAACCGATAATACCTCGTCCCGCTGCTTCCCCAGGAGTGTCCTTGTGGACATCCCCAACGAAGTCCCTTAGTGGATTGTTTTCATCCGGATTTTATCCGAAGTATCCGCTGTGGATAGTTTTTTGCTGTATTGGCATATTCCCCAATACATGCATCTTCGAGTCAGCTTGAGTCTTTCCATTGGATCTTTTCCCTTTGGAATTCTGTTCCCCACGCTTTGAGTCGCGACCTGCTCACGCATTTTTATCCCTTTTCTATCCCCAGGAGAGTCCCCAGGGTCTTGGTCCCATGGAGTGAATTGCTCATATGGATTATCAGTGGCTTCTGATTTTTTTGCTTTTGTGGACACATATCTCCATAGAGTGCTACCATTTTTCATACCTACATTTGCATCATGAGGTCTCTTAGGGACCAAAATTCGTCTTTTTGTTATTATTTAAGCCCATTCTACCCCGTCAAGACGAAGATTTTAACCTTCACTTCTCCGGCTAGAATGACCTTAAATAGGGGCATCTGTAAGACCCCAATTTTGACCCTAAGATCCCTCATGGCATCATAACATTGCATTTGCATTGCCTCAAGGATCTTTAGCATCTTGGTTCCCTTTGCCTTTGGGTGGGACTCCTTGTGATTGGTTTGAGATCACCAAGCATGCTTGAATTATACCTCATTGTTTCTCTTACTTTTGCTTACTAACCAAAAGCACAAAAATGTGTCACTAACATCTTTTGTTTGAAGCTTGAGTATCATCCAAGACACTTTGTGGGTTCTATTTAGATGATCAGTCAACACAAGGGAATGACTTGAGATACTTCCAACAGGTTCAAATGGGGTCTATTCGTCAGTTAAAACGTTAATCTTGAAGGAGCAAAAGTTTGTTCATGAGCTGTCATGCTCGCTAGGCGAGCAAAATGGGTCGCCTAGCGAGTCCCAAGAAAAGCCACCAGAATCACCTACGCTCAGAGGAATTTCTTGAACTGTCATGCTCGCTAGACGAAGCCCACGTGTTTAAAAAAAAAATAATAACAAAATAAAATAAAATAAAATAAAATAAAAATAATAAATAAATAAATAAAATATAACAGAAAAAATTTGGACTTGTGCCTCTCTCATTTGAGCCCACAGGTCCACAAAATCATGTTATAAATTCAGAGTTTCAGTGAAACAAAAGAGGATTCTATTCCTATTACCCTGACAGGGAAAAAGATAGTGAGAGAAGAGCTAACAGAGTTCAGAGCAACCTCCAGAGACTGAAGGGAACTCATCGGCAAAGAACCAATTCTCTCTCATATAAACCCTCAGATTGCTTTGCAAACCCAACCGGGCAATTCAATTTCATTCGATCTCTCCAGTCAGGTTTGCCTTATTCCCATTACTTTATGCTTTTAATTTGAATGCTCTGAACGTATGAGGTATTCTGGGTGAATTTGATACCCTTTTGATGCATGTGTTTGACAAGAGGTTTAGGCCTCCTACCCTTGGTTGCTTTTTGTGAGCTTTTTGTGAATTTTAATGGCATGATTCATGTGGTTACATTTTGATTTGGGGGAAACTCTTGATTACCCTATCTTGTTTCTCTAACCTGTTTGTTGAGTTTTGTTTTGTGAGGGCTCACATACTCTTGCAGGGATAGCTTGCTTGGTGTTCCACTTTATTTGTGGGGTACCACCTGGAGGTCTATTCCGATTACCTGTACTGACTCGCTTTCTTTGATGGTGTTTAGCTTGGAAGGATCTTTGGGTTTCTTATTTATCTAATTGTTGTTACTTCGGATCTTTATCCGTACGGTAGATCTCTCGATCCCTTTATTTTTTTCGCATTTTACCGATTTCTTAGGTTTCGTATAGCCTCTCGTGGCATGTCAATTAAGGTAGCGCGGTTCCTTCATCTAGGACTGCCTTTTTGCATGAGCATCCCTAACACCCCAAACTCATTGATTTTTCTTCTCCTAAGAACACGTTATCTCCTTCTACTACAGGCGAGTAAGTCTCCAAAGGTCGGGCATCCGGTAGATTGCGTAGTAACGTCGTTCATCCCAAAACACAACCCTTACCCCATAGGTGGTCGAACTACGTTTTGCTCTGATTTTCATCCCAGATGAGATACGTAGGCATAAGACGCGATGTCTTAGCGAGCACACTCCTCTTTAACCCATAGGTAGCCGAGCTACGAAGACTCTGATTCTCAGATTCAGATGAGATATGTATGTAGTGGATGCGACGTCCGTGCGAGTCATTTTCTTTTGACCCGTCTTTTAGTAAGTAGTACATTAGATAAACATACACGCTTTTCTCATCCCTTCAATCATGTTTGCACAAATAAATTTTCAAAAAAAAAAAACAACCTTTGCAACAAATGTGAAAAGGGCTCCCTAGGAGTACCTAGGATGCTTTGGGTGCCTAACACCTTCCCATTGCGTAACCAACCCCCTTACCCAGATCTCTGACATTTTTACTAGTTTTTGATTCGATAAAACTTTTAGGTTTTTGTTCGCTTTCTAACCATTCCTTTGGATAAATAGAAGTGCGGTGGCGACTCGACTTGTATGATTTACCTTGGATTTAGTCAATATCTCTAATGGTAACGAATACCCCACTACAAGTAGATACGGTTATGTGTATTTAATGAAACACAATTCAGAGTCCTTTGAAAGGTTCAAGGAATTCAAGAATGAAGTACAAAACCAACTGGGTAAGAATATTAAAACTCTTCGATCAGATCGAGGTGGTGAGTATTTAAGCCTAGAGTTTGATGACCATCTGAAAGAGTGTGGGATCCTATCCCAACTTACTCCTCCCGGAACACCCCAATGGAATGGTGTATCTGAGAGAAGAAATCGAACCCTGTTGGACATGGTCCGATCCATGATGAGTCACGCCGATCTTCCAAACTCCTTTTGGGGACACGCACTATTGACAACATCTTACACACTTAACCGTGTTCCATCCAAAAAGGTTGAAAAGACACCATATGAGATATGGAGTGGTAAGAAACCACATATGTCTTACATGAAGATTTGGGGTTGCGAAGTTTATGTGAAACGACAGATTTCAACTAAGCTTGAGCCCAAATCTGACAAATGCTTATTTGTGGGGTATCCTAAAGAAACAAGAGGGTATTACTTCTACAATCCTTCTGAGGGCAAAGTGTTTGTCGCTCGAACTGGAGTTTTCCTAGAAAAGGATTTTATTTCCAAAGGAACCAGTGGGAGGAAAGTAGAGCTTGAAGAAATTCAAGAATCACAAAGCATCAATACACCTATGGAGGGATTAGAGCAGGAAACACAAGTGGTTGTGGAAGAGCAACCTGCTCAAGTAGAACAAGACCAGCGTAGGTCAAGCAGGATACGTCACCTACGTGAGAGATATGGATATCTCATAACAGATCAAGGTGATGTATTACTCATGGATCAAGATGAGCTTGTGACCTACCAAGAGGCCATAACTGGTCCCGAGTCTGAGAAGTGGCTAGAAGCCATGAAATCTGAAATGGATTCCATGTACACAAACCAAGTTTGGACCTTGGTAGAGCCTCCTGTAGGAGTTAATCCTATAGGATGCAAGTGGGTCTTCAAAAAGAAGACTGACATGGATGGTAAGGTACATACCTATAAGGCAAGACTGGTTGCAAAAGGATATAAACAAATTCATGGGGTTGACTATGATGAAACCTTTTCACCAGTTGCAATGCTTAAATCTGTTCGGATTTTACTTGCTATCGCTGCATATCATGATTATGAAATATGGCAGATGGATGTCAAAACTGCTTTCCTTAATGCAAATCTTATTGAGGATGTGTACATGACACAGCCTGAAGGATTTGACATACCAGAAGAAGCCCAAAAGATATGTAAGCTACAAAGATCAATCTATGGATTGAAGCAAGCTTCCAGAAGCTGGAATCTTCGTTTTGATGAGACGGTAAAACAATATGGATTCATCAAGAACGAAGATGAGCCTTGTGTCTACAAGAAGGTTAGTGGGAGCATGATTGTTTTCCTGGTATTATATGTAGATGACATATTACTCATTAGAAACGATGTCCCTACCCTGCAACAAGTAAAGTCTTGGTTGGGGAAATGCTTCTCTATAAAGGACCTAGGTGAAGCAGCCTATATATTAGGAATCAGAATCTATAGAGATAGATCACGAAAACTGCTTGGCCTAAGTCAGAGTACATACATAGACAATGTGCTGAGACGCTTTAATATGCATGATTCCAAGAAAGGATTCATACCTATGCAACATGGCATATGTCTATCAAAAACACAATCCCCTTCAACTAAGGTAGAAAGGGATCGCATGAATAAGATTCCATATGCATCTGCAATAGGATCTATCATGTATGCCATGTTATGTACTCGACCAGATGTCTCATATGCTTTAAGTGCAACGAGTAGGTACCAATCTGATCCTGGTGATGCCCATTGGGTAGCTGTCAAGAATATCCTTAAGTACTTGAGAAGGACTAAGGACTCATTCTTGATATATGGAGGTCAGGAAGAATTGGTTGTAATTGGTTACACCGATGCTAGCTTCCAGACAAATAAGGATGACTTTAGATCGCAATCTGGTTATGTGTTTTGCTTAAACGGTGGCGCTGTGAGCTAGAAAAGTTCAAAGCAAGATACAGTTGTTGATTCTACAACCGAGGCCGAGTATATTGCTGCCTCAAGTGCAGCAAAGGAAGTTGTTTGGATCAAGAAGTTCATTAGTGAACTTGACATAGTTCCTAGCATTGTGGATCCCATTGGTCTCTATTGTGATAACAATGGTGCTATCGCACAAGCTAAGGAGCCTAAATCTCACCAACGATCCAATAACATACTTAGGCGTTATCATCTCATTCGAGAGATAATAGATAGAGGAGATGTGAAAATATGTAAAGTACCTACATTTGACAATATTGCTGACCCACTGACAAAGCCTCTTGCGCAACAGAAGCATGATGGCCATACTAGATCAATGGGCATAAGGGGTATGTCTGATTGGCTCTAGTGCTAGTGGGAGATTGTTGGTGTAAGCCCTAGAGGCCAATACTTTTGGTATTTGTATCGAATTATTTATTAATAATAAAAGGCTTTTTCTTTATTATGGTTGTTTAATAAAGTCCCTATAATAGATAGTCCGTTTAATGTATTAAATGTGACTTAATCATGAGAACACATTAAACATAAGGACACTATTCTTAAAGTATTCGTAGTCGAGCTTTAATATGAAGTGGGATAACATTAAAGCATTAAGACTATTATGTTTGTAGACTGATGATCACATCTCATGGATCATGGATAAAGAGTTATCAAGTCTTAAACATAGGTATGAATATTAGGAGTAATATTTATACCGGATTGACCCACTGTGAGAATACTATATAGAAAGTTATGCAAGGTGTCATAAGTTATTCTCATGGTGATAATAGTGTATACCACTCTTCGACCTGAAACCACTATGAATCCTAGATGTAGAGTCGAGTGCTTTATTGCTGATCCAATATTGTCCGTAACTGGATAACCATAAAGACAGTTGATGGGTACTCCACAAAACATGCTGAGGGACATGAGTGTCCTAGATGGAATTTTCCCATCCTGCGTAACAGGATAAATGTCTATGGGCCCAATATTGAACTGGACAAGGGTGACACAGTCTATACCTTATGTTCAATATAGACATAAGGGCAAAGGAGTAATTATACACATAATTATTATCACAGGAGGTTTTGTTAGATCACATGACATTTTCGTGACTTGGGTAGCAGTGATGTGTTGCTAGATACCGATCACTATTTATTATGTTAAATGTGTGATTTAATATAATTGTCAACGTCGCGAAAACCTACAGGGTCACACACAAAGGACGGATTGATGAGAAATAGAGTAACTAAGGAACACCGTAAGGTACGGTGCACTTAAGTGGGAGACGAAATATGGTAAGGTACCAAATACTTAAGTTATTTTGGCATATTATGAGATATGGGCCAAAATACACTTAAGTGGGCTTTTTTAGCTTGAAGCCCACACAAGTGGTTCTATAAATAGAACCCCTTGGGTAGAAGCATTGTCACTCTACTCAGACTCAAACTCAAGTGAAGACTTGGAGTTTCGTTTCCCTCTCTCTCTCTCTCTCACTCAAAGCCTTCATTCGTACCAGCTAGCACTGAGATTGAAGGAATCCGTTTGTGTGGACTGAGTAGAGACGTTGTCATCGTTCAACGTTCGTGATCGCTCTGTGGATTTGTATCCAAGGTTTTGATCGTTACAAGAGATCTGCACCAAAGGTTTGAATCGCCACAAGAGGTAACAATTCTATCACTGATCATGCCCATTTGTAAGGATCACTAAATGGAGAAATTTTTAAATTCCGTTGCGCCTTGGATGGCAATTCTCCTTCAGGTTCATCCCCTTCCATACAATGACGCTCATCCTCATTTGCACCTAGAAAACTAGAATTCGTTTCTAGTCTTCTCTTTCCCCTGAAAACCCCAGAAATTATTGTTATCTTTACAATCTAGCGCTCAAATCATGTCCCAATGTTCAACATCAAGCAATCATATTGTTTCTCGCTCCAATCACGTCGAATGGAAATATGGTCTTCCATTTCCATTGATGACGACTTAGACAGATTTGAACCCAGGTTATCATTTCTTTGGATGTGAGATGTACAAGGTATTAGTTTGATATGTAATATCCATGAATAATGTTATTTTGTGATTTCCAAAAAAATCCCTCATTTTTCTTCTTTATATCTAGAATTCGGGATATAAGAGATGTAGTCACTTCGTATGGTATGATGAAGATATGTCTCAACGAGCCAAGGAAGTAATATCTTCAATGCACAAAAAATTAAACCAAGAAAAAGTCAAGTTTAATTAAGCCAATATCAGAGAGGATCAACTGAAGTTAAAGATCAAGTTCTTGAAGTTGATGAACAAGTTTACCATGGGAATGACATTAGTGATGTTAATTAGATCGGTTGTATTAAATGTAATCAATTAGTTGATTAGGTTGATTATGTTAGGTTGTTTATGTTAGGTTGATTATGCTAAGTTTTTGTGTGCAATGTAATGTTCTATTAAGGGTATGTGCAATGCAATGAAATTGATTATGTTAAGTTGAGTGAAATGTCCAGTTAAGATTATGTGCAATGTAATGTAATTTGTTATGTTAAGTTGAATGAAATGTAATGTGACAATTTAACATAATTGTTGTTGTTGAATAAAAGGTAATGTGACAAGTTTAACACAATTGTTGTTGTTCATATTAATGTGCAATGTTAAGTTGAACAAGTTTAGCATTTATGACAAACATGTAATGTTTAGAATTACATTCATGACAAACCTGTAATGTCCAACATTATATTTAACAAGTTTAGCATTACATTACATTTAAACCTTGAACAAAAAATAGCATCCTTGAATGTAATGTTTGTATGTTTATGACATGCTTGTTTAGCATTACATTACATTTATGACAAACCTGTAATGTTCACAACACAATGTAATACAATTTGTAATTTGTATGATAAAACTGTAATATTTAATAATGAAATTTTTCAGAACACAAAATACCATTGACATTTCATAAACTTGTTTCTGACAGCTACAATTTTGTTCATGACCAACCCAAATACCAAAACATTACAACTTTGATCATGACACCAAAATACCAAAATACTGAAATACTTGTTCATGACAAATCAAAATATCTAAACATTACAACTTTGGTCATGACAATTATAAACTTTGATCATGACACCAAATACCAAAAATACTAAAACAGAACATAAATCATATTCTTGAGTAGTTTGTGGTCCTTGTGAGCAAGATCCAACTTCTTGAGTAGGCAGTGTTCCACTCTTTGACTTCTTGTTCTTTACTTTTCCCTTTGTAGTTTTTGACTTCTTGGTCTTATTTCCATCCTTTGGAATGACCCTATCTTCTTCCCTCTTTCCTTTACATGTTCTCATGTTATGTCCCATGGACCCACATTTGTGACATGTAATAGTTACAAGCTTCCTTAGCAGAACAAGTGGGTTTTTAGGTTCATCATTGGTGTTGTTCCTCATATTCTTGGGATGTCCAATTACCCTTCTCATCACTAGTGGATTGACCATCAATGCACCATCTACAGACCATAGTTGAAGACCATTTGTAAGGTAAATGATGTGTGAGTATGTTTTTTGAAAAGTTGATTTCCTGCACAAAATACCAATACTTAGCATAAGAGTCATATCATGCATACAATAACATGACATAATATGATACTTAGTTCATACAAACCTGTAATACTCAGAAATATATTCTCCAGGTTGTTTCTTGTTAGGCCATATACATGTTATGGTATGGCTGTAAGGGATCTCAGATAAGTCTCATTTCCTACTAAGCATAAGTTCCTTCTTTGATGTTGACACATTAAGTTTCAATACCATTTGTTACACCAAATATAGTCATGTCATCATCATCATGCCAAGTTAGAGTCCAACTTTCTGAAAATTTCTTATTCTTCTCAAGTACTAATTGGATTCTAGGGTACATATTACCAACATATTTAACCATAAGTTCTTTCTGATTAGTAATTCTTTTAGTCAAGTAATGCTCGATCCCTTCTAAAAATGTGATAGTTGGTTTGTCCCTATATTATAGTATTTCCCTATTAAATACTTCACACATATTGTTTACATGAAGGTCACACTTAGGGTGGGTCTTAAAGTGTGATATGCTCCAATATTGTGTTGTCACCTCCTTCATTTCCTTCCAAGCAACCTCCTTATCATCTATTTCAACTTCAGTATCCACTTCCACTTCATTATCATCATCTACACTAGAAGCCTTCTCATTAGTACAATGAACTTCATCATCATCAAAATTATATCATGCCATATTTCTGCCTCATCTACAATGTCATGTTCACTAATGTTGTACATATTATTATCACAATAAGTGTTCGAAGGCCATAAGTAAAGCTAAACATAGGGTTCTAATACCAAATACACTTAATGTCTCTATATCCCTCTTTTTTAATCAATTCCAACAATTCAAAATAAGACATGTCGTCAACATCCCATTTCCAACTTATTTGTGAAATAAACCCATCAACATACAATTTCACGGGGATGTCAACAAGTCTACCTCCATGATGAATTCTAAACCTAATTTTTTGACACTTAGATGGCCTGAAATAGATAACAAATATGAGTCAGAATGAGAGAGAGACCATAAGCAATACTTTACAAACGAAGAAATATCATGACTAAAGAGGGACCACGATCCTTAAACGACAAAGGACCACAAACCCTAAAACACATTTTATAACTAACGTTGCTAACGTTCTTCAAAATGAGGTGAAACACATTTTTAGGATTCTTCAGAAGGGGATGAATGCTTTTATAACTAAACTGAATTGAATTTTTATTATTAATTTTAATTTATATTTAAATTGTTTCATATAAATCAAATTTAATATGGTTTTAAATAACGTTGCCGAATATTTTCAATTTTGACCAATATTTCATTTGTCACATAATTGAACATGTCACATAACTAAATCGAAAGGAAAACAAAAACCCCAAAATATTCATAACAAAGGACTTAAAATATATTTTTTATTTAAAAAAATAAAAAAAATAAAAATAAAGAAAAAGAACTAAAACTGCATTTAGACCAAAATATATATTCAGCAATTTAAAAAAAAAAACATGTGATTTGAAATTTAAGATGGATTTTTATTTATTGATTTATTTTATCGGGGAATGGATGGCACAATCTTTTCATAATCTCCTCACTGTATTTTTTTTCTTTAAAAAAATTCACTATTTTTTGTTTTCAAAAATTAAGTCACCGTTTTGCTGCTTTATCTGCTGTCGTAATAAGGATTGAAATGACACTTTTAGACCACATATAGCTGACAGCCAATATTCATTTTCCAATATTCATTTTCCAGTTGGCAAAACAAAATATTAGTATATTATTAATCCTTTCCAGAGTTTTTTCTTTCTTTCTATTTTTCAGAAACTCTTCCAGGGTTTTATAGTTGTTAGCGACTTGTTTCTATTTTTTCGAAAAAAACTTGAAGATTATTTTATTGTTTCTAGTTGATTATCGTTAAAACGCCATTTCAAATCGGGTGATTAACGTTACCCTCTCACCTTACACTCACACGCACGATTAAACGCACACCATTTTCAGATTTTCCTCGCTGAACCAAATAGAGAATGCAGAAACCTACCAGAAACTCACGTACCTGTACCACCGGTATCTTGACATGGCCGGAAAACTCTTCGCCGACCGCTTTCACTGGCCACCGTCCTCACCAGGTTACAACATTTCTACTCAATTTTTTTATGAAATTATTTGGATTCTGTTTATAATCAATCAGGTTTGTCTCTTCGTTCGTTTTCTATACACAGCCTTCACATGACATTGGTGATGTTCTCCATGGCAAAAAACTCACCGAGAATGAAGAACATAATTTAGCCAAGTGGTAATTTGTTTTTATTTTCTAAATTAGTTCAATGCTGAAATGTGAATTCAGATCTGATTGTGTTATTTTCTTTATTATTTGATCGGAATTGTGATCCGATTGCGTTTCTTTTGCTGATATATGATTTTGATTTTTTTTTTGTTGTTGTTGTGCTACACGGATCTGTTTTGCAATTTTGGAAAGGCACTGAGTTTTTTAAATTAGGTTATTTATTTGAGATTTTTCCAATATTTTTAATGCATTTACATGTTGAATTTCAGTGAATTATGTTATGATGAACAATTGACTTGAAACTTTTGTAAACTGGTAATGGAGTTGCAATTTACCCTAACTAATATTAGTATTTTTATTGTGCATTTATAGAGCATGAATATCATATACTTAAAGCTATTGTTATTTTTTTACTTTGAATTGAAATCGTGATTGAATTAAAACTACATTATGTTGTTTAGTTACTTAATTTCAAAGATTAGAGTTATCAAATTTTGTTGTGAAGCTTGTTTCCTTTTTGGTGTTAGCCACATAGATTTCTTCATTTGATGAGATTTATTTCCCATTTTCTTTCCTAATTTTAGCTTTTTCTAAGTTTTCTATTATCCTTCTTCATGGATTTTGATGTTTGTCGCCCAAGTTTCTGTTTCTTCTTTTTCTTTGTAACTTTTTGTTGTTGTAAAGCATATGCTTCTATGTGTGTTGTTCAGGAAACCAAGCTCGGGGTATTCGAGAGTGAAAGAGGCTACTGGAAATGGTATATTTTTGCCAAATGCTGAGAATACCACTTCTAAAGCCAATGCTGCAAAGTCTAAAGACAGTGGTATATTTTCCACAAATGCTGAGGATACCACATCAGAAGCCAATGCTGCAAACTCTAAAGACCGAACAAGCATACGCGTATATCAGGTATACTAATTGATTGCCTTATTCCGGAAGAAAAATTGAGATTTGACGTGATAAATACGAGTGTTTCACAAATATCAACTACATTGTGATAACTGTATTCCTGTTTTATTCCCTGCAATTGCATCTTAGCAAGCAATGGATGGAATTAGTAAGATATTACTCAACGCTGAAGAAAGCATTTCTCCTGAGAAGCCAGTCTCTTTACCTGGGGCAGCAAAGCAGCGTGAACTTGGTGGAACATTGCAAAATGAACCAGGCACAAATAGCAAGAAACTGATGTCAAGTTCCAAGACCAAGGAGATTGGCGGAAATGATATATTTGCTACTCCTCGTGAAACTACGCCCCGTTCATTGGCTGCTGCAAAATCTAACGTTAGTGTCTTCTCATCATTAAAATCAGTCATGTCATCTTATCTATCCCTTCTTATAACATATATGTAGTTGTTCATAGTGATGAGTTTTGAAATTTGATGGTCCATAATGTCACCTTATGCTTTCCTGAAGGCTTAAATTTAAATACAGATTAATTTTTATAACAATGTGAAGATATAACCTAGGGGTTGTAATAGAAATACAGTTGTAGCTCTTGACGTAGACCACTTGGGCCAGGATTATTAAGATATTTTATATAAGTGTTTGTTCTCTCACTGAAACAAAGCCTGTTACCTTGTACTCTTTCATCCTCCTTGTATTGCATTCTGACCTTAGTTTCATCTCTGTTTAGGCTGCGGGTATCCGAAGTAATATACTCAGTGAAGAATCAGTTCAGAAGAACTCAAAGAAAATGCATGGTCAGAAGTTTGCAGAGCTGACAGGCAATAATATTTTCAAGGGAGATGTTACTCCAGAATCAGTGGAAAAACCTCTGAGCATGGTGGCTAAACTAAGAGAAATGAAAGGCAATGACATATTTGCTGACGGAAAGGCAGAAAACAGAGACCGCTTACTAGGTGCCCGCAAACATGCTGGTGGAGGAAGCAACATATTTTCTGATGGAAAGGCAGAAAACAGAGACCGTTTACTAGGTGCCCGCAGACACGCAGGTGGAGGAAGCGACATATTTTCTGATGGAAAAGCAGAAAACAGAGATCAAATACTAGGTGCCCGCAGATCCCCTGGTGGAGCAAGCAACATATTTTCTGACGGAAAGGCAGAAAACAGAGATCGTTTACTAGGTGCCCGCAGACACGCAGGTGGAGGAAGCAACATATTTTCTGATGGAAAAGCAGAAAACAGAGACCGAATACTAGGTGCCCGCAGACCCCCTGGTGGAGCAAGCAGCATTGTCCTGGATTAAACTTTATTTTCTAGTTCCTCCAATTCACTGTATAGGTATTACGAATTCCTTTGAACTCCCATGTTTTGATTGGAAGGATCAATTGTTGGATAGTTGGCATTTATAGTAATGCAGTGTAACTAGTTTGTGTTATCATAATGGGTGCAAATGGTTATTATGTCACGACCATAACAATTTGTTGAGATTTTATTTATTGTTGGCATTGTATAGTGATGCATGTAACTAGTTTGTGTTACCATAATGGGTGCAAATGGTTATTTATTTTGATATACACAACCATAGTTATTTATTTTGATATACACAACCAATAGTTATTTATTTTTTCTCACTATAAAAAATTTGTTAAGATTTTATTTCTTATTATACGAATTTACTACATCTGTGTTTCTATGAGATTATTATCGAGAAGTTAATTTCCATAGCTGCTGGGTTATGTTTTTCAAATAGTTGCCTCATGTTCTAAGAACTATGGGATGGCTTATGGCTGCAAGAAATATAAATAATCGACATAAATAACTTAATAACGAGAGAACTAGACAAGGATGCATCTTTATTTAAGGAGGCAAAGTTCTATTTTGAATTTCAGTACATATTCAAAACATATTATTTAAAGCCACCAGGATATCTCATACATCTAACAATCAGGTTACCAGCAAGTCCACAACAAAATCACACTGATGATAAAGGAAAAGTAGATAGCCTACACAGTCATCTCATGACTACTAGACGGAGTAAAAACTCTAGTCCTCACGTCCCAACAACGCCAGGAGAATTTTCTGATAGTCTCCGGAAGTGTCATTGTCAATTGCACGATCCAGAGGAACACTGTTTCTTCTTTGGTATTCCTCTGCAATACGCTGCAAATCAACCTCAGCTCTCGTTGTCACCACTCTAGTTAGGGCCAATTCATCTGTTCCCATCTTGTTTATAGCCAGCCTTAAGAGTTCCTCAAAATATTTCTCAGGGTAGGTCAAGCACTTAATTGCTGCCTTCAATAATTTCAGATATTCATCTTCAGAACCAGTTTCCAGATCCTGCAGCCAGAAGCTTATTGTCAGTTCGCCTACAAGCCACTAATTAATCTTATAGTGACTTAATGACTTAACCATAATAAGCTTGACCCTGTCCTTAAATTTTTTGTAAGTAACAATGACATTGAGACGACCAGAATATAATTCCTTGAAAGGTTGTTAATTGTTTCACCTATAATATGATTATTGCTCGAAATCATGTGTTTTAAAGTGAACAGTGACATTATAGACGCACAAGTTTGTGACATTATATTAGATCTGCCTATATGTTGTGATAGTTGCAAGTAAAATTTGCGCTCTACACAAGTACTGCTGCAGATACTCACAAAAAAGCAGGTGTTAAGTTGAAAACAGAGAAATAACTCATAAATGGCCAAAACATTCATACCTTGTCTATTACATTGCCAAACGCATTGTTATAGTGGTTCAAAGTTGCATTTAACTGCGCTTTACTCCTTGTTGTTACGATCCTGATCAGGTCCTCATGATTGTAGGCCTTATCTGCGATCTTGTCATGAAGCAATTTAGCTTCAGATTTTGCCAATGTCATGTTCACCTCATCCCCCTCATAACGGAATGTGCCCACAAGAGGAACCAAAAGCTTTTGTGAAGTATCAGAAACAAAGTTTCATCAGATAATCGTGGGAAAATGTTAGATACAGATATAACAGAATAATGAAAAGTTAAATACAAATATGCCTGTTGGTTATCCCCCAAGATGCGTGTATTTTCCTTAAAGTTAAAAAGATCTACCCTCATAATTTTAAATTTTGGAATATTTTGGTTGACAGAAATAAAACAGATTCTTCATAATCTAATTATTGTGTATGAACATGCAAGAAATTAACTAATTTAGAGTTTAACCTTGCGGATGTCACCGGAAGTATGATAGGCAACATCTTCTTCAAGAGACTTCTTGAAACGGGATTGGTATGCTGACTTTGCCTTAAGGAGTTCGAGTGGAGATCTCGTGGAAGCAATTTCCATGATGATAGCGTTGTTTGAAGTCAACATTTTAGTTGCTTGGTTAGCTAAAAAGGCATCACGCTCAGCAGGATCCAAGGTCCACAGCAACACAGCTTTCTGTCATATTCAAAAATCAAACATTAGACATGATTCATGAATATAGCTTCATATGTTTCCCTTAGTCGAGGTTATCTATACAAAATACTGAAACTAAGTACTATAAAATTTCAGTCGACCACAGATAATGAAAATGAAATATATGTCAAACTGAGATTCACATAAAGAAACTAGAGATTAAAAAAAACAAACTGACCTCAAAATCACTTGAAAGTTCTTTGTCTAAATCTTTAAGAAGATCTTCTCCATGTGTTTGAGCATAAGTTTCACGAATTGCCTTACGCTGGGATGCATTTCTATGAGCCAGGATCGATATTATCAAGCCTTCATTCGTTCCCCATCCTGCAAAAATGTCACGAAAACAAAAACATGATAACAGACACGAATTTACAGCATTCAATTTTTCACTAGTTTTATATTGTGTTCTTATTTTCTAACCTATCATACTATATATTATGATTGTGAATATCATGATCATATTTTGGACTGCATTAAACGAGATCTAACATACACAAAATAAATTCAATATCCAATAGCATTGATGCCATGTCAAATTGAAATGCATTTGCATGAAACCATTCCTATAAGATCTTAAATAAAAAAAATATTGGTACTATTTTAGAAAAGTGCAAATCAAGATCCTCAAGAGGATATTCAAATCTCTTTTCAAACACGCGCGCAAATTCATCAAATATAGATAACTAACAGTGAATGTATAAACCAAACACATAACAGTGTAATGCATACGTACAATAACAAACTAATCCGTGATCTGATTAACAGTTGTGAGCTATGATGAAATCCGCATAATAAGATCACGATCCAAAAGTGAAAAGCTCAAACAAAATAGATCGAAAAAAATTGAGCAGATTGATGATGAAATCAACATGAATGAAACCAAAGAAAATGAATCGGTGATGATTGTTGACCTTGAAAAGCACCACGCAATTGTTCACTGTCTTCTGATGGATGAGGAACGTGAGAGGGGATCTTCAATGTCGCCATTGTGAATGTGTTGTTTTCAGGATCGAGAATGTGCCGTTGAAAACTGAAAAGGAAATGGGAGCTGAATCATTTATACGGGGTATTCCTTTTTCACTTTTTATGGCAAAAATAATCATTTACTCGCTACTGTCCTTTTTACTTTCTTTTTTACAATAACAAACCATCAAATAATTTTTTTTTTAATAATGTTTTCTAACTATTTTTTTATTTCATTTTATTTAATGTTTACTATGTAATAAATGGCTAAAAACATTATTAAAAAGATATAATATAATTAGTCTCAAGTCCCTTAACTTAATTAAATATTTTGTTTTAGTTTTTTAATTAAAAAATGTTACGAAATAGTGTTTTAACTAACATTTTGTTATCTAAAATGGCTCATCCGTTAGTTTTTGTCAAAAAATATTAAGTAGTGTCTACATGGTATGACATGTAGGTAAATGTAACTTGTTGACTCACCGTTTGTGTTATGTTTGTATTCTAGGTTTGATTCTTCATATTGCAGATTTCATTTTCAGATTTCAGGAATCGAATATTCATCTTCTAACTTTCGTTTTCAAATCATTTTCATCTTCTTGCTTTTGTTTTTAAATTATTTTCATCTTCTTTCTTTCATTTTCAAATTGATTTCATCTTCCAGCTTTTGGTTGCTTTTGTTTTTTATTGTTTGTTACATTTTCTTTCGTTTGCTTCACCAATGTCGTAGAATGCAAACAGTGCTTCAGTGTTAAACAATCAAAGTTTTGGGACAGTTGGGTATGTATTTCGTCATAACAAATTACTTATCATAAAAAAAACAAAAGTGTTACATAGATAAACTCATGACACATACAAAATTCAACCCAACTAAATTGCATAGATAAACTCATGACAAACAATCAACATGGCTTATGTTTCTTATTTAGAGATAGGGAATGGTGTGAGAAAGATAATGTCATGTGACACTAAAATTGAAATCGTTTTAATTAGATCTGTCAAAGTAAAAGTAATGAACCTATGATGCAAGTGAACTAAAACTTATCGTGCAAGACAAAGTAAATGCACAGAGGCAAAAACACATAACAAAGAAAGATAACCCTTCTAAAATGACATTTAACTGATTAAAAACACCCACAATACAAAAATGACGAGTGACAAAATGAAATGGTTAAGTTATGATGATGATGCATATCGACTATAAGTGGTTAATAGATGAAGAATATTAATGGCAAAATGTAGAGTGTGACAATTTCCCTTTTTTAAATATCTTCAACCAGATTATATGAATGACGTGAGTTTTCATATGATCGTGGTGGAAGATAGTTAAATACTAAAGATTCAAATTGTGTCCCTTAAAGGAATGAAATTCAATGATATGAGATGTTATGAGCTTGTTGGAGATATGAAAAATGAGACGCAGACTCATTGGGGTTTGTTGAGATGACTGGTAAAGTAGGTCTAATGGGGTAGCCGAGGCAAGGTGAAAAAGACTAATAGGGGAAAATGAAGATATGTTAAGGAAATCACATCAGAATGAAAGACATGTCCAAAAATCACATCGGATAAAAAGGAAAACAAGTTTTGGAAATCACATCAGAATGAAAAACACATCCAGAAATCACATCGGGTACAAAATGAGACAAGTTATGGAAATCACATCAGAACGAAAGACACATCCAAAAATCACATCGGATAAAACAAAAATAAGTTATGGAAATCTCATCAAAACAAAAGACACATCCGAAAATCACATCAAATAAAAAGGAGATAAGTTCTGAAAATCACATCAGAACGAAAGATACATCCAGAAATCACATCGGATAAAAATGAAACAAGTTATGTAAATCACATCAGAACGAAAGACACATCCGAAAATCACATCGGATAAAAAGAGAACAAGTTCTAGAAATCACATCAGAACGATAGACACAATCAAAAATCAACATAATCAAATTTCCCCCTCAATTAAGTAGAAAGTATACTCTACTCCCTCTGAGAGTATACTTCTTCCCCTTTGTCAAAATCAAAAAGGAGGGTAAAGATGCATTGCGATAAATTTAAATATGAAAACATGGGAATTAAACCTTTAGGAAATGGCAAAACTTGTTTTATTCATTGCATTTATGTAGAAGATAATTCCGATTTAAACACATAGTTGAGATTATTCTATATCAAGATCATCACAAAAGAACACATCTTTAGGTAGTTGTGTTTGGTCTGGGACGAAATATTGTATTATGAAGTCAAAATTTTCATTAATCACATTTATCTTCCCAATTATGACTATGAGGAGGTCTTCAATTGCTGGTAGTTGAAGAGTTTAAGGAATAGAGTAGTCAAAGTCGTCTAACTCTATGAGAGCTTCTTGACTAGTTTCTTTTATTTTCTTCTTAATTGATGAAGGTTTTTCAGTTATTTTTCCATTGATCGTCTCAAATTTTATTTATGGTAGGATTGTTTTTCCTATTTTAGTCGTTTCTTCCTTGAAATCTTCATCTCCGAAATTGTGTCTAGTATCTTCCAGAATCTTTGTGACTAGATTTCCATAAGGCGGACATACTCCTTCTTTATTATTTTCCATCATGTACTCGATTACTTGTTTTGTCCAATTCACCTTGACTTTGTTTTTCTATTAATCATATTGCTTCTACATAAAATTGGGTTGTGAGGCAAAAGTTTCTTTTTCTTGGAAAAAGTATGTGATTGATCATATAATGAATCATACGAATCTCAAGATTGATATATCCAGCATGCATTTCGTATGATGGGTGATGGCTCCTTCATAATAGAGGATGCAACGAGCTTGTGATTATATCTATATATTTTGTCTTCGGGTTCAACGATGGTATCTTCACGAGGGAGATTTAGAATTTCTCTAAATTCTTCTACTGATAGAGTTGTCCTATTTTTTTACTTCACCTCGAAGTATTCCATCTGTGAGGTGAAGATTTGAGAAGAACGTCTTGACTAAATATTGATATACCCTTTCAGAGGGGATACAGGAGAAAGTGGACATGTTGAGTTCTTCAATGGTTTTAAAGAATTTGCATTCCTTGAAGTCATATGGACCTAGGGTGTGAATTCATACAAGGGATTGATTGGGAAAATCTCAGAAGAATCTTATTTCTTATTGTTTGGTAGTGAAGAAGTCAGAGAAAGGGTTGGTGTGGAAGTTTATCTTTTTGGGAGCCATGATGATTTTGAAGGAACAATCTCACAGTTACAGAAAAATATGCAATGCAAAAAGATGAAAGATGAATACCTATTTACAGTGCGTCATCTAATGATTTGATCATGTATTTTTGGAAAGTAGTCAATGGAGATTATACTGATTGAAAATCAAGGAAAATATTTCCAAAGTAGGAGTGTCTGTCGATTGGGCTTTCGTTGTCCAACCTCCTTGGTGCATCTTTGGGCCTTGTGTTGAATTTAATTGCTTTTCTGCACTCCTCGTTCAATCTTATTGCACCTCATTTCTAAAAAGCACTTGGGAAATCATCTTTTTGGTTAGTAAAAATATTTTATTGAGATGAGAAAAATTAAAACCACTATTTTAAAGGATTAATATGAGTTTTTCTATCATTTCAATCTTAAAATAGTGTACTGCCTTTCATATAAAAAATGCTTTAATAAAAACTTCCCTTTAGGGGAAACACCAATCATATTATGGCATGTCCTTCTCTACACATCATTGGATGTGAGAGTTGGTATAAACAACTAAATGAATAAGTTTGTTACAAACAAATCCACTTAACTGATCATTAAGGATCATAAACCTTGAGATATTATCAATAACAATTGCTTTGATCACTGTAATTGATATTTTCCATCATCGTACATTTTTTTATCAGAGACATCATCACATATATTGTATACTTAGAAGTATACTTTTGCTTTGCACAACGCCATTGATAATCGTCAAAATTCGAGCTACAAAGCATGCCTATAAAATCCGAGGTGCATTAGTTCCAGAAGGTTGTTGCCTTTATATCTTTTTAATTTGTCAAAACAAAAAGGCTCTAAATGGCCAACTCTTTTGCAGTGTGTGGATTTATAAATTAGACAATTTTTATTTACGTCTTTACTAGGTTTTCTATCCTTTTTAAATCCATGTCCATTTTTGTTTAAGGGAGTTATTTGACTCTATAGGATCAAGTGAAACTTCATTTTCCCTTGGGTGAAATTGCCTATGATCTCACGTAAATCAATTACTTACTTTTTCAAGGAGACACACCTCTCATATATTTCTTTTGAATTTCTGATTTTAGTTATTTCTATCTTGAATGATTTAATGATTCCTTTATGATATCTTACATATTTCTTAAGACCTAAGTTACATTACATAAGTTTATCATTTTATTTCTCTAACTGAGCACCAATTCTAAACAATTATTCATAGGGTGGTTTGGTTACCTTAACAATATATTCATCGTAGGATTCCCTTAAGCATGCTTCATCTTCTTTGTTGGAAGAATGCTCTTCTATATTTCTCCCCTAGTTTGATGTCTCTCCTAATCTTCTTCATTCAAATATTGAATATATTTCTTCTTCTTCACAGTTTCTTGAATAAGAGGTTCCTTCATTTGATGTTGATTTTTCCGAAGATCGTTCAACTAGTGAGTATGTTCTTTCGAAGGATTGTATTGGAGTTGTGTGATAGGAGTATAATTAAGTTTATGGTTCTTCAATTTTTACTTCTTCATCTTTGAGTAATTGAACTAGTTCATAATTTCTCTATGATCTCCTTCATTCTAGATTTTTCCTGAAATTCATGAAAGTTTTCATCTTTTGATTTAAGGATTGGATTAAACTTCAAATTCTTAACTCTTAGACATTGGTTAGTTACAAACGTTACAATATAATTTTTAATATTGAAAAAGTTTGAAAAACAACTAAAGATGGTATCTTCACCTAGTGATTCATCTCCCCCTGTTCGATACTTGGAGAGACTTCATATATCATTTCAAGAGTATCTCACATTTCCTTGGCGGTTTTGCATTGATGAACATAGAAAACTTTACTATCATCTAAAGACATTACTCGGTTTTGAAATCAATATCAAACTTTCTCTTTTCCACATTGGTCCAAATGGAATCAGGTTTATCTATTACTTTTCCATTTACTTAGTAAGTAGGGATAAGCAGACCATTTATTTTAGTTTCCCCTAATTCATAATTTATACTTTGAATAACAATTCTAAACCTAGATTGTTATATATCAAATTTACTATTATTAAAAAGTTGTGGTGTGCTTAGAAAAGATCTCTTGTTAGAAGTCATCTTCCTTATGAGACGATTAGTACTTAAACAGAAGTTAGGCCCTGATGCCACTTGTTGGACATAGTACTTCACACACAAGAGAGGGGGGGGGGGGGGTTGAATTGTGTGTCTAATAAAAAAACATGGTTTTGAAAAACTTTTAGAATTAAAATTAGAGTTAGAAAACATTTGTACAATTATGTAGTGGAAAATAAATGTGCATAAGATAAATTGCAGAAATGTAAAAAGTTAAAAGAAAAGAGAAGACACTAGGAGTTACAGAGGTTCATTCAAAAAAAAAAGAAAAAAACATACTCATCTCCTCAAGAATTGATTTTGAGAGTATTTGATAATCTAATAGCTTTTAGTAGGTTAATCTCTCGAACCCCTTTATACAAGGAAAAATGAAGTTTATGGCTAACTTCCAACCAAACAGCAAACACCAAAGATAAGTGGTCTATTTTCCTTCCAAATAGTGGATTGAATCGATTAGTCTTCTTTCCAAAGGAATCTTGGAGCGGTTAGTCTTCAAGCTTCAGAAAAACTTTGAGCTTTTAACACCAGGATGAGCTCTTGAACCTAAACTTTGGTTTTATACCGGGCTAACCAATAACCTGTGAGATTTTTCCACCAGGTTAATCTCAAACTGAAACAAGCTTTTAACGTTGAACTGAGCTTTAACCTAAACTTGGTTTTATCGGGGGATAACTAATAACCTATGAGATTTTATCACATGCTAATTTCAAACCTAAACTAAGACTTGATCACACAAATCCCAAACGTAAGCTTTTTACGGGTTTAGCTCTGAACCCAAACAAACAATCCCTAAGGGGATAAAATATTCAACCAAGATATAAACAAAGCTTCATTGGTGAACTTACAAAACTACTCTTCTAGAATTATAACTTCCTCACTCACAAAATGACTTTCTCGAAAAGCACTTCGACTAAATTCTTAGTGAGAGAAAGTAAACAATAGAAATTTTAGAGAAAAAGTGAGTAGTGAGAAATGAAAGCGCATTCCTGAATGATGAAAAATAGGGAAGGGACCTCTATTTATAGGCTATAGGTTGGCACAAAAAACAAAAAGTTTTAAGACCAATTTATAACTTGACAATCGATTGGCATCATGTCCCAATCTATTGGTAGGTCTAAATTAATCGATTAGTTTGCTAAAAAAGGAAAGGAAATATATTTAATTCTTACCACTCATCAAGGCACTATCATAATCGATTATGGATCACTTTTGAACTTCTCCAATCAATTTTATAAGTTTCCAATCGATTGGCAAGAGGAAAAACTTGTCCATATATTTTTTTACAGTTCTTAACTTGTTTGGCACGAATTCAAGGCATTTTTAAAAAGTTTTTCTTGATAAAAATAAGTTTAAAAATTTGTTCATATGTGTGTGTGTGTGTGTGCACATGTGTGTGTGTGTGTGACTTAGCCATGCACTCTTATGAGAAAGCCTTTATGCTTTTACAATGACTTAGACATGTTTTCCTATATTTCAAGACTTGTCATATGCTTCATCCTTATAAACACTTGCTTGAATTTATTTTGAGATAAGGCTTGAGTTATATTCCATTTAGTTGCCATCATTGGAGAGTTAAGTTTATCAAACCCTAATAATTTGGTTTGCATCTTTAACCGCTTTAACCACATTATACTTAAGTTATAGTTGTTGTCATTGAAGATTGGTTGACATCATTAAGCACTAATTATCAACAACAAGTAGTTGTCTTAATTATAGGTATAACACATAGATGTTACCTACAAAACAAGGTTCCACATGCAATAGAAGTTGAAAGATATTTGATCTTACAATCATGGGCATTTATATTGGTGCTCAACATTCATAATTCTGGTTGGTTGACATTGATGGTGGTGTCCAATAGTCATGTTCAACTTGTATATCGAGTCTGATGATGTTCATTCAACAATTTTGATCAAGGTGCCTATTAACATTGGTGGTAATGTATAATAGTCATGTGTGACCTAGATTTTATGTGGCATTATTGGCGATGCTCAGCGACCATGGTGATCATGGTATTTTGAGTTAGAAAATTGTCGGGGATTATATCGCTCCTTAAAATGTTTTTCCATCTTTGTATTAATTGATCAATAGAGATAGACCTAAGACAATGGTTTTTCATTTCCATCACGAAGGTGAATGATCTCAAGGCTTCTTGATATTTTGAGGTAAAAGGCTTGATTCATAATTTAATCGAAAAATTTCGAGGAAATTATCTCATAAACAATTGTTCTATGCTTCATGCTTTAGGTTTTATCACTAACATATTTTATTTGTGAGTTATTTGAGCCTTTAAGCCAAAATACATGTCAAATTGGATGTTCTAGGCTAAATAGGTGAAATCCTTATGTTTTGGGGCGCCAAAGGGAGGGCAAAAGCTAAATTTCGCATGAATAATCGATTAGAGCTAAGACATAATCAATTAAAGCATATTTGAATTTCAAAATTCAAATTCCATGCTACATAATCGATTAGACCTTACAGAATAATTGATTATTGCATTTATTAGAGTCTTCCGTATATAATCAAATCATGAGGAAATCTTGGAATTAATGGCCTAATTGATTATCCAGACATATAATTGATTTGAGGAAGAGAATATAAAGATGTATCTCCTCCTCCCTTGTTTTCATTCATCTCTTGCAATCTTCTTATTTCTTCTTGTTTTCTATAAGTGTTCAATATCTCTTGCAATTGTCATCATCAATGGCTCCTAAAAGAATGCAAACCTCTAGAAGTTTGTCAAATGTCAGTTTCTCCTAAAAAAATTCATCTCAAGAGCAAGAGGTCTAGTTAAACTGAGACTTCACAAGAAAAACGATTCTTAAATCTTACCACGTGTAAGAGAAAATATTTAAAAATTGTCAATTCTTTAAATGGTTTGAAGATGCATCTCTAAAGAACTTTGTATGTGACATTGTTGATGAGATGTTTCCAACTTTGTTAAGAATGTTGTACTCCAACCTCAAATATGTTGGAAGGATCCTCACAAGAAAAGTAAAAAGCACCAAATCAATATCTCCCAAGAATTTTCAGAGATATGCAATTTCTTATGCACATAACACTGGACTAAAGGTAATAACTATTCTTATTTTCCTGTTGCTACTTCTTTCCTTCTTGATCCTAGCTTTGGTATTTCTACCCCTTTTAAGGTGAGGGCAATTCCTTAATATTTGCCTCGTCCACTATATGGTTGCCCATATCATTTCCCAAAGAAATACAACTTTGGGCAACTATCCAAAACTTAGGTTGTCGTGGTCTGGAAAATTTCCAACAAAGTTGAAAAAAATTGGGCGAGCTTTGTAATCACCCACATAGTTGACAACAAGACAAAGGATATGTGGCTTCCATATGGTGGTATGATAACAAAAATTCTGGAACATGTTGGATTCAACCTTAAGGGTGATGAATCACACCATGTGTATACTAGGATAGTAAGTGGCATGTTAAACCAAATGGGAATAAACATTAAAGATGGATATCTACTTGATCTTCTAGTGAGCCAACTTCTCCTTAGCAAAAAGAGACATCTTTATTAGAACTAAAAAATATTTTTATGAAGGCTTTTTACACTGTATAATTTATTAGCCCTTAGGCATAATCTATTATTACTTTCTGTAATGCTTCATAATCTATTATTAGGGTTAATAGTTGATTAGTAACAACTATTTTGAAAACCCTCCACTTTTGGACTTGATAATCGGTTATAGAATGTGCATAATCATCTATCAGTCTTTAAAAGGCCATTGATTCTTTCTTTATCCGAGCCACCTTTTGTCCTATAAATAGATAACTCATTTATCATTTATAATACACCAAAAAATGTATTTAAGATACCTTTTTCTCATTCCTCTCTCTCTCTCTCTCAGTCTCTCTCTCTCTCTCTCTCTCTCTCTCTCTCTCTCTCTCTCTCTCTCTCTCTATATATATATATATATATATATATATATATATATATATATATATATATATATATATATATATATATATAATTTTGAGAGTGAAATCTTTATCTTAGTAAAATATTCTTGTTCTGGTGTAAGGGCGTTGTTGTAATTTCTCATTAAGAGAAATTTTGTTTTGGTTGTAAGCTAAACCAAATTAAAAAAACTTGTTTTTTTTAGGTAAACCAAGTTAAATGTTTGTTTTGTTGGGGAAGTCTTTGTAGTTAAAACTCTCAGTCACTTCGTGAGCTAAGCCTATAGTTAAAAGTTCTTGATTGGTTGTTGAGGTCATTGTAGTTAAAACTCTACATTGGTTGGAAATTTAGACATTGTAGAACTCCAATCCTTGTATAAGGATGTTCATGGGAAAAACATGTCAAAAGCTCTCATCATAATGAAAACTCTCACAAAGGAACTTTTTGGGAGATGACTAGGTCACTTCTTTAGACTGAAGCATTATAATTCTCTAATATTTTTCTCTTATCCCTTAACTCTTTAGTTTTCAGTTATTTATATCAAATGGATTTCCATTTTTTATTTTATTTTAGTTGCTTTTGCTCTGTTTGGTTTGAAAAAGCTTTTTAAAAGTCAAAATTTTCAAAATATTTTTATTTGAATAGTTTTTCAAACCCACACAATTCATCACCCTCTTGTGTTTGGAGTCACTTGTCTAGCACTCTCGTCCTTTTTGTCAATGGCCATCAACTTAGAAATCTTCCTCTTGATTATGCACTTAGAAATATTCCTCTCCCATGAAGTGTTCAAGGGAGTATAAGCATCAAACCTTGGGCGGGGTCTACGCTCATTTTCTTCTTTGGACCTTCCATTCTCTTTTTCTGATGGTTAACGAGGTCCAACACTTTCGATACCCGTTTAAACCTATCGGGCAAAAGTTTTTCCTCATATTTGTTCCCAAATTTATCTCTGAAAGCACAATCCTGTCTCATGCCTTTTTCAAAGATCCAACACTTCAGTCTTTCACCCAACCTTCCAAAAACTATAACCACTTTGGAATGATGACTTCTCGACAAGTATATTGATAGTGTCACAGTAATAAAAGATCGAATTCACCGGGACTGTGTTCGAACAAATCAATAATTATGCAATGTAAAAAAAAATGGGGGGGAAGGGGGGGTTCAGGTTTCCTAACGAAAAACAAACTACGAGTTTAAAACAGAAATATTAAGATGGTTAGGCTGTGTATCGAATCCTCTTATCCTCTTTTGTTGATGTATGATGCCTTGTATGAATGATCTTATCCTTACAATCTCATGGTGAATTAACAAAAATATTATAATCGATCCCTCACGAAATAACTCACTAATCACTACTCGGAGCTTCATATTCCTAGTCCACCAGCGTAAGCAGGATTGGGCGATGTACATAACGTTAATTCCCTATGCCACTACTCGGGCTCTCTTATCCCTATTCAACCAGCATAAGTAGAACAGTCTCCCTAGGCCTAACACATAGGCTAAGGGTCGGTAATCCTTATGTGTCCAATATCAGATTAATAAAGTATCTCAAATAAACGCATTAAGATTAAGAAACAACTGGATAAGATTATAATTCAAAGGATTCATATAAAGTCAAACCAACATATAATTCCAACAAGATTGAATAAGGTTCATTATAACACAACCTAACCTGGAGGAACTTAGCTACTCATTATTCAGAAAATAATACCATAATTGATAGTGAAAATAACATAAGAAGTCCCATGAAGAGGTGGCCTCCAATTACTTCAAATGCTCTAAAAATCACCACTTGTGCTCTCCAAATCGTGCTTCAGTCTCCAAAATTTGTAACCCTTGTCAAATTGCTGAAAATACCCTTAAAAAGAGCTTAGAACGGGTCAGAACTCGTCAGAAAAAGCCCAAAAAATTGCCCATCGCGCGCATTATAGATGCATCACACAATGTAACTCATACATCTATATCGTGCATGCGATGATGCGTGTGATTATTCCAGTAGCTGCGTTAAAAAAACTCTTTTTCACCAGAATTCTCACTAAGTCCCATTCTTCCATACTTGGCTATTTTTCACTCATTCTTGGGTCTTTCTTCTTCCTTTTGGCTCATCTTTTGCTTGTTTTCACCGATACTTTGCCTAATTATATACAATGACAAACTATCATCACAACCCAAAACTTGAATTCTTGCTTGTCCTCATGCAACTCACTTGTAACTACACATTTCAACAGACACAAGTCGTACAATAACAAATGAACATCGCCATATTTTTTTGTTACCTGACCATTGTTCCAACTTCCAACTTCCATCCGACAAATTCGGAAAACATCCTCAAACATTGATAAGTACTCAACCTGTCTCTCAACTCACTTCAAATCACTCCATGGATAAGGTTCATCTCTCAATCAACATGCAAACTAAATTATACTTAGCTTGATCATGTTCTAAAATAGTTCATAATAGAAATCATACCATACATATTAGAGGTCTTTTCGAGTTGTAATTTGGCTTATATTTGGGTAGGATATTTTTAGGAAAGTATGTTTAAACCTTTGGAGTTAGGTGCCTAGTTCTCTTTCTATTCTCATACCCATTTGTTCCTTTTTTTCGGTACTGAGATTCAATCGTTCTTTTTGGTTCTTTTTTTTTTGAAGAAGTGACTTTTACAACTTATTGTTTTCTCAATATTTTTGAAATTTTACTGTTTTCTCTAGTACCCCAACCCCAAACTTAGAACTTTGCTCACTTCCAAGAGTAACCCCAAACTTAATCTTTTTCGTACAACTTTAAGAACTAAAATTCTACCTAACTCCAAAGAGAGAGTGGAAAGAAAGAATCTTTCAAGTCATATGGCTAAGAGTTGTCGGCTACGTCACCGAAAGAAAGACTTAGGCTCAAAGTGGCTAGCAAAAGGATATTCCTATTACTATAGGATGGCTACAAATGCTCAAAGTTATAAACAAAAAATTACTTCAGTGTATGTCAATCAAAATTAGATAACCTAATCGGAAATAGATCAAACTAGATAAAATAAAATTGCATGGATACACTCAAAAGAAATAAAAGTGAACACTGGAAATTATTTAGGCTCAAACCTTACTAGATGAGGTATTTGAAGGTTGAGTACAAGTACTTTGATTATTTTCTCTTCCTTCGCCTTCAAGTCATCAGTTGCTTTCATTATGATCAAGTCCCTTTTTTTTTTCTTTTTTTGGATCATGTGTTCAATGCTAAAGTTAGAACTTGTAAATCTGGAGAAAAAAATAGCTACAAAAAAATTCATTAAGAACAATGTAGAGCTTCATGACAATTTTATTCTTGAGTAGCTATTTCTCTTTAGGATGATGTTAAATAAAACTAAAGTAAATTCTATAAAACAAAAACTGCAAAAAAAAAAAGATGGGTTGTCTCCCATCCAACGCTTCTTTTCGTCATTAGCTTGACAACTCATTCTCAAAACACGGCAGGTGCAAGGGATACCCTTACGACGGTGAAAATTTCTCTTTTCATTCTCTTGTGAACTTCGCTACCTTTCTCTTTCAATTGATAACATGTCTCAAGATCCTCCACATATGATGTCCATTGATATGCATGAAACACCACATTCTCCTTATTAAACTTCAAGATCAACTCACTTGTTTCCACATCTATTTTTGCCTTCTCGGTTGCCAATAATGGGCGCCCGAGAATCACTGACCCTTCTGAATCATTTTTCATGTCAATCACCATAAAATCTCCTAGAAATATTAAATCGTCGACATGCACTAACAGATCTTGTATAACACGAACCAGGTGAGTAACGAATGAATCAGCTAAAGAAATAGTAATATTGTTTGGTATTATCTCTCCTAAGTTACACTCTTTAACTTTATCCAGTGGTATCACATTTATAATCGAACCCAAATCACACAAGGCATGTGATATCTCCATTCCACCAATAGTACAAGATATAAAGAACCTACATGGATCCTTTAGCTTTGCTGGGAAATGCTTTAGGCACAAAATTGTCATCTTTTTCAGTCATATTGACTTGTGCCTTGTCCACCTTTTGCTTTGTACCCTTTAATAGTGCCTTCATGAATTTAGAAAATTTAGGCATAAGTTCCAAAACCTCATTGGAAGAAATACTTACCTGGAGTGTCTTCAACATCTCCTTAAATTTGGAAAACATTCATGCTTCATCTTCATGAAGGGTTTTTCCCTTTGTTATAGGATACAATGCCTTAATGTAATAAGGAAGTGTTGGCTTAAGGTCATTAAGGATTTGCTTCTTTGTTCTTCTCCACTGAGAGTTTTTTTTCTGTTAATTGATCAATGGTGACTCTTCTTTCTTCTTGGCCACCTTGAAATTCACCCTCTTCTCTTTCCTTCCTTAATTCTCCCTTTTCCATTATCCCCTCGTCAATTATTTCATCCTTATCTCTCTTAGAAATCACTCAAACACATGTTTCAACAGCCTTGCAAGACTCATTCTTTAGATTATCTACTATATTACCTGATAATCCTCCACTCGAGCCTGGTAAAGCAGCTATCTGCCTAGACAATTGACCAATTTATGTCTCCAATTTTTTTATGGATGCAACATGGTTTCTACTCATCGTCTCATGATTCTTATTTACCTTCTCCAAACCACTATGAGTGGCCTTGATGAAAATTGTAAAGTCTCTTCCAATTGTGAAGGCTTCCTTTGGAAGTTTGAATCTTGTTGGTTTTGTTGCATAGTTTGGTTACCACTTTGGTTTTGGTTGTTTCTCCAATGAAAATTCGGATGATCCTTCCATCCCGGATTATAGGTATTAGAATATGGGTTATTCTTCTGAAAATTTGCAAATTGGGCCTCTTCACTTAACCCTTCCAAAGAACACCTTTCGTTTTCATGTCCTCCTCCATAAAAGTCACACTTAAGTGATTGCTCCTGGATCACGTTAGCTTTGTTTAAGGAGCCTTCAACTAGCTGCTTATTTAACAATTCAATTTGAGCTAGTAATGCAATTTGAGTATCAACAATTAACATACCTTTGGGTGTCCCCTCTGTTTCAACTTTCATTGATCTTTCGCTCTTAGAACACTAATCATTCATGCATATATTTTCAATTAGATCCTTGACTTGTGGTTCGACCATTTGTCTAATCATGCCTTCCGTAGAAGCATCTAGTAACTTACGTATCTGAATCTTGAGGTCTTTAATGAAATTTTCCATTTGCTCCATACTGTTCATATTATGATTGGGGCATATGCGTATTAGTAACTTGAATCTCTCCCAAGCATCATATAGTGACTACGTGTCTTGTTGCTTGAAATTGACAATCTCAGCTCTCCTCTCAGTAAACTGGCGGGTGGTGAAATATTTTTTCAAGAACTTATCCTATAGCTCCTTCCATGTTAGAATGGTTCCACTTGGAAGGCATAATAACCAATCTTTTTCCCTTCCAATGAGTAAGAAACCAAACAACTGTAAATTTCCTTGGTCGTGTGTGACATCATCAAGTTTTCACATTGAAGTAGTTTTATAGAAGCGTGTAAGATGAGCCCATGAATCTCTGATAGCGTTCTCGTCAAACAGATTGTCTCTTAGACCTGAAAGCACATAATTCTTAATATCAAAGTTAGCAGGTTCTACATGTACAACCCCCCATAAACTTGTATGTCGTTGGTCCTTATACAATAATCCCCCATAGTTTGGGATGCTGGTGCTGCCATGTTATCCTTCTCTTCAGAATTCGAAGAAAGTATTGGTGGATCTACTTCTGGTTGGACCCCTTCATCCAGAATTGCTTCTCTAGCTGCTTTTATTAGAGCACATGCAGTTCTTTCAATTTCTAAATCAAATGGTAGTAATGACGATCCAGAACTACGCATGCACAAATAGAAAATACCTCAGTAGCACTATGACAAAAAAAAGCAATGAAAACTAAAAAAAAATGTTGCACAAAGCGTTGCCCTATTGCAATCAACAGTCCCCAACAACTGTGCCAAAAATTTGATGACTTCTTGACAAGTGTACCAATAGTGTCACAATAATAAAATATCGAATCTACAGGGACTGTGTTCAAACAAACCAATAATTATGCAATGTAAAGGAAAACAGTAAATTGGGAGGGGGTTCAAGTTTCAGAACAAAAACAAACTGCGAGTTTAAAACATAAGTGTTAAGACAGTTAGGTTGTGTATCGAATCCTCTTATCCCCTCTTGTTGATGTATGATGCCTTCTATAAATGATCTTATCCTTATAATCTCACAGTGAATTAATAAAATCGTTATAATCGATCCCTCATGAAATAAACCATTAATCATTACTCGGAGCTTGTTGATGTAGGTGATGTACAAAATGTTATATCCCTATGCCACTACTCAGGGTCTCCCATCCCTATTCAACTAGCGTAAGTAGAACAGTTGCCCTAAGTCTAACACACAGGCTATGAGTCAGTAATCCATATGTATCCAATATCAGATTAGTAGAGTATCTCAAATAAAAAGAATTAAGATTAAGAAATAACTGAATAAGATTATAATTCAAAGGATTCATACAAATTCAAACCAATATATAATTCTAACAAGATTGAATAACATTCATCATAACACATCCTAACCTAGAGGAGCTTAGCTACTCATTATTAAAAAAATAATACCACAATTGATAGATGAAAATAACATAAAAAGTCATTTGAAGAGATGGTCTCCAATGACTTCAAATGCTCTAAAACTCACCACTTGTGCTCTCCAAATCACGCTTCAGTCTCCAAAATTCATAATCCTTGTCAAATTGCTGAAAATCCCCTTAAAAAGAGCTCATAACGCGTCAGAAAATCCAGAAAAGTGTCAATCACGCGCATTATAGATGCATCGCGTGATTATTCCAGTAGTTGCATTAAAAAACACTCTTTTTCACCAGAATTTTCACTAAGTCTCATTCTTCCATACTTGGCTATTTTTCACTCATTCTTGGATCTTTCTTCTTCCCTTTGGCTCATCTATCGCTTATTTTTCATCGATTCTTTGCCTAATTATATGCAATAACGAAATGTCATCACAAAATGGTCAATGTATTCGCACATGGTTTCTTTCTTACCCTGTGTGATTCTGTTAAAGACGACAATGGTAGTCAATTGTCTCTTCCTAACGGTGAAGTATGCAGTGAAAGCTTCACACAGGTCGGTCTAAGATTCAATACTCTCATCCAAAAAGGATTTGTACCAGGCTACGAATAATCTGGTCAAGGTTAGTGCAAAGAGTTTTCATTTCGCGGCCTTGTCGGCACGATAGTAGTTTAAATGGTCTTCTACATGCTCGACATGTTCATTGGATTCCTGGTCCCATCGTAGCTCTGGAGCTTCGATGGTTTCTCTAATGACTTCGGGATTCTGTTATCCAAGATGTGAGAGGATATGTGATTTTTCTTCTGTGCCTAGTCGGGAACGTCTTCCTCATATCTTTCCCTCCTATGAGGATGACAAACATTGGGATGAGTATGGCCACCTCTTATTCCTTCTAGATTAGGGGAAGGAGAACGATGCCCGTTGCATCGACAACATGTCGACTTCTCTACTTCTTCTAGGTCTTTCCTCGACTTAGTGATGACAATTTGGTTCTTTTACGATGTCGCCTCTTGTACAATGATATTCTTCAGATTGACATTGTGTAAGATTTCTTAAATCCGAGATAGTCTCTCTGCTATGGCCTAAGAGTTATGTTGTTGTACTATATGGTCGATATTATTCAGTAGGTTATTAGCTCCCTGCACACAAACGTTAGCCTGCAAGAGTTAAAAGTCGAGAAACCATTTTTGCCTGAGAATTATAGGCAGTGGTGAAGGTCTGGATGAAGGTTCACCTTAGTGAAACTGTGGTGTATATTCGAGGAATGAAGGAGGTTGAAATACTCCTTGATTTTCCTTAGGTTGGACAAGATTTTGAGTTAGAGGAACAAATGAAACACTCGTCAGGGCTTAATCTTTCGTCCCTTAGGGAGGAGACAGAGGATTCCTAGTAGCTTCAGCAACAACATCCACCATTGTCGATGGATCTGATGGAAAATTTAAAAGAGGAGAGTTTAAATATGATTGAAGTGATCATGAAATGGAGATATATGCTTCGAATGAGGGAGTTTTGGCTTTCTAACTTATGATATTCGATTGAATGAAGAGAAGTTTGATAGTGGAAAATTGTAGGAATCAAGAGTCGATTTCCATAGACGACACCAATGTTCTGCGTTGGAACTAGAGTTGATCGAAAAGTATGAATTTAGAGTTTGTTACGGTGATTCAGACATTCCTATGTGGCAAAGTGAGGTATAGCCTACAAGATCAATACTCAAATGTTCAAGTTAGTATGAGATTGAAAAATGGTGTTTGAATGAGAAATGATTTGAATACATGTGAATAGACACACTTTCCTCTTTAAATAAGAGAAATGGTTGGTAACTACATGCACGTGGAATAACGTGAGATGCAATCAACAATTGGATTGATCTAGGAGGTAACATGATTCTCATTTGAATGATGTTGGATATATTAATCCAACGTCATCCTTAGGGATTCAATGAGCTTAACATCCTAACCCACGAGCTTTAGTATGGGTTAGACGCAGCCCCTTAAAGGCTCTATATTATAAGGAAATAAAATTGCATCCTCACTAACATCAATTACTTTTAGCGCAGTGATAATCACTTGATCAAAAAATGATTGTCTTTTCTACATAGAGAAAAAGTCAACATGCTTCTTAGTCCATATTTCGTTGCTCTCTCATTGAGTATTTGCCTTCTGAACCCTGCAGGCGGCCCAAAACAAAAATTCTATTTTTCTATTTGAAAAGAAAATCACGAAAAACTATAATCAAAGTGAAAATTCCATTTTTCATGTATACTATTTTGATGGACGTAAAAAAGAAATTTTGCAAACAAATTCATATTGAAATGGTCACTTCTTTCATAGGACGACCTAGGTCTTTTTTTTAGAAGTCCTACATGAGATGCATACTTATTCATTTCATTAAAGATAGTTTTGTTCTGTTTTAAATAATTATATTATTGATGTTAATTACCTATTAACTTTGCTATTCACAAAAAAACAATTAATTTCGTTTATGTTAAAACAAATTTTTTGTGAATCCATTGTTTTCTAGTTAGTTTAGGAATATTGAGGAATAATATTTTGTGAATCCATTGTTTTTCTAACTAATAAAAGTCAGTAAAGAGTGGCTTTTCTTCTTCTGAAAGACTAAAAGTGAATAAAAAAAAGGGAGAATTTATGAACGACTTCACTGGGGATCGAACCCAGAATCTCTGGTTCCGTAGACCAGCGCCTTATCCATTGGGCCATGAAGTCAATGTTGAAACGAAAATTTAAAATATAATTCAAATACTATAATAGTATTAGTAAAATTTGCTTGTGCAATTTTAGTTGACATGTTGTTTTTGTAGCTTTTGCCGATGAGTCAGAAAAGTGATTATGAACGTGTTAGCGAGTAGAACAAGTTTTGTGGCTCAACAACCGGAAAGCGCTTCTACACCGGCATAATCACCATCAACAACAACAACGATATCTCTTCGTATCATTATAATATTTTCTTTTAATCCTTCCGGCGCCACTTGTTTCGCCTTTTACAAATTTAAATTATGATAATCGCGTTCGCCGGAGAAAAAAGCGATTATAAAACGTGCGGTGAACAACCTCATCATAACTAAACGGTGAGAAATATAGGAATCAAAATGTTATCATTATTATTATTGTTATTACTTATAAAAATTATTCGGTGGAAATTGAATATTAATTTCTTGAATTCTAAAAATAGGAATCGAAAAAAAATGGGTAAAAAACAATCGTTGCGGAGTAAAGCAGTTCATCTTGTTTCGGATCTCACCACTGTTCTTCTCAACCCTATTTCTGACCATAACAGACCCTCTCTTCCTCTTTCTGTAAGTTCTCCGTAAAATTCTCTTATTGTTGAATTCAGTTAACCTAAATTTTAGCGTTAATTGCATTAATTTTTATTCTATAGTTTTAAAAAAAATGGTTTGATGGTTGTATTATTGTTAAGGAAGAAGAAGAGGATGATGGTGAGTTAAAGGGAAGTGAATCAGAGGTTGAAGGACCTGATACGTCGTCGTTTACTGCGTTTCTTTATTCGTTTTTGTCGTCGTCTGATTCTGGAGATAATAGTGTAATTGATGATGTGAGTGTGGTTGAAAATGATGACCTAATGAATGAGAATTTGGTTGTTAAGAAGGGTTTGTTATCTAGAGGTAAACAATCACTTGGTAAAGCTATTTATCTAGCTGCTAAAATGGGTGGATTTCGAACTCAGGAGCATGGGAGGGATAATTTTGAAAGTGATGGGTGTGGTGTTGAGATGAAACATATTCAGCCGTTGAAAGAGGTTCCTGGTGTGCCTTTGGTTGATTGTTTGCCGGATATTTCGGAACCTTCGATGTTGATTTCGAATAGTTTGAGGAATGTGGTTTATGATTCGCTTCCGTCTCTTATTCATGGGAGGAAATGGTTAATGATGTACAGGTAATTTTGGAGGAAGGCTTATTGGTAGCCACAAGATTGTGGTGTTGTCATGTTGTGAGCTGAAGTTGTAAAATCATGTTGATTTGATTTTTGATTGATATTATTTTGTGGCCTCTTTGCATTCAATGCAGCACTTGGAAACATGGGATATCACTTTCAACACTTTACCGGAGAAGCATGCTTTGGCCTGGACCGAGTTTGCTGGTACAATTTTATCACCCTCCAGTACAAATAAACTTATGCTGTTTATGATTTATCTCTGTCTGTTCTGCATGATGACTGTCACACATAGTTTTTTGCTATCTCCTACTTAAGTAGACAAATTGATAATCTCTTAGACTTTATTTGATTGATAAATTGAGCTACACAATGGATTAAAGTTAGATTTTGCAACAGTTATTTAAATGCTTGTTTAAATACACATAAGGTGCATATTTCAATTGTGACAGGGTTTTTCTTGATTCGAATTCGCCAGAAGCTAAGAAACAACTATTGGGTTTGGTGGTGGAAGCAAATTGAAATTTATTGAACATATGGATACTGACATATGATTTCTGTCTGGGTACCTAAATAGAATTTTGTTCCTTTTAGAATTGGGCTATAAATTTTAAAAAATTTCCTCGTATTGCTGTTATTTAAAGAGTATTCTGATGACACCTATTAATAGTAGACCATGACGGTTTACAGTGATTTAATCACTTCTCTTTCCCATTTCGTATTCATGACATCGGCTACTTTGAATGAATGCATTACTGAGTTTATCATTGATCCCATCTTTGACAATACTCCTTTTGATTGATGTTTTGTATATCAGTACAAAGTCATAACATTCTAATTATTAGAAGCAAGCAGAGTTTAAGGGGGATTGTGTTTGAAGTCTCAGTTTGCAAGCTTGCTGGTTAAACAATCTTAAGCTGTTGTCCAATTTTAATCTGCAAAGAGAAATGCATAATCGTGTCCTTTAATCAGCAAGACTGAGTTCTACACTCTACATTCAGCGCTTAGTCCTTAATGTATTGTTAGCTTTTCTCTACCAGGTTGTTGGAGACCGGAAAGGAGCAGTATTTGGTAGCTTGGTTGAAGCACCCCTTCGACCATCCATCAAGAGAAAATACCAGGTCAGCTTTTATATTTGTACTATGATACTATTAGCTGCTTCACTTTGTGTCAGTGTTAATGTTATCTTTTATTTTATATTATTGTTGACATAAACTTTGTATAGGGAACAAACAGTACATTTGTTTTCACAAATATCTCTGGTAATCCCGTTGTATATCGCCCAACAGGTATCTATTTTTTATGAGTTTGAACATTCGATTCATTATCTTTCTATTTTTCTCATAATTGTACCGTGTTTTCTTTATATAATAATCATTGATTAATTTGTTCTATCTGTCAATAACTTGTATTAGTTGAATGACTAAATCACTAAATGAATATTCTAATTTTCCTTTTACAAAACTATGTGGATGGGGAGAGAATTTATTCAAAGTTCATTTATTGTGATGACAGATTTTCAGTTTTAAAGACACGGTATTCCCACGAGTTATGTTGTGCATATTTTAGAAATAAGCTACAGAACAATTTTACAACAAACATGGTGCTTTTGCTACTCGGAATCTGGCTATATGCTAAAATCCCATCTTGTCACCCTCATTTTTTGGTTTTGAAAATCAGAAGCCTCCTTACATTTGTGGATAGTCATGAGATTGTGCCACATCTTGCCAAAGGATCAATTGCTAATTTTCCATGGCTTGATTTTACTTTTCTGTTGACTTCAGAGGCACTTACATGCATTGATTTTTTCTCAGCTACAGCTATATTTAATTTTAACCCGTGACTAGTTCGTCTAAATGTATTGTTAAGAATGATGAATTTCTAGGCATATTTGACAGTTTCCATCCATGGACATTTTTATTCAAAAAATGAAGTATGGTTTTCAATTTTCAAGTAGTTGACATTCTCATATTGTAGTTGCCCACAAAAAGTTGATGCAATATTGTTCGACATTTAGCAGAGTAATTTTCTATGAAATTCAGCATCAGCATGAGGCGTTACTTAAGTTTTAAAATGTGATAAAGTTAAAATTACACATCTGTCACTCCCATATTACATCTTAGCTCTTGATCCACATGATGGTAGAAAGAAAAAATCTGGGTTGGTTTGGAACTCCAATGCTGTTTCTCTTCTCTTGATTAATCTATACTGAATAACCATAAAATTGCAGGAGTAAACCGTTACTTCACACTTTGCACCACTGACTTTCTAGCTTTTGGCGGGGGAGGTCATTTTGCACTTTATTTGGACGGTGATCTGTAAGAACTTTGCAATTGGATATGCTATCCTTTTTTTCACCCTTTGTGACCCTGATTTTTCCTGTTACAATTTTTTGACATATCAACTCAAGATTGAACGGGTCAAGTTCCGTCTCTGAAACTTACAACAATCCTTGCTTAGCACATTCTCCAGAATTTCAAGTGAAAGAAGTAGAGGTGCACATAAATCTCCCTCACTCAGTCACACGAACCTCTCCAACCTTTTTTTCTTTCTCTTTTATAAATTTGTTGCAGCTTATTTGATTCCCGCCATATCTATTAAACATCTAGTTAAACTTAAAAGAACTAATTAGCATATTCTCTTTCGTCCATGCAGTTGTGGGGCTTTGTATTTCCTTCAAAATATGAGGAAATATTGAAATTGAGCAGAACAGAGGCACCTGGGATCTGTCGCTGGTAAATATATGTGAGTATGTATCAGATATAAGTCAAAGCCTTGCAGTTTGCATTTTACTGAATGATCATGCTGAGTCACAAGCCTGAGAATTTCTGCTATTAAGCGAAGTTGATAGACAATATGATGCAGAAATTGTATGAATCAAACCTTATTATCATCATGTAACATGCTTGTAAATATTTGCAAGGCTGTATGTTGTACATATAGAGTCCATACCCTTTATAAAATGGACCTATTTTTGTGTAGGATAAAAATTGGAGTAAATTTTAAGTGTTTGCATACTTAAAGCAGTTAAAGGAAAATGAAGGATAACCACATCTTTTTGTTAGACTCATTTAAATTTAGGGTGTTTATTAAGATAAGTGTGATGTAGATTGTGCTGCTAGCATCAGCATGTCTCATAAATAAATATTTAAGATGACATTTAGGGTAGGTTTGGATTGGTGGAGTCCGGTGGAATGAAATGAAGTGCAATATAATTATATTTTATTATTTGGATTTGTAAATAACGGATAAAGAAGAAAAAGAATATGATGGAATTCATTTTGTCATATTCTTCAATTTTCTTTTCCAATAATTTATGATGGAATTCATTTTATCATATTCTTCAATTTTCATTTCCGATAATTTAGGGTGTATGCACCTTTTTGTTCTATATCAATTAACCTATTTGCTAACACATGGATAGGAGCTTATAGATAAGATTGAAAGCGATGGTAACTTTAGGATGGATGAAGTTCAGAACATGAGCATCAATAATGTCATACTGTATGCTCTGTTTTATTTTTGGAGTTAAAATTTACGGTAGAAGAGTAAAATTAACTTTGATATATTTTATTGTTTTAGGAGAATTAATTTTGTTGGAACTGAACACTCTATTGTTTTTAATTGCACTCACGCAATTAAGGGCCAGTTTGTTTTAGTTTTAAAAAATAGATTTTTTCTTTGTATTTTTGAAAATGGATTTTACAAAAATGTTTTTTAAAATATTATAATTTTTTTTAAATTTATTTTTTTATATATTAAAAGATTGAATTGTTCATTGTATAATATAAATATACATTATTGAAGATCAAAACATAGTCAAAATCATAATTTAAAAAAAAAATTGTATCTCAAAAATGATTTTTAGAAAAAGCTATTTGAAATAGCTTCAAAATTAAGTGATTTTTTGAAATTTTGATATCCAAAAAAAGTTTTGATAAAATGATAAAGTACCTAAAATAACATTTTAAGAATAACTATTCAAACAAAATTTTCATTTGAAACTTTTATGAAAAGTTTTTTTAAAAAATTTTTTTACACTAAAATATATAACACTATAAAAATCATTTAAAAAAAAAGCCAAAACAAACGGGCCCTAAATAGCACACGTGATCCAAGAAAAGAGAGAAAATATCTTGAGATTTTGAGAGAATTAGAGAAAATGAATAGAATTGCACATTAAAGCATTGCTCATTATTCAAATTGGCGCCGGAACGACGATGGTGTTGGTCGGTGACGATGTTGCAACAGTGGGACAATGGTTGAGTTCGCATATCAGTTTGACAATGAGTCTATTTTTAGACTTTTTTAGATAACTGACTTATTAGGGTTTTAAAATATTATAAATATAGTTCTCTTTCACTTTTAAAATATAATATAATAAGACGGATGAAACATGTAATTCTAGTTTGAGAAACAATGGTAAAAATTTCTTAGAGTTCTTGAAATTCGGCCTAAGGATATTGAGGAACACTTTTAAATACTTCAAATTTGTGTGATTCATATATAGATAGTTATAAAGATTGGAAAACACTTGGTAAAAAATAAGGTTTATTCTTGAAAATTTAGGAGACTATTTTCTTGTAACTTATTTGTAATATTCAGTAACAACTTTTAAAAGTATAATGAATCAAAAATCTTCTATCTCCCTTAGAGTAGATTGATTTGATCGAACTAGTTAAATAACTTTTTTGTGTACTAATATTTTATCTTCCTCTTATTTATTGTGGATTTGCTTACGGTGTTTGGCAACTTAATTTTTTCTTAGGGTCATTTAGATTGTTTGTCTTTGTTCTTTGTCCCACACATCAATATTTTTTACGTGGTTGATATATTATCATATTTCACAACAAGAATGTCTTGATGTGGTTGAACATTTCAATTTCACATTTAATGGCGCGCACCGTGGGGCAAAGGGGTTTAATTTATATGTGAGCACCATGGATTCTAAATGGGATATCAATAAGTTTTTTGAAGACAACGATTTTGGGTTGTGGAAAATGAATACACAAGCAATTTTTAACTCAACAAAAACGTGTTACAACATTGAAGGGTCAGACATCGATGCATGCACGTCTAACATAAGCAAAGAAGACTAAGATGGTGGATAACACTAAGAGTGTCACTATCTTGTGTCTCAAGATAAAGTTATAAGGGAAGTATCTATAGAGAAGACTCTGACTTTAATGTGGGAAAGCTTGAATCATTGTATATTACAAAGTCTTTGGCTCATTTGTTGTGCTTGAAATAACAACTATACTCATTTAGAATGATAGAAAACAAATTTATAGTGGATTAACTCACAAATTTTCACAAGGTCATTGATGATCTAGAATAATATTGAGGTGAAGATTGATGATGAGGATAAAACTCTACTCTTGTTACGCTTATTATCCATATCATTTGAGCAATTCAAGAATGCCATTTTTAATGCTAAGGAATGTATTGTTACTTTGGAAGAAGTCCAAACGATTATGAGATCCAAAGAATTTTTAAAGGTAGATTTTTTGAAGATTGATGATAGTGCTGAAACTAGGCCCATAGTGTTTAACAATTATTGTTCTCTTGCTTATCTAAGATTATAATTCTTCTTATTTGTTGCTTTCGTAGCTCTTAATCGCGGGAACGCGAGTTAATCTGGTGACCATACTATTTCTTAATTTAAAAGAAAATTTGGTTTCATGAAAGTCAGCATAGCTTGACACTATGATTACCTTAACATTAGGCCGTAAAACCTATATACTTTGCTATTAATTGCACACCTAATGAATAAACATTCATAGGTTCTACTTGCGAGTTTGACTCAGTTTGGGCTAGGGATCCTAACATGAATCATACAACGCCATGTTATTACACTTGTGTGCCACATGTCATGGTTTCTCACAATTGTAACATGGGAATTTTGAACCATTAGGTTTAGTTCTTTGAGGAGGTGGTTGTTGCTTGGAAGCTTGTCTTATTAGAGGATATCCATTCTTATTGTCGTTACTGTTGGTGCAAAGGTAGAATGAATGATGAATGGAAATATTCTATTAAGAGAATGACGGCTACAAAACATGATAAAAGTTACAATGATTGTCACCCTATTTATAAGCTAAAACTAGGGTTACTAGAATAGGATAAAATACTAAAATACCCTCTAACAAACTTAGGGGCTAAGAAAATAATACAACTAATAAATATGAATTACTTCTAATACCATCCATTAATTCATATCCCATCAAAACTTGTAACACCAATTCCATCCCTTAATCTGAGAAATTGATCAGTCTTGATAGCTTTCGTCAGAACATCTGCCAACTGTTTCTGAGTGCTGCAGTGTACAACTTCTAACACTCCCCTCTGAACTTGATGTCTCAGAAAATGATACTTGGTCTCAATGTGCTTGCTTCTCCCATGCAACACTGGATTTCTGGCAAGATTGATTGCAGACTTGTTGTCAATCATCAGCTTCAGAGGTTTGTTTACTTTAATCTTCAGATCCTGCAATAGATTCAGAATCCACACAGCTTGGCATGCAGTAACAGCACCTGCAATATATCCAGCTTCACAAGTTGACAACGCCACAACAGGTTGCTTCTTGGAACACCAAGAAATGGGACCTCCCAGAAATTTGAATAAGTACCCAGACGTACTTCTTCTGTCAACTCTGTCTCCACACCAATCAGAATCTGAATAACTCAGAAGTTTTGACTCATCCTTTCTTCCAGAAGGAAATAATACTCCATACTTCAGAGTTCCCTTGATATACCTCAGAATCCTGACAGCAGCTTGGTAATGGGACCACTTAGGTTTACTCATGAACCTACTAACCATCCCAACTGAATAGCAAATATCAGGTCTGGTATTGCACAAATACCTCAGAGAACCAACCAACTGTTTGAAGGTTGTAGCGTCCACATCCTTTCCATCAGAGTCAGAATCCAGTTTCTGATTTGTATCAGAAGGTGTGACAGCAATCTTACAATTCTTCAGATCAAATCTCTTCAGAAGTTCTAATTCATACTTGAGCTGATGCAAAATAATACCTTTCTTAGAGTATCTGAATTCCATCCCTAGAAAGTATGTCATCTTGCCTAGATCAGTCATTTCGAATTCATTCATCAGAACTTTCTTGAACTTGGCTATCTCCTGTTCAGAACTTCCAGTCAACAGTATATCATCAACATATAAACATACCAGAGTCATATTTCCTTCAGAAGTATGCTGAACATAGACACCGTACTCCATCTCACATTTTTGAAAGCCTTGCTTCTTGAAAAATGAATCAATCTTCTGATTCCAAGCTCTGGGCGCTTGTTTCAATCCATATAGAGCTTTGTATAATCTGTACACCATCCCTTCCTGATTCTTTTTCACAAATCCAGGAGGTTGTGACACGTAAACTTCTTCTTCTAATGGACCGTTCAGAAATGCAGATTTTACATCTAAATGCATCAGAGGCCAATTCCTGTTAGCAGCTATTGCAATCACCATTCTGATTGTTTCATGTCTTGCTACAGGTGCAAACACTTCAGAGTAATCCAGCCCAGGTTTCTGTAGAAATCCTCTGGCTACCAACCTTGCTTTATGTTTGCCAATTGAACCATCTGGCTTTAACTTCTGCTTGAAAACCCATCTGACGCTGATGGCTTTCTTGTCTTTTGGAAGTTTTGTCAGCTTCCAAGTCTTGTTTCTCTCTATAGCATCAAGTTCTTCTTTCATGGCCTTCAGCCAGAGCTTCTGCTTAAGAGCCTCTTCTGTACTTATGGGTTCAGAGTCTACTAACATGGCACACTGAATAACTTCTCCTTCAGAGTCTACTTCAGTGTCTTGCAGCATGTCAAATTCTGCATATCTTCTGGGGATGTTTCTGATTCTTTGTGGTCTCTGAACTTGTTCAGAGTCTTGAGCTTCAGAGTTTCTAGCTTCAGATGGTTGACTTCCTCCAGAGCTTTGATCATCTTCAGGGTCTGGCATATTTCCAGAGTCTGAATTGCCACCAGAATCTGGATTACCATCAGAGTCTGAGTCATCAGAGTCTGGATCATCAGAGTCACCTTCATCTTCTGAGTCTTCTCCAGAGTCAGAATCACTATCAGAATCAGAATCAACGTCAAAGTTTACTCGAACTTCAGAAATTCTTAACTCTGACCTTTCTTCAGAAGTTCTAACATCAGAATCAGATTGAGACTTATCCCAATTCCAAAATTCTGATTCCTTCACAATCACATCTCTGCTGAATTCAATTTTGTTGGTTTCTGGGCAATAGAGCTTGTATGCACATGTACTGTGATACCCTATCAGAATCATCACTTTGCTTCTATCATCCAACTTCTGTCTTCTGGCTTCTGGAACATGTTTATAGCAAACAGAACCAAACATCTTCAGATGACTAACACTTTGCTTATCTCCAGTCCACTTCTGTATTGGAACTATTTCCTTCAACTTCTTCGTAGGACATCGGTTGAGTACATACGTTGCAGTGGCAACAGCTTCTCCCCAGAGCTTCTGAGGAAGTTTCTTCTCCTTTAGCATGCTTCTCACCATATCAAGCAAAGTGCGGTTTCTTCTTTCAGCAAGACCATTGTGTTGAGGGGTATAAGGAGCAGTAACCTCATGCTCAATTCCATTCTCCTCACAGAACTTCTGGAACTCTTTGGAGTTATACTCACCTCCACCGTCAGTTCTAAGAATCTTCAACTTCTGACCACTCTGATTCTCAGCCTTCATTCTGAACTTCTTGAATTCATCAAACACCTTATGTTTAAACTTAATAAGGGATACCCATGTCATTCTTGTGAATTCATCAACAAATAACACAAAGTATTTATTCCCTCCAATCGATGCTACTGGAAATGGACCACACACATCAGAATGTACAACTCCCAAGGCATGTTTTGCTCTTGGAGCAGTTTCTGACGCAAATGGCAATCGTGGTTGTTTTCCTTCCATGCAAACTTTGCATGATTTTTCAGGCTTCTTAATTGCAGGAATTCCATGTACCAACTTCTTTGAATTCAGATGTTTTAAGCTTCTGAAATTCAAATGACCAAATCTTTTGTGCCACAGCTCACTCTCCTTCTCAGCACTTGTTGCACTAAGACATTCTGAGTCTGCAGTTCTGACATTCACCTTGAATGTTCTATTCCTTCCCTGTTTTGACTCCATAATCAACTTCTGATTGCAGTCATACAACTTCAGAAGATTGTCCTTCATGGTAACTGAAAAACCTTTCTCAATTAATTGTCCCACACTCATCAGATTGCTTCTGATGCCAGGTACATACCACACGTTCTGAATCAATGTTGTTTTCCCATTGTTCAGAATCACTCTGACATTTCCCATACCTTCTGCATTAAGATATTTGTCATCAGCACATCTGATCTTTGTCCTCTTTTCAGAGTCAAAGTCAACCAACCATTTCTTGTTTCCAGTAAGATGATTTGAACAACCAATGTCCATATACCACCAGTCTATCAGATCCATATCATCAAATTCAAAGGCCATCAATAGCACAGATTCGTCATCAGAACTTCTGGCTATATTTGCTTCTTCTGATTTTCTCTCCTTGTTTGACCAACAGTCTCTAGCAAAGTGACCAAACTTCTTACAACAGTAACATTGGATCTTCTTCTTGTCATACTTCTCTTTTCCCTTCTGAGCATTCTTTTGTCTATCAGAGGTTAAGCTTTCTGACTTCTGACCACCATCAGATCTTCTCCTGGCTTCTGACTGCTTCTGATACCTCCTATCAGAAGTTGCTTTCAGAGCCTGCTGCTCTACTTCCCTTTCAGAAGTTCTCTCAGTCAAACGCAACTCTTGAGCTTCTAGACTGCTCTGCAGCTCTTCAATTCTCATGGTGCTCAGATCTTTGGAATGTTCTATTGCTACCACAATGTAATCAAATTGAGAGGTAAGGGATCTCAATACCTTCTCCATGATTGTTTCTTCAGAAAGAGTTTCTCCACACACTTTCATCTCATTAGTGATCAGAATCACTCTGGAGATGTATTCAGAAACTTTCTCATTATTCTTCATGTTGAGATTCTCATATTGCTTTCTCAAGGACTGAAGCTTCACCTTCTTCACTGATGCGTCACCACCATAACATCTAACCAGTGTGTCCCACGCAGCCTTTGCTGTCGTTGAATCTGCAATCTTCTCAAACACATTTACATCAACACATTGATGAATGAAGAACAATGCTTTATGATCCTTCTTCCTTACTTCCTTCTGCGCGTTTTTCTGTTCATCCGTCGCATCTGCTGCTACCGGAACATAACCATCAGTGACAAGATCTAGAACATCTTGAGCACCGAACAGTACACGCATTTGGATCACCCAACGATTCCAGTTTTTACAGTCAAATACTGGAAGTTTGGTGTTCATGTTGCCGTTTCCGTTCATCTTTCTACCTTGCACAGTACACTCAGATTTCTCACAGTGTTTCCCAACCCACAGAATTAAAATTCTGATCAGATTTTGTTCAAGATTCAACACGAATCTAAGAATCAAAATCAAACACACAAGACCTCACGTTCACTCGTGTTTCCCAATGAATCTGAATCGGAGCTCTAGATACCAATTGTTGGTGCAAAGGTAGAATGAATGATGAATGGAAATATTCTATTAAGAGAATGACGGCTACAAAACATGATAAAAGTTACAATGATTGTCACCCTATTTATAAGCTAAAACTAGGGTTACTAGAATAGGATAAAATACTAAAATACCCTCTAACAAACTTAGGGGCTAAGAAAATAGTACAACTAATAAATATGAATTACTTCTAATAGTTACTATTGTTATTTCTATTCACATTGTAGTTTTAATTCTTAAATTGTTTTACTACTGGCTTCAGAGAAGCACCTATGACTTTCTTCTCTTTTTTGAAAAAAAAAATCATATTTTAAAAATCCCTAGAGAGGGGTTATTGTTGAACATGTGACTCGATACACAAGAAGGGGGTGTGTCATACCCCAAAATTTGCCCGTTGATATTACAAGGCATCTTTCGAGGCATTCCGACTTGTTTTGCAAGGCACCGACTCTAAAGGAACGAAAGCCCAGCTCACAACAGGCCCAATCCAAAAATGGTCCAAAATAGCTTGCTCGCTAGGCGAGCAACTACTTCGCCTAGCGAACACTTCGTCATGACACTCGCCCAGCGAAGCATCAGATCCAGAAAAAAGCCCAGAATGGCTTGCTCGCTAGGCGAGCAATTCCTTCGCCTAGCGAAGCTTGCGAAAATCTGAAGTTTTGGACCTCATTTTAAGCCCATTAGGTCACCACCACTACTACTATAAATACCAGCTCTTCAGCCACGGAAAAGACACACAGACGGACGAAGACGGACTGAAAAGGACGGAAACCCTGGCACAGAAACCCTGCTGATCCAGAGAATTCGGAAGACGGAAACCCTGAAGGCCGCTCATCCGCGCCGAAACTACCGCCGCCCAACTCGATCCGGCCTCCAAACGACCAGTCCCTTCCAATATTGCAATTGCACACAGGTTTGCGTATCACCGCTGTTTTACGTTTCCAATTGATATTCTTTACATACATGATGCATTCCGATTAAATTTTGATATGTAGTCTGATTTCGTATGTGAATCTAAGTATGAACATCCTGTATAATTGTATATGCTATGCCTGTGATCGAATGCCATAAGAGTGCAGGTTTTCGGAAGTCATGCTGCTGCCAAGCCTCCAAACCCGTGGCCGCTCGCTAGCTCATCGCTAAGCGAGCCTGCAGCGAGCCTTCGCTGAGCCTTCGCTAGGCGAGGCAGAGGCGAATGGGACAGTGGCTGCTTCGTCCCTTTGCTGTTCTATTTCATGTGTATTTAATTATGATTTTGCATCGTTTGGCCTGAACTCGTAACTGTTATGTGCATTTTATGGTAATAGTCAAATCATATTTTATCCTAATGCTCTAACCCGTGCGTTGAATGGTGTAAAAGCTTCCATATCCCCAATGAAGTGGCCGGCTAGGTACTTCACTTTACGTGTGGGAGACCTTCGTGGAGATGGATTCCAAATTACTTCACTTTAATGTGAAGATTCATATTGATTGCCTAATTAATTTTAATGTATTGATTTTAATGTGTTGATTTTAATGTGGAGATTCATCATAATTACCTAATGAACGTTAAAATATGGACTTTAAATAAATGATATCGGACCTCTCTTCGTTACCCCATGATTACGGTATTACGGTCATGTCCCGCGAATATGGGGATATCCTTAGCAAAGACCCTTCGGTTAAATCATCATAGTCCCTCGGACGTTGCCTTCGAAAATACGATTTTGTCCCTCGACGACCCTTCGGTGTAGCCTACGGTTAAATGATGATAGTCCCTTCGAATGCTAAGGTATCCTCACAACTGTTGCCTTCAATGACCAGCCGATGACCCTACGATGACCCTCATACATCCCAAGGATAAAGCTACTTACTTCTCAATAGTAAGGACAGTTTTATCCTCATAAGGATAGGAAATACCCGGAAAGACCTCAGACAGGTATACCCTTAATTGCTCATTCATAACCTAAAAAAAATACTTTTCACACCTCACACCTTTCAAACATCCTTTTGGAAAATCACCACTTAGCATACATCCGTACTAGGATCATTGCCGAGTTATATTTTTCTAAACTACTTTCAAAAAAAACTAAACGAGATAACCACTTTGTATACATTCATGCAAGAATCATTACAAAGTTAAATTCTCCTTTTCAAAACATCTTTCACACATTTCAAACTAGGAAAACATAAATGATTGAGCAATTAAGAGCCCATGGATAACCATGGATACAAAGGGTGCTAACACCTTCCCTTTGTATAACGTACCTCCCGAACCTAAGAATCTGAATTAAGGTCTTTCCTGTTCTTTTCCACCTTTCCTTATGGGATAAAAGAAAAGTCGGTGGCGACTCTGGCTAACCGCGACATTGCGATTAAAAATCCATTAAAGTCCAGTTCACCGTATGACAGAACTGGCGACTCTGCTGGGGAGGAAAGAGAGGTCCATCTTAAAAAAAAAAACCATTCATGTTTTCTCAATTGTTCCTTCGTTTTAAAGGTATTGTTGAGTGAAAGATCCTACACCCGGATCTAGTGTACCTTAGGTAAGTAGCAATAGATCATCGCGACTATCCGGCGTATACTGGAATGGTTAAAATGATGGCTACAGTTAATGTGACACTTTGGATGTCCTGATGTTCCTCATGTTTACTTGAGGAAAAATTTGGCATTCGCGTGGTGTCATCAAAGCATTAACCAGACCTTTAGAACCCTAATTGACTCATCCTAGCCATTAGAAAGTAGTGAGGTAACTGGCTTCGGTTCCGACTGAGGTTGGTTGATACTCGATACTACACTCTTTGAGATTGGACTTTAGGGAAGCTTCGGTCAACCACTTGGTGTTGCACTGAAGTGGACCTAAAGAAAGGTCGATGATCTGAGATCCTTCTAGAACCCGGTTACTATTCTAGGACAGGTTGAACCAACCAAACTTCAGTGGGGAGGGTACTTACCTATGGAACTCATGCAAGCCTTAAAACCTAGGATTGATTGTTGTGTGACATGTCTCTGCATCATAACATCATGGCATCATAACATCATGACATCATAACATCATGACGTCATAACATCATGGCATTATACTAACCGTTTCAAGGACTTAGGAATTTAGCTTTGCTCTGTTGCACAGGTTATGGCTTCCAGGAAGACTATCTGGATCAATCTTGTAGCAATCTCTCTTCAACTCAAGGATTTGGTGTCAGAACTCCCCGATCATGCTCAGTTCAACAAGAAACATGGTCATCTTCTCAACTTAGTTACCACTGGTTTCAAAGAAGATATGATGAGAGTCCTATTCCAGTTCTTCGATCCTAAACATCATTGCTTCACTTTCCCAGATTATCAGTTGGTACCCACATTAGAAGAATTCTCCAAGCTGCTTGGGATACCTATCCTTGATCAAATACCCTTCAGTGGTTTAGAAAAGATGCCAAAGTCTGAAGAAGTTGCCGCAGCTTTACACATGACGAAGTCCGACATTGAAGCTAATTGGGTAACAAGGAGTGGAATGAAAGGTTTACTTGCCAAATTTCTGATAAGTAAAGCCCGGGAATTCCTAAAAGTTAGGAAGGTGCATGCTTTTGAAGATGTTCTAGCATTGCTAATCTATGGTTTGGTGTTATTCCCTAATCCGGACCAATTCATAGACGTGAATGCTATTAAGATATTCCTCACTCATAACCCTGTGCCTACCTTGCTCGGAGATATTTTGCATTCCCTTCGCACTCGTACTATGAAGAGGCAAGGGACTCTCATGTGCTGCGTACCGTTGTTGTCTAGGTGGTTTATTTCGCACCTCCCTCAATCAGTCTTGAAGAATGATCAAAATCTGAAATGGTCTCAAAGGATAATGGCACTCTCCCATTCAGACATCCGGTGGTGTTCTAAGCTCGAAGAAAATGTTATCATCATCGACCGTTGTGGAGAATTCCCTAACGTACCACTCATGGGGATAAGAGGAGGTATTACTTATAATCCTGCCTTAGCCCTACGTCAGTTTGGGCATGCTCGAAGAGATGGTCCACATGAAATGATTATTCAAGGTATAGTGTTTGACTATGACAACGACTCTCAAGGTCTCCGCCAAAGGTTTGTACGAGCTTGGGGCAGGGTGAAAAGAAGCACTTTAGGAAAGAAAAATTCTATTCCTATAAAGCCTTATCTCAGATGGGTACGCGCCAGAGCTCGCGAACTTGTCATGCCATATCTTGCAGTCGGACCATTGATTGTTGAATCAGAGGTCGAAGGAGGTACTTCCCAGATCATTTCTTACCCAGATATGCCAACCGATGTCGAGGAATTGAAAAGATCCTGGACCCAGTTGAGAGAGGAGAAAGATACTTTCGAAGCTCAGTTCAATGCAGAAAGGAAGAAAGTACTAGAGCTCACCAGCCAGCTTAATGAGGAACGAAGACTCAATGCATATCTTCGCTCAAAAAGAAGTCGCCCCTGGGAGACTTGAGCTTTCATTGTATTTTACTATTACTCCTTTTGTAATGAACATTGATCAAAAAAAAAAAGTAGCAATAAACATTTCTCTCTTGTTGGTGATTTACGCAAAGTTAAATTCCAAAAGTCCTTGAAAACATTTCATGCATTACATCGCATAACATTGCATAACAGGTATTCCAAAGGACCATATTCTCACGGTCTGCCTCTTGCACAGAAAAATGGATCTCGAACAAACTGTCAAAGATCTCCAGACTCAGAATGCTCAATTCAAGGAGATGATGCTAAGCTTATCCAAGGGGCAGGAGGAACTGAAGGCTCTTTTGGTCGAAAAGAAGAAAGACAAGAAAGCTGTGAGTTTCATTAACCCGGGAAGAAGGCGTAAAGGACAGGCTACGGGAATCAAATTTGGAATCCCGAATGGTCCAGAAGAGGGGGCGGAGAATGACTCAGAGGAAGAGAATGCTGATTTCTCCAACCCTGAGGATGACGATGAGAACTATGAAAATGAACAGTACTCTCCAAGAGACGATAAGTACAGATTGCTGGAAGAACGCATGCTAGCCATGGAGGGTCAGAAGGCGCCTGGTCTGGATTTCGAAAGTTTGGGTCTGGTCTCCGATGTGACCATTCCACGCAAATTCAAAATCCCCACTTTCACTAAGTATGATGGTGCATCCTGTCCTCAGATGCATTTAAGGGCTTATGTGAGAAAGATTCAGCCGCATACCACTGATAAGAAACTATGGATCCATTTCTTCCAAGAAAGTCTGTCTGGCACTCAGTTGGAATGGTATTATCAGCTCGAGAGCTCTGACATCCGCACCTGGACTGATTTAGCAACAACTTTCTATAAGCAGTACCAGTACAATTCTGAATTAGCACCTACTCGGCTACAGTTGCAGAATATGGCCATGGGATCTAAAGAAAGCTTCAAAGAGTATGCTCAGAAATGGAGAGATTTGGCCGGCAGGGTCAAACCCCCTATGACTGACCGAGAATTAGTAGACCTGTTCATGGGTACCCTGACTGGTCCATTCTACAGCCACCTACTGGGGAGTTCTTCATCAGGTTTCACTGAACTTATACTGACAGGTGAACGGGTGGAGAGCGGCCTTCGAAGTGGAAAGATACAGGTAGCTACCTCTACGAGCAGCAAGAAGTCCTACCATGGGAAGAATGAATCAAATGCTGTGTACGGTCAAAAGAATCATAATAAGAAAAATGGTGACCACGCCGTTGGAGCAGTGACGATCGCAGCCCCGCCAGCTCAAAACTTCCAGCAAAGACAAGACAGACCAAGAAGGCAGTTTACCAAGCTCAATATGACTTTAGCACAAGCACTGCAAAGTATGCTAAAGGTAAACTTAATCACTCTCAGAGGTCCTCCTGCAAATGTCAACACTGCTTCGCCTCGTTATAATCCCAATGCCAGGTGTGCATATCACTCCGATAGCCCCGGGCACGATACAAACGATTGTTGGTTGTTGAAGAACAAAATTCAGGATATGATCGACGCTGGGGAAATTGAGTTCGAGCCTCCGGAGACTCCTAATGTCATCACTGCTCCTATGCCTAATCATGACAAGGCTGTTAATGCTCTCGATGGCGATTCTCTCATCACTACTGTAGCGGACTTAGCATCTCCTCTCCCGATCATAAAGAGGAATTTATTGCAAGCTGGTTTATTTCCAGGTTGTACTGAAGATTGCAATCTCTGCATACTCTGGCCCGAGGACTGTTTGAAATTGAAGAATGGTATTCAACGGCTGATGGACGATCGTACAATTCTCTTTGAAAGGGTTTCTAAGGCGGAAAACCCTATTGAAGAAGTATCTGTGATTGCAAGGTCCAAAGTTCCAGTGAAGATTACTGCTCCCAGAATACCTGTGAAGATTATTGCTGAGCCCAAGGTAGCCCCCCTGATCATTACTGCACCTGGCCCAGTACCGTATTCTTCAAGCAAAGCCATTCCGTGGAATTATGGAGGTGATGTTTACATCCATGGCGTAAAGCAAGTTGGTGATTCTGCTAATCCTAATGACATTGTTGGGACTAGTAAAGTTACTCGAAGCGGAAGGATCTTCTCTCCAGAAATCTCACCTCCAGTTCCCGAAAACCAAGGAAAGGAACCAGTCAACCCTTCTCAGTCAGATATACCGATTGAAGCTACTACTGAAGACGTTGCCAAACGAGAAATGGAAGAAGTGCTGAAAATCATCCGCAAGAGTGACTTCGATGTGGTAGAGCAGTTGGGGCATACCCCGTCCAAAATCTCGATGTTGTCCTTGTTGTTATCTTCCGAATCTCATGCCAATGCCTTGATAAAATTCCTGAAGACTGCCCATGTACCTCAGGAGACCTCCGTCGATCAGTTCGAAAACTATGTTGCTAATCTGACTGTCGACGGTGGCCTAGGTTTTTCCAATGCTGACCTGACGCCGGCGGGAAAGAGCCACAATAAAGCCCTGCATATCTCCATTGAGTGTAAAGGGATCACCCTGTCTCATGTGTTGATCGATAATGGCTCTTCTTTGAATGTGTTACCGAAAGCCGTGCTCGATAAACTTGACTGTAAAGACATTGAGTTGAAGCCTAGTGACATTGTGGTGCGTGCTTACGATGGTGCAAAGAGTGTTGTCCACGGTGAAGTTGTTCTCCCTATCAAGATAGGACCTCAAGTCTTCAACACTACCTTTTATGTAATGAACATTCGTCCTGCCTACTCCTGCTTACTGGGACGCCCTTGGATTCATAAGGCAGGTGCTGTAGCTTCGTCTCTCCATCAAAAGCTGAGGTATCCAATAGAGGGTAAGATCATCACTGTGTGTGGGGAAGAAGAATACATTGTCAGTAGTGTGCATACCTTCAGATATGTTGAGATGGATGGTGAATTCTTCGAGACTCCGTCCCAGTCATTTGAAGTGGTTCCTCCGCCTAGTCCTGTCCTTAAGCCAACTCCCCTTGTGCCCGAGGTTATTCGAGCTCCTCCTGCCATGGTTTCCCTGAAGGACGCTCAAGCTGTGGTTGAAGATGGTGGTTGTACTGGCTGGGGTCAACTGATCAACATACCCTACAAGTCTGATAAATCTGGTCTGGGATTTAGCTCTGAAAAGATGGTCAAAGATCAAATCAATGCTGTAGAAGATGCTGACAGTGATGGCGACGGACTCAATAATTGGAAGGCTGAAGACACTATCCCAATCTCCTTTAGTCAGGAGTAATTGTTATTGTCCATTTAGTATTGCAAATCTTTAATTTTTCAATTGAACTTCTTAAAGCATTGTGTCTACGCCCGGGGCACAATAGCTAATTTGTTAAGGGTTTTGTCATTTCATAAGCATATTCATATTCAATAAATCAATGGACTTTTTCGCATTCAAATATTGCGCTCTTTATTTTTCCTGTCGTCTTTCAAACAAGCTATGCTTTCTTACACACACTCACGTAACAAATTGCAGATCCGTATCCACTCTGGATCCTATTGATAATAATTCCGCTACTGTTCATTATGACTTTGAAAATCCAATCTACCAAGCCGAAGATGGAAGTGAGGAAGATTGTGAAGTCCCTGGAGAGCTTGCCAGACTATTACTGCAAGAGGAAAGGACTATACAGCCGCATGAAGAGTCACTCGAAATCGTAAATCTGGGTACTGAAGTAGACAGAAAAGAAGTCAAAATAGGAGCAGACTTGGAAAACAGTGTCAAAGAAAGATTGATCCAGATGTTGCGTGACTATGTGGAGATCTTTGCCTGGTCTTATGAAGACATGCCCGGGTTGGATACTGATATAGTGGTGCATCGGCTACCTACGAAGGAAGACTGCCGTCCTGTCAAGCAAAAGGTTCGCCGCATGCGTCCTGAAATGTCTGAGAAAATCAAAGCCGAGGTTATGAAACAATTCAATGCCGGTTTCCTAGGCGTTACTTCTTATCCTCAATGGGTTGCTAATGTGGTGCCAGTGCCAAAGAAGGATGGTAAGGTGCGAATGTGCGTAGATTACAGAGATTTGAATAAAGCGATTCCCAAAGATGACTTTCCACTCCCGCACATTGATGTTCTGGTAGATAACACCGCTCAACACAAAGTATTCTCATTCATGGATGGATTCTCGGGTTATAATCAGATTAAGATGGCACCTGAGGACATGGAGAAAACTACGTTTGTGACGCAATGGGGCACTTTCTGTTACAAAGTAATGCCATTCGGTCTAAAGAACGCCGGGGCAACGTACCAGCGTGCTATGGTGGTTTTGTTCCATGATATGATTCATCATGAGATAGAAGTATATGTGGATGACATGATAGCTAGATCTCATACTGAAGAAGAACATCTCGATCATTTATACAAACTGTTCGAGAGGTTGAAGAAGTACAAGTTGAGATTGAATCCGAACAAATGCACTTTTGGAGTAAGATCCGGTAAACTCTTGGGATTTATTGTCAGTGGTAAAGGAATTGAGGTTGACCCGGCTAAAGTGAGAGCTATTCAAGAAATGCCAGTTCCCCGTACGGAGAAAGAAGTCAGAGGTTTCTTGGGACGCTTGAACTACATTGCTCGATTTATCTCCCACTTGACCGCTACCTGCAAACCCATCTTCAAATTACTGAGGAAAAATCAAGAAATGATATGGAATGACGAGTGCCAAGAAGCTTTTGACAAAATCAAGAACTACCTCCAGGAACCTCCGATTCTGATACCACCAGTTGAAGGAAGACCTCTAATCATGTATTTGACCGTGTTAGAAAATTCAATGGGGTGCGTATTGGGGCAACATGACGAGTCTGGTCGAAAAGAGCATGCCATATACTACCTGAGCAAAAAGTTTACCGACTGTGAAACAAGATACTCACTGCTCGAGAGAACTTGCTGTGCTTTGGCCTGGGCTGCTCGCCGACTAAGACAGTATATGCTGAATCATACCACTTTGTTGATTTCTAGGATGGATCCCATCAAATACATGTTCGAGAAGCCTGCCCTCTCCGGAAGAATAGCGAGATGGCAGATGATCTTAACAGAGTACGATATCCAATATACTACCCAGAAAGCAATCAGAGGAAGCGTGCTCGCTGATCATTTGGCTCATCAAGCGGTGGACGATTATCAATCTATGAATTTTGAGTTCCCGGATGAGGATGTCATGCTTGTTACTGATGATGAAAAACCTGAACCGGATGAAGGACCCGAACTGGGATCCCGATGGACTATGGTCTTTGATGGATCTTCTAATGCATTGGGCCATGGTGTTGGTGTTGTAATCATTTCTCCCGGAGGTTACCATACGCCTTTCACTGCTAGACTATGTTTTCATTGTACTAATAATATGGCTGAGTATGAAGCATGTATTTTGGGACTCAAAGCTGCTATAGATCGGCGAATCAAGTTTTTGAGCGTGTACGGAGATTCAGCCTTGGTAATCAGTCAGATCAAAGGAGAATGGGATACTAAACATCCAAATCTCATCCCTTATCGAGAGCGGGTGATGACATTAATCCCATACTTTGAAGAGATTACATTTGAACATATTCCATGAGAGGAGAATCAGTTGGCGGACGCATTAGCTACCATGTCATCTATGTTCAGAGTCAGATGGGGCAGCGAAGCTCCCATGATTACCATTGGACGGTTAGATGAACCGGCATACTGTTATGAACTTAACACTGAGAGGGTACAGGAGAAACCTTGGTTCCACGACGTAAAAAGATACTTAGAAGATCAGGAATACCCTGAAGGGGCATCCGTCAATGACAAAAAATTCCTGAGGAAGTTCTCCGCTAAATTCTTTCTGAGTAATGGAGTGTTATACAAACGTAATCATGACTCGACTCTGCTTCGCTGTGTGGATAAAAAGGAAGCAGAAAGGATTATGGAAGACATGCATGACGGTATTTTTGGGACTCATTCTAGTGGACATACAATGGCCAAGAAGATTCTGAGATCAGGGTACTATTGGTCTACCATGGAAGCTGATTGCCACCATCACTCCAGAACCTGTCACAAGTGCCAGATCTATGCGGACAAAGTACATGTGCCTCCTGCTCCATTGAACGTGTTGACAGCACCTTGGCCCTTTGCAATGTGGGGCATCGATATGATTGGAGAGATTAAACCTACGGCTTCTAATGGACATCGCTTCATTCTCGTCGCTATTGATTACTTTACGAAGTGGGTAGAGGCAGCCTCATTCGCTTCTGTCACCAAGAATGTGGTGGCACGGTTCATCAAGAATAGTCTTATTTGTCGGTATGGCATCCCTGAAAGAATTATCACTGACAATGGTACTAATTTGAACAACAAGATGATTACTGAACTCTGCACGCAGTTCAAAATTAAACACCATAACTCCTCTCCGTATCGGCCAAAGATGAATGGCGCCGTAGAGGCTGCTAATAAGAACATCAAGAAGATCATACAAAAGATGACAGTAACGTACAAAGACTGGCATGAGATGTTACCGTTTGCTCTCCACGGTTATCGCACTTCAGTACGCACTTCGACAGGGGCAACTCCTTTCTCTTTAGTCTACGGAACGGAAGCCGTCTTACCAGTGGAAGTTCAGATTCCCTCTCTAAGGATCATGAAAGAGGCGGGTTTAAGCGAGGATGAATGGATTCAGACTCGACTCGATCAGATAAACTTGATTGATGAGAAGAGACTTGCGGCTGTTTGTCACGGGCAGATATATCAGAAGCGCATGACCCAAGCATTTAACAAAAGAGTCAAGAGACAGGTGTATCAAATTGGCAACTTGGTGATCAAGCGTATCATTCTACCACAAGGGGATCCCAGAGGCAAGTGGACTCCCACATACGAAGGGCCATTTGTGGTTAAGAAGGTATTCTCCGGTGGAGCCATGATACTTGCTACAATGGATGGCGAAGACTTCCCGCATCCTGTGAACGCGGACATAGTTAAAAAATACTACGCATAACAGAGACCCGCTAGGTCGATGTACCTAGGCAAAAGTAAGGGCATCCCGGCGAACCAAAAGGGTTCGGGCAAAAATTAGGGATAAATATATAAAGACGTATACCCGGCAAGTCGAAAACCTGAAAAGGCGGCTTGGGCAAAAAGGGGTATCCCGGTGGACTGAAAACCTGAAAAGGCGGTCCAGGCAAAAATTAGGGATTAAAGCGTATGACTATGTCCCGTTTTCTGTCAGCTTCAACCAAGTTCAAGGGACTGAACAAGCCAACCACCTCTATCCGACAGCAGGAGATGAGATGCTTGAAGACATGATGACAGTAGTGGAATTAAAATAAATAGGACTTTCTCTGCATAGCTTTCTCTTTGTGTTCTTGACAATTTCCTCTTACTAGGATTTTTGTCTCCTTGTACACAAATTGCCTGTTTATAGGCCCTCTTTCAAAATCAATACAATTTTATCTCCAAAAAAGATGCTTTTGTTTTAACTTTTTCTGTTTTGATTGCATAAACGTCCATTGATTTAATTTGAATTGATATATGCATTTGAATATGATCAATGTTTATCAAGAATACATGCCTAAAATGGAAATAGCAATTACTACGAGACTTCAGGACCAAGGAGAAGGTCTAACCACGCTTTCCAAGGAGTCCGTTGCTAATTCGATTCCCCGGCAACGCCAATTATTCCCCAGAAGAGGTCGGCACCGCCATACCGAAAGGTCATCTCTTCCATCCCCAGCCAGGCTCTGTTGAGTGTTTCCATCGTCAGACAAAAATCAAGTATCCCCCAGCCGAGACAGGGTCATCAATACCAATGTCTCCGACCAGCAGACTGAGATTTATCTCCCCAGTAGAGTTCCCTGGAAGAACGTTTCAGACGCATAGTGCACTCATTACATCATTCCATATTACATACCTGCATACAATGCTCACATTTACTTCATTCCGCATCATATACTTTACATCATTTCATAGCATGTATATGCATACCATGTTCACAAGCATAAAGCATCTCATGCATCATGACATTGCATGAAACTAACGTTATTTTTCAGGTTAGTTATCCTCCGGATCACATCCAAGATTCGGACCATTTTTCAGATAGAACCCAGATGAGTATCTATTCTGACAAACGTTCTGACATCCTCCCAACGGTGGCATCTCTAAGCCCACCTCAGATATTCACTGCAAATACAACAAATATTATCGGATACAGCCTAACGTACGGTTCATTCTGATTCAGCCCGACACATGACTCTTTCAGCTCAGATACGGTCTAACGTACGATCCATTCTGACTCTCAACAACTCCAACACGGTCTAACGTACGACCCATTTGGATCTTCAGCTCAGATACGATCTAACGTACGATCCATTCTGATCTTCAACAACTCAAGTATGGTTTAATGTACGACCAAGTTAAACCTTCATCTCCTCAGATGCTACCTTCGGACAGGTACATTTCTGAATGGTAGTCTAGTATACGGCTACTCCCTTACTCAGATGCTACCTTCGGACAGGTACATTTCTGAATGGTAGTCTAGTATACGGCTACTCCCTTACTCAGATGCTACCTTCGGACAGGTACATTTCTGAATGGTAGTCTAGTATACGGCTACTCCCTTACTCAGATGCTACCTTCGGACAGGTACATTTCTGAATGGTAGTCTAGTATATGACTACTCCCTTTTCAGCAGATTCAGCCTAACAGACGGCTCATTCTGCTCAGATATGGTTTAATGTACGACCAAGTTAAACCTTCATCTCCTCAGATGCTACCTTCGGACAGGTACATTTCTGAATGGTAGTCTAGTATACGACTACTCCCTTTTCAGCAGATTCAGCCTAACGGACGGCTCATTCTGCTCAGATATGGTTTAATGTACGACCAAGTTAAACCTTCATCTCCTCAGATGCTACCTTCGAACAGGTACATTTCTGAATGATAGTCTAGTATACGACTACTCCCTTTAAAGTAGACACAGCCTAACGTATGGCTCATTCTGCAACTCCAATACGGTCTAACGTACGACCCATTTGGACCTTCAACTCAGATGCGATCTAGCGTACGATCCATCCTGATTCCACCTTCGTCGGATACAGCCTAACGTACGGCTCATTCTGCAACTCGGAGACGATCTAGCGTACGATCCCTTCTGATCTTTCATCCCCATCAAAGCCACCCGCCTAACGAACAACTCACTCTGGTATTCAGATATGATCTAGCGTATGATCCATTCTGATCCCTTATCCCCAGCAGTATATAGCATACTCTGACTCCCCAGCGAAGTCGACAGCATGATGGATGATTCACTATACGGTCTAACGTATGACCCGGTATGACATCCATGTCTTCAGACATCGTCTAACGTACGACACAATCGGAAGCTCGTCATCAAACTACCTGGATGGCATCTTTAAGCCCATCTCCATCAAGACTAATGGACAGGCGCAAATTGTTGGGGCATTCTAGTGTTCAATAATCTTTCACCTCCAGACCACGAACGACACATACCGTTCTACTCTCTCGGTTCAAGAATATTGAACAGGGGCAGCTGTCATACCCCAAAATTTGCCCGTTGATATTACAAGGCATCTTTCGAGGCATTCCGACTTGTTTTGCAAGGCACCGACTCTAAAGGAACGAAAGCCCAGCTCACAACAGGCCCAATCCAAAAATGGCCCAAAATAGCTTGCTCGCTAGGCGAGCAACTACTTCGCCTAGCGAACACTTCGTCATGACACTCGCCCAGCGAAGCATCAGATCCAGAAAAAAGCCCAGAATGGCTTGCTCGCTAGGCGAGCAATTCCTTCGCCTAGCGAAGCTTGCGAAAATCTGAAGTTTTGGACCTCATTTTAAGCCCATTAGGTCACCACCACTACTACTATAAATACCAGCTCTTCAGCCACGGAAAAGACACACAGACGGACGAAGACGGACTGAAAAGGACGGAAACCCTGGCACAGAAACCCTGCTGATCCAGAGAATTCGGAAGACGGAAACCCTGAAGGCCGCTCATCCGCGCCGAAACTACCGCCGCCCAACTCGATCCGGCCTCCAAACGACCAGTCCCTTCCAATATTGCAATTGCACACAGGTTTGCGTATCACCGCTGTTTTACGTTTCCAATTGATATTCTTTACATACATGATGCATTCCGATTAAAATTTTGATATGTAGTCTGATTTCGTATGTGAATCTAAGTATGAACATCCTGTATAATTGTATATGCTATGCCTGTGATCGAATGCCATAAGAGTGCAGGTTTTCGGAAGTCATGCTGCTGCCAAGCCTCCAAACCCGTGGCCGCTCGCTAGCTCATCGCTAAGCGAGCCTGCAGCGAGCCTTCGCTGAGCCTTCGCTAGGCGAGGCAGAGGCGAATGGGACAGTGGCTGCTTCGTCCCTTTGCTGTTCTATTTCATGTGTATTTAATTATGATTTTGCATCGTTTGGCCTGAACTCGTAACTGTTATGTGCATTTTATGGTAATAGTCAAATCATATTTTATCCTAATGCTCTAACCCGTGCGTTGAATGGTGTAAAAGCTTCCATATCCCCAATGAAGTCGCCGGCTAGGTACTTCACTTTACGTGTGGGAGACCTTCGTGGAGATGGATTCCAAATTACTTCACTTTAATGTGAAGATTCATATTGATTGCCTAATTAATTTTAATGTATTGATTTTAATGTGTTGATTTTAATGTGGAGATTCATCATAATTACCTAATGAACGTTAAAATATGGACTTTAAATAAATGATATCGGACCTCTCTTCGTTACCCCATGATTACGGTATTACGGTCATGTCCCGCGAATATGGGGATATCCTTAGCAAAGACCCTTCGGTTAAATCATCATAGTCCCTCGGACGTTGCCTTCAAAAATACGATTTTGTCCCTCGACGACCCTTCGGTGTAGCCTACGGTTAAATGATGATAGTCCCTGCGAATGCTAAGGTATCCTCACAACTGTTGCCTTCAATGACCAGCCGATGACCCTACGATGACCCTCCTACATCCCAAGGATAAAGCTACTTACTTCTCAATAGTAAGGACAGTTTTATCCTCATAAGGATAGGAAATACCCGGAAAGACCTCAGACAGGTATACCCTTAATTGCTCATTCATAACCTAAAAAAAATACTTTTCACACCTCACACCTTTCAAACATCCTTTTGGAAAATCACCACTTAGCATACATCCGTACTAGGATCATTGCCGAGTTATATTTTTCTAAACTACTTTCAAAAAAACTAAACGAGATAACCACTTTGTATACATTCATGCAAGAATCATTACAAAGTTAAATTCTCCTTTTCAAAACATCTTTCACACATTTCAAACTAGGAAAACATAAATGATTGAGCAATTAAGAGCCCATGGATAACCATGGATACAAAGGGTGCTAACACCTTCCCTTTGTATAACGTACCTCCCGAACCTAAGAATCTGAATTAAGGTCTTTCCTGTTCTTTTCCACCTTTCCTTATGGGATAAAAGAAAAGTCGGTGGCGACTCTGGCTAACCGCGACATTGCGATTAAAAATCCATTAAAGTCCAGTTCACCGTATGACAGGGTGATTTGTGGAGGTTTGAAAATTATTGATTTAAAATAAAATTATTTTCAAAATCAGAGTTTCAAATACTTTATCAAAAATGCTTGAATATGCAGTGAAAATTTAAAATAAATAAATTAAGTGGAAAATAAAAAAATAAGGGAAGAGAGAACAACACCAAAAATTTATAGAGGTCCAATCTAATAAAGTGACATACTCCTCTCTCCAAGAATTGGTCTTGAAAGTATCCATTGTTGCTTGAGAGATTTTAGAAGGTTAAGCTCGCGAGCATCCTTATACAAGGAAATTAAATTTTAGGCTAACATCCAACTAAACAATAACTGAGGCTTGAAGTGGTTAGTCTCTAAACCAAACAAAGAACAGAGCTTCGAGCGGTTAGTTTGTAAGCCAAACAAAGATTCTGCACGTGTTGATATCGAACCAAGATGGAGTTTTGAGTTGGATATACTTTGAACCAAATTGAGGTTTTACACGGGCTGACCATGAACCAGACCAAGATTTTTCATTGGTTATTCTTCACGAATCCAAAAGAGAGTTTTTCTTCAACGACGAAGCTCACAAACTGTCATACCCCAAAATTTGCCCGTTAACATTACAAGGCATTTTTTAAGGCACCCCAACTTATTTTGCAAGGCATTAATCTCAAAAGAACAAAGGCCCAACACACAGATGGCCAAATCCAGAAAATGGCCCAAACTGGCTTGCTCGCTAGGCGAGCAAATCCTTCGCCTAGCGAACCCCTCGCTATACCGCTCGCCTAGCGAAGCTTGCGGATATCAGAAAATTCTGGGCTTCATTCTGAGCCCATTAGGTCACCACAATCACTATAAATACCGACACTTCAGTCACGAAAATGGACAGAGGAAGACGGGCAGAAACCCTGGCATAGAAACCCTGGAGACCAACTCAGAGAATTCTGAGTAAAGAAACCCTGAAGGCCGCTCATCCGCACCGAAGTTACCTCCGCCCAACTCCATCCGATACCAAGAGTGGTCAGTCCCTTCAACATCGCAGCTCAGTTGCAAACAGGTTTGCGCATCACTACTGTTTTATACTTTTAATCGGTAATCTCTACATACATAAGGCATCATGATTAAATTTTCGGATATGTAATTTGATTTCACATGTGAATTTAAGTATGCCTGAATATCCTGAATGTTTGTCCATGTTATTCCTGTAATTAAATGCCATAAAGTTCAGGGTTCCGGAGATCATGCTGCTATCAAACTCAAAACCCGTAGCCGCTCGCCAGCACATCGCTAAGCGAGCCTGTATCGAGCACTCACTAAGCCTTCGCTAGGCGAAGCAGGAGCGAACGGGACAGTGGCTGTTTTGTTTCTTTTCTGTTCTGCCTCATGCTTATCTAATCAAGATTTATTATAATTCTGCATTATTTGGTCTGACCTTATGACTGTTGTGTTTATTTTGTGGTGCAATTTTCAATTGTACTTTATCTCGATGTTCTAACCCGTGTGCTGAATTGTGTAAAGGCTTACATATTCCCGATGAAACGGTCGGCTAGGTATTCCATTTTATTTGGGGGATACCCTTATGGAGATGGATTCTGAATTACTTAATTTTAATGTGGAGATTCATCCTAATTACTTAATTAATTTTAATGTGGAGATTCTTGATCATAATGTGGAAATTCATCTTAATTGATCATAATGTGGAAATTCATCTTAAATACTTAATTGCAAAATATTGCCTTTGAATATGTGATCTTGGACCTCTCTTTGTTGCCTTACGGTATTACGGTCATGTCCCGCGAATGTGGGGATACCCTTAGCCAAGACCCTTCGATTAAATCATCATGTCCCTCTAAAATAAATCATAGTCCCTCGGATGTTGCCTTCGAATATATGATTTTGTCCCTCGATGACCCTTCGGTGTAGCCTACGGTTAAATGATGATAGTCCCTTCGAATGCTAAGGTATCCTTACAACCGTTGCTTTCAATGACCAATCGATGACCCTACTATGACCCTTTTACATCCAAAGGATAAAACTACTTATTTCTCAATAATAAGGACGGTTTTACCCTCACAAGGATAGGAAATGCCCATCAAGACCTTGGGTAGGTATAACTCTTAATTGCTTACTCACAATTTAAAAAACTTTTCACACTTCACAAATACTAGAAAATCACCACTTGGTATACATTCATACTAGAATCATTACTGAGTTATATTTTTCTAAACCATTTTCAAAACTAAACGAGATAACCACTTTGTATACATTCATACGAGAATCATTACAAAGTTAAATTCTCTTTTTCAAAACATTTTCTAAACAATTCACAAACACTTTTTCAGACAAGAAAAGATAACATAAGTGATCAAGCAATTAAGAGCCCATGGATAACCATGGATACAAAGGGTGCTAACACCTTCCCTTTGTATAATGTACCTCCCGAACCCAAAATCTAATTAAGGTCTTTCCTGTTCTTTTCCACCTTTCCTTATTGGATAAAAGAAAAGTCGGTGGCGACTCTTGCTATCCGCGACATTTGCTTTCCGAAGCAAAACACATCAAAGTCAGTTCACCGTATGACAGAACTGGCGACTCTGCTGGGGACCCTTAAAAAGAGAGGTTACCTTAAAAAACAAGATCACTTATTCAAATTGTCTGATTTACTTTTAAGGGATTGCTTGGGTATTTTATGCTTGAGTGAAAGATCCTGCACCCGGATCTAGTGTACCTTAGGTAAGTAGCAAGAGATCATCGCGACTATCCGGCGTATACTGGAATGGTCAAAATGATGGCTACGGTTAATGTGACACTTTGGATGTCCTGATGTTCCTCATGTTTACTTGAGGAAAAATTTGGCTCCCGCGTGGTGTCATCAAAGCATTAACCAAACCTTTAGAACCCTAATTGACTCATCCTAGCCATTAGAAAGTAGTGAGATAACTGACTTCGGTTCCGACTGAGGTTGGTTGAGACTCGATACTACACTCTTTGAGATTGGACTTTAGGGAAGCTTCGGTCAACCACTTGGTGTTGCACTGAGGTGGACTTAAAGGAAGGTCCATGATTTGAGATCCTTCTAGAACCCGGTTACTATTCTAGGACAGGTTGAACCAACCAAACTTCAATGGGGAGGGTACTTACCTATGGAACTCATGCAAGCCTTAAAACCTAGGAATGATTGTTGTGTGACTTGTTTGTGCTTGTTGTTTACTTAACATCATAACATCATAACATCATAACATCATGGCATTGTACTAACCCTTTCAAGGACTTAGGGATTTAGCTTTGCTCCGTTAAACAGGTTATGGCTTCTAGGAAGACCATCCGGATCAATCTTGTAGCGATCTCTCCTCAACTCAAGGATTTAGTGTCAGAACTTCCCGATCAGGCTCAGTTCATCAAGAAACATGGTTCTCTCCTCAATTTGGTTACCACTGGTTTCAAAGAGGATATGATGAGGGTTCTATTCCAGTTCTTCGATCCTAAACATCATTGCTTCACATTCCCAGATTATCAGTTGGTACCCACATTAGAAGAATTCTCCAGGATGCTTGGGATACCTATCCTTGATCGAACACCTTTCAGTGGTTTAGAAAAGATTCCGAAGTCTAAAGAAGTTGCCGCAGCTTTGCACATGACAAAGTCCGATATTGAAACCAATTGGGTAACAAGAAGTGGAGTTAAGGGTTTACTTGCCAAGTTTCTGATAAATAAGGCCCGAGAATTCTTAAAGGTTATGAATGTCCATGCTTTCGAAGACGTTCTAGCATTACTAATCTATGGTTTGGTGTTATTTCCTAATCCAGACCAATTCGTAGATATGAATGCTATTAAGATATTTCTCACTCATAACCCTGTGCCTACCTTGCTTGGAGACATTCTGCATTCCCTTCACACTCGTACTATGAAAAGGCAAGGGACTCTCATGTGCTGCATACCCTTATTGTCTAGGTGGTTTATTTCACACCTTCCTCAATCAGTCTTGAAGAATGAGCAAAATCTGAAATGGTCTCAAAAGATAATGTCGCTCTCCCATTCAGACATCCGTTGGTGTCCTCATCTCAAAGAAAATGTTATCATCATTGACCGTTGTGGAGAATTCTCTAACGTACCACTCCTGGGGATGAGAGGAGGTATTGCTTATAACCCAGCTTTAGCCCTACGCCAGTTTGGTTATGCTCGAAGAGACGGTCCACATGAAAGAATTATTCAAGGTACTGTGTTTGACTATGACACCGATTCCCAAGGTCTCCGTCAGAGATTTGTACGAGCCTGGGGCATGGTGAAAAGAAGCACTTTAGGACAGAAAAACTCTATTCCTATGGAACCTTATCTCAGATGGGTGCGCGTCAGAGCTCGTGAACTTGTCATGCCATACCTTGCAGTCGGACCGCTGATTGTTGAACCAGAGGTTGAAGGAGGTACTCCTCAGATCATTCCTTATCCAGATATGCCTACCGAGGTTGAAGAATTAAAGAGATCCTGGATCCAGTTGAGAGAGGAAAGGGATACTTTTGAGACTGAGTTCGTTGCAGAAAGGAAGAAAGTATTAGAGCTCACCAGCCAGCTTAATGAGGAACGAAGACTCAATACATATCTTCGTCCGAAAAGAAGCCGTCCCTGGGAGATTTGAGCTTTCATTGTATTTTTATTATTTCCTTTTGTAATAAACATTGATTAAAGAAATTATTAATAAAAGTTTCCCTCTTTTTGGTGGTTTATGCAAAGTTAAATTCCAGGAGTCCTTGAAAACATTTCATACATTGCATAGCATAACATAACATTGCATAACAGGTATCCCAAAAATCAATATTCTCACGATCGTCCTTCCAAACAGAAAAATGGCTCTCGAACAAACTGTCAAAGATCTCCAGGCTCAGAATGCTCAATTCCAGGAGATGATGCTGAGCTTATCCAAGGGGCAGGAGGAACTGAAGGCTCTCTTGCTCGAGAAGAAGAAAGACCAGAAACCTGTGAGTTACATTAACCCGGGAAGAAGACGTAAAGGACAGGCTGCGGGAATCAAGATTAGACTTCCGAAGGATCAAGAGGAGGAGACGGAGAATGATTCAGAAGAGGAGAATGCTGATCCTCTCAACCAGGAGGACGACGATGAAGATTATGAAGATGAACAGTACTCTCCAAAAGAGGATAAGTACAAGTTGCTGGAAGAACGTATGCTAGCTATGGAGGGTCAGAAGGCGCCCAGTCTGGATTTCGAAAGCTTGGGACTGGTCTCTGATGTGGTCATTCCTCACAAATTCAAGATCCCCACTTTCACTAAGTATGATGGTGCGTCTTGTCCTCAGATGCATTTGAGAGCTTATGTGAGAAAGATTCAGCCGTATACCACTGATAGGAAACTATGGATCCATTTCTTCCAGGAGAGCCTGTCTGGCACACAGTTGGAGTGGTATTATCAGCTCGAGAGCTCTAACATCCGCACCTGGACTGACTTAGCGACGGCTTTCTACAAGCACTACCAGTACAATTCTGAATTGGCGCCTACTCGGCTACAGTTGCAGAATATGACTATGGGATCTAAAGAAAGCTTCAAAGAATATGCTCAAAAATGGAGAGATTTGGTTGGCAGAGTCAAACCCCCCATGACTGATCGAGAATTAGTGGACATGTTCATGGGTACACTGACTGGTCCATTCTACAGCCATCTACTGGGAAGTTCTTCAACAGGTTTCACGGACCTTATATTGACGGGTGAACGTGTTGAAAGTGGCATTCGAAGTGGAAAGATACAGGCAGCTACCTCCGCAAGCACCAAAAAGACCCATCAGGGAAAGAATGAGTCAAATGCTGTGTATGGTGAAAGGGGTCATAACAAGAAAAGCCGTGACCATACCATCGGAGCAGTTACAATTGCAGCCCCGCCAGCTCAAAACTTCCAGCACAGACAAGACAGGCCAAGGAGGCAGTTTACCAAGATCAATATGACTTTAGCACAGGCACTGCAGGGTATGCTAAAAGCAAATTTGATTACCCTCAGAGGCCCTCCTGCGAATGTCAACACTACTTCTCCTCGTTATAATCCCAATGCCAGGTGTGCATATCACTCCGATAGCCCCGGGCATGATACAAACGATTGTTGGTTGTTGAAGAATAAAATTCAGGATATGATCGACGCGGGAGAAATTGAATTTGATCCTCCGGAGACTCCTAATGTCATCACTGCTCCTATACCTAACCATGACAAAACTGTTAATTCTGTGGATGACAACTCTCACATTGCTAATGTGGCGGACTTAACATCTCCTCTCCTGATCATCAAGAAGAATTTATTGCAAGCTGGTTTATTTCCAGGTTGTACTGAAAGTTGCGACCTTTGTGTACTTCGACCCGATGATTGCCTGAAGTTGAGAGATGGTATTCAACGGCTGATGGACGATCGTACAATTCTCTTCGAAAAGATTCCTAAGGTGAAAAACCCTGTGGAAGAAATATCTGTGATTGCCAGGTCCAAAGTTCCAGTGAAGATTACCGCTACTAGAGTACATGTGAAGATTACTGCTGAGCCCAAGGTAGCTCCCCTAATCATTACTGCACCTGGCCCAGTACCGTATTCCTCAAGCAAAGCCATTCCGTGGAATTATGGAGGTGATATTTACATCCATGGCGTGAAGCAAGTTGGTAATTCTGCTAATCCTAATGACATTGTTGGGACTAGTAAAGTTACTCGAAGTGGAAGGATCTTCTCTCTAGAAATCTCGCCTCCCGCCCCTGAAACCCGAGGAAAGGAACCAGTTAACCCTTCTCAGTCAGGGACACCCGTCGAAGTTACTACTGAAGAGGTTGCCAAACAAGAAATGGAAGAAATGCTGAAAATCATCCGCAAGAGTGATTTTGATGTGGTAGAACAGCTGGGGCATACTCCGTCTAAGATCTCGATGTTATCCTTGTTATTATCTTCTGAATCTCATGCCAAAGCGTTGATAAAATTCTTGAAGACTGCTCATGTACCTCAGGAGACATCCGTCGATCAGTTCGAAAACTATGTTGCTCACCTGGCTGTTGACAATGGCCTAGGCTTTTCTAATGCTGACCTGACACCAGCAGGAAAGAATCACAATAAAGCTCTGCATATCTCCATTGAGTGTAAGGGGATCACTTTGTCTCATGTGTTGATCGATAATGGCTCTTCTTTGAATGTACTACCGAAAGTCGTGCTCGATAAGCTTGATTGTAAAAGCATTGAACTGAAGCCTAGTGACATTGTGGTGCATGCTTACGATGGTGCGAAGAGTGTTGTACATGGTGAAGTGGTTCTCCCTATCAAGATAGGACCTCAAGTCTTCAACACTATCTTTCACGTAATGAACATTCGTCCTGCCTATTCCTGCTTGCTGGGACGCCCTTGGATTCATGGGGCAAGTGCTGTAGCTTCATCTCTCCATCAAAAGCTGAGGTATCCAATAGAGGGTAAGGTTGTCACTGTGTGTGGAGAAGAAGAATATATTGTCAGTAGTGTGCGGGCCTTCAGATACGTCGAGATGGATGGTGAATTCTTTGAGACTCCTTCTCAGTCATTTGAAGTAGTTCCTCCGACTAATCCTGTCCTTAAGCCAACTTCCTGTGTGCCCAAGGGTATTAGTGCTCCTCCTGCCATGATTTCTCTGAAAGATGCTCAAGCCATGGTTGAAAATGGTGGTCGTACTGGTTGGGGTCAACTGATCAACGTACCATACAAGTCTGACAAGTCTGGTCTGGGATTTAACTCTGAAAAGATGGTCAAAGATCAAATTAATGCTGTAGAAGATGCTGATAGCGATTGCGATCTGGATAGCTGGATTTTCCCAACAATTGGTGACAAACTCAATAATTGGAAGGCTGAAGACACTATCCCGATTTCCTTTAGTCAGGAGTAATTGTTATTGTCTGTCTTAGTGTTGCAATTTTTTAAATTTTATAGTTGAACTTCTTAAAGCATTGTGTCTATGCCCGGGGCACAATAGCTAATTTGTTAAGGGTTTTGTCATTTTCATAAGCATATTCATATTCAATAAATCAATGGACTTTTTGCATTCAAATATTGCGCTCTTTATCTTTCCTGTCATCTTCCAAAAAAGCTATGTTTTCTTACACACACTCACGTAACGAATTGCAGATCCATACCCACTCTGGATCCTGTTGATAATAGTTCTACTACTGTTCATTATGACTTTGAAAATCCGATCTACCAAGCCGAGGATGGAAGTGAGGAAGATTGTGAAGTACCTGGAGAACTTGCCAGACTGTTACTGCAAGAAGAAAGGACTATACAGCCGCATGAAGAGTCAATCGAAATTGTAAACCTGGGTACTGAAGTGGACAAGAGAGAAGTCAAAATAGGAGCAGGCTTGGAAAACAGTATTAAAGAAAGATTGATTCAGATGTTACATGACTATGTAGAGATTTTTGCTTGGTCTTATGAAGACATGCCAGGATTGGATACTGATATAGTAGTGCATCGTTTGCCAACGAAGGAAGGTTGTCGTCCTGTTAAGCAAAAGGTTCGCCGCATGCGTCCTGAAATGTCTGAGAAAATCAAAGTCGAAGTTATGAAACAGTTCAATGCCGGTTTTCTAGCTGTTACTTCTTATCCCCAATGGGTTGCTAATGTGGTACCAGTGCCGAAGAAGGATGGTAAGGTGCGGATGTGCGTCGATTACAGAGATCTGAATAAAGCGAGTCCCAAAGATGACTTTCCACTCTCGCACATTGATGTTCTGGTAGACAACACCGCTCAACATAAAGTATTCTCCTTCATGGATGGATTCTCGAGTTATAACCAGATTAAGATGGCACCTGAAGACATGGAGAAAACTACGTTTGTGACGCAATGGGGCACTTTCTGTTACAAAGTAATGCCATTCGGTTTAAAGAACGCCGGGGCAACATACCAGCGTGCTATGGTGGTTTTGTTCCATGATATGATTCATCATGAAATAGAAGTATATGTGGATGACATGATAGCCAGATCTCATACTGAAGAAGAACATCTCGATCATTTGTACAAATTGTTTGAGAGGTTGAAGAAATACAAGCTGAGATTGAACCCGAACAAATGCACCTTTGGAGTAAGATCCGGTAAACTCTTGGGATTTATTGTCAGTGGTAAAGGAATTGAGGTTGACCCGACTAAGGTGAGAGCTATCCAAGAAATGCTAGTGCCCCGTACAGATAAGGAAGTCAGAGGTTTCTTGGGACGTTTGAATTACATCGCCCGGTTTATCTCCCATTTAACTGCTACCTGCAAACCCATCTTTAAACTACTGAGGAAGAATCAAGAGATGATATGGAATGATGAATGTCAAGAAGCTTTTGACAAAATCAAGAAGTATCTCCAGGAACCTCCGATCCTGATGCCACCAGTCGAAGGAAGACCTCTAATCATGTATTTGACCGTGTTAGAAAATTCAATGGGGTGTGTGTTGGGGCAACATGACGAGTCTGGTCGAAAAGAGCATGCCATATACTACCTTAGCAAAAAATTTACCGACTGTGAAACAAGATACTCACTACTCGAGAGAACTTGCTGTGCTTTGGCCTGGGCTGCTCGCCGACTAAGACAGTACATGTTGAATCATACCACTTTGTTGATTTCTAAGATGGATCCCATCAAATACATATTTGAGAGACCTGCCCTCTCCGGAAGAATAGCGAGATGGCAGATGATTTTAACAGAGTATGATATCCAGTATACTACCCAGAAAGCAATCAAAGGAAGCGTGCTAGCTGATCATTTGGCTCATCAAGCAGTGGATGATTACCAATCTATGAATTTTGAGTTCCCAGATGAGGATGTCATGCTTGTTACTGATTACGAAAAACCTGGACCAGATGAAGGACCCGAACTAGGATCCCGATGGACTATGGTTTTCGATGGATCTTCTAATGCGTTGGGTAATGGTGTTGGTGTTGTAATTATTTCTCCCAAGGGTTGCCATATGTCTTTCACTGCTAGACTATGTTTCGATTGTACCAACAATATGGCCGAGTATGAAGCATGTATTTTGGGACTCAGAGCTGCTATAGACCTGAGAATCAAGTTTTTGAGTGTGTACGGAGACTCAGCATTAGTAATCAGTCAAATCAAAGGAGAATGGGACACTAAACATCCGAATCTCATCCCTTATCGAGAGCGGGTGTTGACATTAATCCCATACTTTGAAAAGATTACATTCGAACATATTCCACGAGAAGAGAATCAGTTGGCAGACGCCTTGGCCACCATGTCATCTATGTTCAGAGTCAGATGGGACAATGAGGCTCCCAGGATCACCATTGAACGACTAGATGAACCAACATATTGTTATGAACTTAACACTGATGAAGTAGAAGAGAAACCTTGGTTCCACAAAGTAAAAAGATATTTAGAAGCTCGGGAATACCCTGAAGGGGCGTCCATCAATGACAGAAAATTCCCGAGGAAGCTCTCCGCTAAATTCTTTTTGAGTAATGGAATATTATACAAACGTAATCATGATTCGACTTTGCTTCGTTGTGTGGATAAAAAGGAAGCAGAAAAGATTATGGAAGACATGCATGACGATATTTTTGGGACTCACTCTAGTGGACATACAATGGCCAAGAAGATTCTGAGATCAGGGTATTATTGGTCTACCATGGAAGCTGATTGCCACCATCACTTCAGAACTTGTCACAAGTGCCAGATCTATGCGGATAAAGTACATGTGCCTCCTGCTCCTTTAAACGTGTTGACAGCCCCTTGGCCCTTTGCAATGTGGGGCATTGATATGATCGGAGAGATCAAACCTACGGCTTCTAATGGACATCGCTTCATCCTTGTTGCTATCGATTACTTTACAATGTGGGTAGAGGCAACCTCATTTGCTTCTGTCACCAAGAATGTGGTGGCACGATTCATCAAGAGTAATCTCATTTGTCGATATGGCATCCCTGAAAGAGTTATCACTGACAATGGCACCAATTTGAACAACAAAATGATTACTGAACTCTGCACGCAGTTCAAGATAAAACACCATAACTCTTCTCCGTACCGGCCAAAGATGAACGGCGCCGTGGAGGCTGCTAATAAGAATATCAAGAAGATCATACAAAAGATGACAATAACGTACAAAGACTGGCATGAGATGTTACCATTTGCTCTTCATGGTTATCGCACTTTAGTACGCACTTCGACAGGGGCAACTCCTTTCTCTTTAGTCTACGGAATGGAAGCCGTCCTACCGGTAGAGGTTCAGATTCCCTCTCTAAGAATCATGAAAGAGACAGGTTTAGACGAGGATGAATGGATTCAGACTCGACTCGATCAGATAAATTTGATTGATGAAAAGAGACTCGCGGCTGTTTGTCATGGGCAGATATATCAGAAGCGCATGACCCAGGCATTCAACAAAAAGGTCAAGAGACGGGTGTATCAAATCGGCGACTTAGTTATCAAGCGTATCACTCTACCACAAGGTGATCCCAGGGGCAAATGGACTCCCACATACGAAGGGTCATTTGTAGTTAAGAAGGTATTCTCTGGTGGAGCCATGATACTTGCTACGATGGACGGCGAAGACTTCCCACATCCCGTGAACGCAGACATAGTCAAAAAATACTACGCATAAAAGAGACCCGCTAGGTCGACGTACCTAGGCAAAAGTAAGGGCATCCCGGCGAACCAAAAGGGTTCGGGCAAAAATTAGGGATAAACATATAAAAATGTACACCCGGCAAGTCGAAAACCTGAAAAGGCGGCTTGGGCAAAAAAGGGTATCCTGGTGGACTGAAAACCTGAAAAGGTAGTCCAGGCAAACATTAGGGATTAAAAGTGTATGACTATGTCTCGTTCTCAGACAGCTTCATCCAAGTTCAAGGGACTGAACAAGCCAATCAATTCTATCCGACAGCAGGAGATGAGACGCTTGAAGACATAATGACAGTAGTAGAATTAAAATCAACAGGGCTTTTCCTTCATAGCTTTTCTTTATGTTCTCGACAATTTCCTCTTACTAGGATTTCTGTCTCCATGTACACAGATTGCCTGTTTATAGGCCCTCTTTCAAAATCAATATAATTTTATTTCCAAAAAGATGCTTTTGTTTTACTTTTTCTGTTTTGTTTGCATAAACATCCATTGATTTAATTTAAATTGATATGTGCATTTGAATATGATCGATGTGTACCAAAAATGCATGCATAAAATAGAAATAGCAATCACTACGAGACTTCAGGATCGAGGAGAAGGTCTAACCATGCTTTCCAATGAATCTGTTGCTAATTCTATTCCCCAGCAAAGCCAGTTATTCCCCAGAAGCAATTGGCATTACTGGACAAATTGGTCATCTCCCCCCCCCCCCAGCCAGGCTTCTGTTAAATATTTCTACCATCAGACAGAAATCAAGATGAGAAGGGGTCATCAATACAAGTACCTCCAACCAGAAGATGGGGATTTATTTTCCCCAGGGGGTCGCCAAAAAAAAAAAAAAAAAGAAAGAAAAACTTTTCAGACGCATAATTCATTCATTACATCATTTCACAGCATCCGCATGCATACATTGTTCGCATTTATTTTCATAAGCATAAAACATCTCATGCATCATGACATGGCATGGGACTAACTTTGTTTTTCAGGTTAATTATCCTCCTGATACAGTCAAAACAAAGGTCCATTCAGACGGACATCTTTATCAATTCAACTACATCTCTCAGATATAATCCATATGAACATTCATTCTGACAAACACTCTGATATCCTCCCAATGGTGGCATCTTTAAGCCCACCCCAGATATTCATTGCAAATACAGCAAATGTTATCAGATACAGCCTAACGTACGGTTCATTCTGATTCGGCTCAACATATGACTCCTTCAACTCAGATGCGATCTAACGTACGATCCATTCTGACTTTCAGCAACTCCAATACGGTCTAACGTACGACTCATTTGGATCTTCAAATCCTCAGATACTGCCTAGCATACGGTACATTCCGAGGTGTAGTCTAGCGTACGACTACTTTCTTCTTCAGATACAGCCTAACGTACAGCTCATTCTGCAACTCCAATACGGTCTAACGTACGACCCATTTGGATCTGCAACTCAGATACGATCTAACGTACGATCCATTCTGACCTTCAAATCCTCAGATATTGCCTAGCGTACAGTACATTCCGGGGTGTAGTCTAGCGTACGACTACTTTCTTCTTCAGATACAACCTAACGTACGGCTCATTCTGCAACTCCAATACGGTCTAACATACGTCCCATTCGGATCTTCAAACCCTCAGATACTGCCTAGCGTACGGTACATTCCGAGGTGTAGTCTAGCGTACGACTACTTTCTTTTCAGATACAGCCTAACGTACGGCTCATTCTGCAACTCCAATACGGTCTAACGTACGACCCATTTGGATCTGCAACTCAGATACGATCTAACGTACGATCCATTCTGACCTTCAAATCCTCAGATACTGCCTAGCGTATGGTACATTCCGGGGTGTAGTCTAGCGTACGACTACTTTCTTCTTCAGATACAACCTAACGTACGGCTCATTATGCAACTCAGATACGATCTAACGTACGATCCATTATCCCCAGCAGGGTATGACCCGTTCTGGTCTTTCATCATCAAACTTCCTGGACGGCATCTTTAAGCCCATCTCCATCAGGAATAACTTCTGATTAACAAGTGCAAATTTGTGGGGCATTCTAATGTTCAATAATCTTCCACCTCCAGACCACGAATGGCGTACATACCATTCTAACTCTCTCGGTTCAAGAGTATTGAACAGGGGCAACTGTCATACCCCAAAATTTGCCCGTTAACATTACAAGGCATTTTTTAAGGCACCCCAACTTATTTTGCAAGGCATTAATCTCAAAAGAACAAAGGCCCAGCACACAGATGGCCAAATCCAGAAAATGGCCCAAACTGGCTTGCTCGCTAGGCGAGCAAATCCTTCGCCTAGCGAACCCCTCGCTATACCGCTCGCCTAGCGAAGCTTGCGGATATCAGAAAATTCTGGGCTTCATTCTGAGCCCATTAGGTCACCACAATCACTATAAATACTGACACTTCAGTCACGAAAATGGACAGAGGAAGACGGGCAGAAACCCTGGCATAGAAACCCTGGAGACCAACTTAGAGAATTCCGAGTAAAGAAACCCTGAAGGCCGTTCATCCGCACCGAAGTTACCTCCGCCCAACTCCATCCGATACCAAGAGTGGTCAGTCCCTTCAACATCGCAGCTCAGTTGCAAACAGGTTTGCGCATCACTACTGTTTTATGCTTTTAATCGGTAATCTCTACATACATAAGGCATCATGATTAAATTTTCGGATATGTAATTTGATTTCACATGTGAATTTAAGTATGCCTGAATATCCTGAATGTTTGTCCATGCTATTCCTGTAATTAAATGCCATAAAGTTCAGGGTTCCGGAGATCATGCTGCTATCAAACTCAAAACCCGTAGCCGCTCGCCAGCACATCGCTAAGCGAGCCTGTAGCGAGCACTCGCTAAGCCTTCGCTAGGCGAAGCAGGAGCGAACGGGACAATGGCTGTTTTGTTTCTTTTCTGTTCTGCCTCATGCTTATCTAATCAAGATTTATTATAATTCTGCATTATTTGGCCTGACCTTATGACTGTTGTGTTTATTTTGTGGTGCAATTTTCAATTGTACTTTATCTCGATGTTCTAACCCGTGTGCTGAATTGTGTAAAGGCTTACATATTCCCGATGAAACGGCCGGCTAGGTATTCCATTTTATTTGGGGGATACCCTTATGGAGATGGATTCTGAATTACTTAATTTTAATGTGGAGATTCATCCTAATTACTTAATTAATTTTAATGTGGAGATTCATCCTAATTGATCATAATGTGGAAATTCATCTTAATTGATCATAATGTGGAAATTCATCTTAAATACTTAATTGCAAAATATTGCCTTTGAATATGTGATCTTGGACCTCTCTTTGTTTCCTTACGGTATTACGGTCATGCCCCGCGAATGTGGGGATACCCTTAGCCAAGACCCTTCGATTAAATCATCATGTCCCTCTAAAATAAATCATAGTCCCTCGGATGTTGCCTTCGAATATATGATTTTGTCCCTCGATGACCCTTCGGTGTAGCCTACGGTTAAATGATGATAGTCCCTTCGAATGCTAAGGTATCCTTACAACCGTTGCTTTCAATGACCAATCGATGACCCTACGATGACCCTTTTACATCCAAAGGATAAAACTACTTATTTCTCAATAATAAGGACGGTTTTACCCTCACAAGGATAGGAAATGCCCATCAAGACCTTGGGTAGGTATAACTCTTAATTGCTTACTCACAATTTAAAAATACTTTTCACACTTCACAAATACTAGAAAATCACCACTTGGTATACATTCATACTAGAATCATTACTGAGTTATATTTTTCTAAACCATTTTCAAAACTAAACGAGATAACCACTTTGTATACATTCATACGAGAATCATTACAAAGTTAAATTCTCTTTTTCAAAACATTTTCTAAACAATTCACAAACACTTTTTCAGACAAGAAAAAATAACATAAGTGATCAAGCAATTAAGAGCCCATGGATAACCATGGATACAAAGGGTGCTAACACCTTCCCTTTGTATAATGTACCTCCCGAACCCAAAATCTAATTAAGGTCTTTCCTGTTCTTTTCCACCTTTCCTTATTGGATAAAAGAAAAGTCGGTGGCGACTCTTGCTATCCGCGACATTTGCTTTCCGAAGCAAAACACATCAAAGTCAGTTCACCGTATGACACAAACCAAATAGAGGCTTATCCTAATCCCCCAAAAATCAAACGAATATTTTTTATAATGGTTTAACTCCCAACCAAAATAATCACTTCCTAAGAAATAATAATTTACTCAAGAGAAAATCTACTCTTGGTAAATTTATAATTTATCCTTCACCCATAATAAAAATTCTCACTAAACTCAAGAACACTCTCAAAGCACTATGACTAAAATATGTGAGAAAAATGGAAATGATTTAGAGAGATTATGAGATAAATGAAAAGTGAGGTTTTCATGTTTTTTGGATAGTTTGAAATGATAGAGAATCTCTCTATTTACAGGCCAAGAAATTGTGTAAATTTGGAAATAATCCATGGATCAAATAAAATGATATATTCTATTAGCTAATCAATTAGGAAGTGTAAATAATCAATTATTGCTGCAAAAATTTGAAGGTTTTGGTAAAGAATCGTTACCAATCATTAAGAGGCTATCATAATCCATATTGATTATGCATCATATAATAGATTAGGATATATAACTAATCGATTAAACAACTTAAAAAAACATTTCTTAATTAAGCAAACAGACCCCTAATCAAATTGGCTAGGCTCCAATTTTTTTAATTGTTTTTAATTAAAAACGAGAGGTTTCTCTATGTTTTAAGTGTGAGTGTTACTTAGCCGTACTACTTACATAAATGCCCTTGTGTCTTTACAATACACTAATCCCTTTAACGGACACGACCATGTGAGCTTTTACACTTCCTCTCTTTCATACTTTGAAGCTTTAACTCTTGGGCATTATCCTTAACTTTAGCATCACTCAAGAGCCTTGAGTCTTCTTGATGACGCTTGAGACATTTCCTTATTAATTTCCATCACTTGAGATGTTTTAAGTCACTAGTGATCATAAACCCAAATCCTTCACTTGGACTAAAGTGTAAGCAAAAAGTCTATAGCTTGATTCAGAAGGATAACTTAATCTTGATCAAACACCTTGTGCATCTTTGTCTGCTTGAGCTAACTTTAGCAATTGCTTGACTTCAAGTGTTGTTATAATCAAAACCATTTCAGGTGTTATTACTTCAAGTGTTATCATAATCAAAACCATATAATTATCAAAGTTAAGTAGTTACTTCTTGAATCATGATTTATCATCTTGGATCACTTCTTGATTACACCTGCAAGCATGCAGATCCACATTTCCCCCATTTTTGATGGTTACACCGCATCTCTCAGAGAGATGGTAAAAAAACCAAGTGAATAAAAATTGAAATGATTAAACTCTCTCTCACATGAGTGAGAATATAATTTACTCCCCATGAAAGTATACTTCTCCCTATTTATCATAATAAAAAAAGAGGGTAAAGATTTTAGATAAAATTGTAAATATGCAAGTGCATAGAGTTCAAATTACAGAAAGCAGAAAACTGCGGGAATTGAAAAGGCGGGAAAGATAAAAATTTAAACACACTTAAAAATTAAGAGAAACATAAGTGAGATTACTAGTTGCCATTTATTTCATCATATCCCGAGGTGTTTCTCTTGATTATAGCCATGTCTGATCACAAGTATTTTACCTTTTTATTTACCTTTATTTACATGTTTTATATGCATTTTATTGCATGCATTGTATACTTTGTGTTTGTTTCAAATAAGATTCACTCGGCACGGAGGGTGGTCATCACACATGACACCCGTCATGGTCCCAAAAGGAAAGAGAAGTCATCGCTCAGGAAGACATGAAAGGCATATTGTCATCTTACATGACGCTTGCCATGGATGCAAAATATGGATCTTCACATCATGACGTGCGGGCTATCATCATGGATGACGCCCGTCATGAAACCCATAAAGCCTCATGTTCAGGCAGTTCCAGCACATTCCAATCTATTTTCTATGCAATTTCCTTGGCTTCTAAACGACTTCTTGATCTATCAAATACTATGTTAGTGCCTTAGGAGATATAAAAATGAAATTATAACATATTAGAAAGCATCCAAGCTCTACTTTTGCACTAAATTACTCTAAAAAAATTGTTTTAAGTTTTATACAAGTTTCAAGTTTCAAGTATTTTTCTTATGTTGCCTTTTGCTATTTGTTGTTGTACTCTTGGATTGAAAGTCTTCTTTTAGAGAATTGTTAATTTCATTATCTATTTCTCTATTCCAGGTTCTGTTTCATTATTTTTATTATGAATGATATGAATGTTCATGTTATTTTACTGTTAAATATGTCTGAGTAGATTACACGTAGAGTCTGAGACACGAGGGTCGTCATACTGACTAACCTCATGCAAATTCATTAAATAATAATTCTAAAGAGAATGATGTAATTATTTTGTAATTTCCATTTTCAAAAAGAAATAAGTTTCTTATGAAAGTAGAAGTACAAAAATACCGTTTACGCATCAAAAGGGAAAAAATGATATCCGACTTAGAAATTCGAACGATAAAGTCTGATACTTACGAGAGCACATCAAAATTAATCGAGAGAATAATTTTGATTTGTAAAGAATTTTTTAACTTAAATTTTATGTTGCGAAAGCAAATGCTTTACGAGTTTTACGGTCCGATGATGCACATACGGAAGTGGGTGTTAGCACTAGTTCTGGTATTTTCTACAAAATTCAGAATTCTTGTTATGATTAATATGGAGATTCGCATGAGTAAAGTCGGAAGACAAGAATCATAATCTTGGACTCTTGTTTTAATATTAAAGAAGTTAAATATTTTGTATTTTCGCGGAACTTAACATGTTTTACACAAAGCCTTAGATACGCACCGAAACAATATAAAATGGTACTCGATCGCTTGGTCTCTGTAGATTCGATACTTTTGATACTACTCAGTATAGTCGTATTTTTGAATTATCGATGTCCTTTTATAAATTCTGAATGGTTAGATCATTTTGTTGAGTGATATCAAGAAGGGTGTTGAAAGACATGTCATTTGTTACGGCTGATTGGACCATCACTTCGTCCACATCCATTGACTCATTCCTTAGATGTCATTGAAAAATTGAAACCCTCATGATACTAAGTGAGGAGTGGTTAATCCTGGAGTGGGTTGGATCCACTAATTCTCCCATATTTCCTACTCCAACAATGCCTAATATCTTGGTGTTCAAGGCTCCATATAGTAGTCCTGCTTATCAGCTTTGCTTACAATAGATCATGTGAAGAAGCATTCCATTAACCCAATTTGTTTAGAATTATTGGGTTAGAAACCATAAGGGGACCACATCTCCCCTAATGACCACCCCAAGATTGTCTTGTCTTGTAAAAAGTATCCTTGTGATTAGGTATAGAGCTACACAAATTTTTTCCTTCATGTAACTTACTTTGATGGAAAACTTGTTGTCATCCATAGGGTTCATGAAGAAGTAGAGGATGAAAGTGTCAAGTTTGAACTTTTTTAACATTGAAGGTCTATCATAGGTATAGGATACCCCATAGAAGGATGGTTTAAACATCCTTCTGCATTGATCTCTAGGAATGCCAATTTCTACTCCTCTCACTAATGACTTTAAGGATAGATCTCTAGTCTTTAGATTAGAGAAGAAATCTATTACAAGATTTGGTAATACTCGACCTGACACCTTTGTGAAGTATTCCCTTAGCAATCCTAGACATTTGTGAACATATGGCTTAAAGTTATTAAGAAAATTTCCCCCTATAATAGCAGGTTGTATTACCTTAGGGTTGGTCATTCCACTATTTTCTTGGCTTCTTGAGGTTGAGCCTTCCACAAACAATCTTTTAGATGAACAATTTCTAAATTGAAGGGTTCTTGTTGGAGCCATGGATTATAATACTTATGGCACAAAGTAGAACTCACACAACAAAAAGAAGAAGAGAGAAAATAATGAGATGCAAAAGAAGGGAATAGAGTTATATATTTATAGAGTTCCTTCTAATGGTTTGTGCGTGCAAAATCCTCACAAAATCATAGAAGATTTGGCCAAAAAAATATGAGAACCAAATCTTTCTAAAACAAGTCATCTAATCGATTAGATTTGTGCCTTAATCGATTAAATCATGATGATTTTGACGATCTTGCGTGTTTTCTATCAATGCACTAATTTGGTTTACTTGGAGACGAAGATTAAATCTGTTTTTGTCTTAAATTTAAAACGCATAGGTTATCTAATCAATTAGTTAATTGATTAGAAGCTCATCTTGTTTGCACCATTTTCTTGAAAAATGCTAGAAGATAATTCATTTTATTAATGGTAATAATTTAAATTGATGAGCAAATATGAATCACTTATTTAGAGAGTTAATCAAAGTTTTCCGCTTATTCAACCTCTAAAAATGTACTATCTTAAATATCAAGCATTCTTGATAAAACCTTCCCTTTTAAAGGAACGACAACATATTGTTATACGTCATACTCTATGTATCATTAGATACGAGAGTTGTTCAAACATAAGAGATAGATAAATCTAGTAGATAATTATCTTCTCTATCTACTAAGAGGTCAGTTGATCATCATAGATCATAAATATCAATACCATCCTTAACAAACATTTGATTTGATCACAACCATTGATATACACGATCAACAAATATTCTTGGGTCACAAGCATTATTACAATTAAATACTACCATGTACGTTAGGTATACTCAAGGGTATATTTTTTGCTTTTCACATCTTCATTTAATAAAGGTTACCACTTCATTAAAGATACAAAGCATCTCTGCAAAACACACTAGGTTTTCACTTTTGGTACCCAAATTTTCTTGGATCCTGGTGCGTTAGTAGTTTTAAGAGGTCTAGAGTTATGCTCACACTCCAATTTTCAATTTATATGCATATAGTTATTCATAAAATAAACTATTAAATATTATTTTAAATGATTTTACGTATTGGTAACTACCATGACAACTTTGTGTGCATTAAATTAATAATAAACACGTATAACTTTATTTTAACTACTTATTGACTTCATCTATTTTAATTTATTATTTTATTAAAAATTTATTGATATATGTAATGATATTGTTATTAATGTCCCTTGTATATTTATTTGTATGATGTGATAATTGTAGAGATATTAAATTTATATAATGATTAATTTAAAAGATAATTTTTTAGTTAATAATGAATATAGTAAAATAAGTAAACATATGTTTGTGTTAATTAAATCTTATGTTTAAAAAGAAAGTGGAAAGTAAAACGGAGAAACAATATAAATTTGATGTGGAGTAAACCCCATAAAATACATAGTAAAAATAAAAACAAAAAGAAAAAAGGACACTCTAGCACAAAACAAGCATGAGAGAATGAATGATAGAAAATGTAGTCGGGTAAAACAATTAATTTATGGAAGAGAATTTCTTATGGCACCCTAAATGTTTCTAATGCACCATGTGAATTTTCAAAAATGCCTCATATTTCCGGAGATGCATCTTCGAACGTACCCCAACACACACTCAACAAAGGTCATTCTGAGTTACGCCTTTTTTTGTTTAATTTTTTCCGGAGATGCATCTCTGGAATGATTCCGTAGTTATATCTTCGAAGAGACACATCAGTATCAGAATCAACATAAAAGTAATTTTCCAAAATGAAATTGGCATTCATAACATAAAATAAGCATTACAATGACGATTTCAACATAAACTACAATATTACATTTTAATATCCCGGTGGACGCTTGCACATCTTCAGAATATCTTCGATCGATCTTTGTAGCATCGATTCCAACTCGAGCGGAACTTTTGTTTCGAAATAGAAATACGTATTCCACATATCCCTAACATCCGGTTGTGTCTTGAGCTCAAATTTGTTGAACTCAATCTTCCCTCCGTTGTCAATCGATGGTGAACGGTATTCGAGCTTCACAATCCTTCGTTTGTCTCAGTAAGGTAGGAGATAGTGAATTTTGTCTTTGATATCTTTGAGTGAGGTGAAATCGGTGAGCTTAAATGTTCACCCAAGTGTAGAGCCAGAGAAGGAGACATTTATGACATACCAATGAATGTTTATTTGTGACATTTGAGACATTTTCAGTTTGTGTGAAATATAACATAAGAGCACATAAATTTATAGAAGGGAAAGAATAATATGGATCATTCATTAACTAACATATTGATTCTAGAGATATATCTCCGAAACCGCATCCTATTATCTTGTTTCGAAGATGCATCTCCGGAATATCTACTAAATTGTTAAATAATTAAGGTCTTTCTTAAAATGTTCCAGAGATGCATCTCCAAAATAAATATTACCCAACATATAGGGCGTCTCTCATAATGACCTTACTTGAGTGTGCAAGAGGTGCGTCCAAAGATACATCTCCAAAAATGGATGACATTTGTAAAAATTCACGTGGTACAATAGAAAAATCTTGGGTGCTTTGAGAAATTCTCTTTATGGAACTGAAGCCTAACTTTAAGACCCCTAAAATCTTAAAAATAAATGAACTCTTAATAAATAGATCTTCTAAATTAAAGATCCTCGAAATTCAAGTAGGTTCTCAAGACTCCAACTTTTGTACAAAAAAATTTCATTTCAATTTTTTTAAAATGTTATTTATAAAAAATATAGTTTTTTTTTCAAAAATAAAAATCGATGTTTTATTTCTTTAAAAAATAAAATAAAAAAAAGAGCTCATTTTTTAATTTAAAAAAATAAAAAATTAGTTTTTCTCATTTTTTTTAATTTCAAAAAAGAAATTTAAAAAAATTAAGAAAAACAAAAAAAGTTGATTATTCAATTTTCAATAAAAAAATTATAAAAAATTTACATAAAACCCTTTTTGGTCCTGTATGTTAATACAAGATTTCCTTTTGATCCCTTAATTTTAAAAAGTGTAATATTTGTCTCTCAACTCTTCAAAATGTATCATTTTAATTCTTTTCGTCTACATAGTGTTAGAAAATCTAAAAAATTGGTCGTTAAACTTGTAACTAATGGATGAAAATGACTAAAGTGATACATTTTGAAGAGTTGAGAAACTAATATGATATATTTTATTGTTAAGGGATCAAAATAAATATCGAGGTTAACATACGAGACCAAAAAGAGTATTAAATCGACCAAATATTTTTGAAATTAATTTTCAAAAATATTTTATTTATTTATTTATAGGGGCCTAAAAACATAAGCCCCATAAAAAAATAAAAATATAAGGGGACAAAAAATACTAATTTGACAGGGGCCTAAAAATAAGAGAATTGCTCCTCCCACCCTAAACATTTCTCTCACACCCTAGTGAAAAATCAAAACTACCTTAGACTAAAAATATATAATTTCAAATGCATCCCGTTCACACATAATTCATTGGTTTTTGAGTCAGACCATAATATTATGTCAAAAATTAATACGGAAATGCATCTCTTGACACGTTTTTAATAAAAAAAACGCGTCAAGACTCTTCTTCTTCCTCATTTCTCTTTTACTCTCTCAAACTCTAAAACTCTCTAAAACTCTCAAACTCTCTCAACTCACTTCCAAGTTTCTACTTTCAACATCATATCAATCAAAAAGGCCAACATCAAACTTATTTCATAAGTTTTTTTATTTCTCTATAAAAAATTTATTTATACATTTGTAGAAATTGAGCAATGTGTTTGATAAGTAGTCCAATAGGTAGTTTAGGTAAGTTATTTAACTGAGCAATATGTTTGATAGGTAGTTTATATAATCATTGTGTTTGGAGAAAGTTAGATTTTCATGCATTTTTAACATTTTTTGTTTTTTCTAAGCTACATGCTAATACATGTCGTACCTCGAAAAAATAATACGACCTCACGAAGCGCGTCACACGCTCGCAGAATGACTAACAAAGTCGCCACTGAACTTTATTTATTTCTAAAGAGGAAAAGGGAAATATTGATAAAACCCCTAAAAGAACGATAATGATATGGTCGTTGAAACCAAATCAGGGTTCCAGAGACAATTACGCGAGGGGAAGGTATTAATATCCCTCACGTTCATTGCACTTAACGAGAACCATTTAGTTAGTTGTGTGCATTAATGTTGGCTTAAAAATGTTATGTTTCTCGAGTTATTTAAAAGGGAAAAAGAAATAGGACAAAAAGTTTATTTTTTTATTAGGGTGTCTGACGAGACTTTGAATCTCGCTCCTATGTATCTCCGGGTGTGATGGAGAACTCAAGGCTACATAGTTTTGGGTAGAACATGCTTGTTTGTTGGTCGATTTTAGCGAAAGTTATCATTATCGCAATCGATGAAAAACATTAATTACCCAAAACAGGTGAGAAGCGGGCATTTGCATCACATTGAATGGATTTCTACATATCAACACTCACGGGAAAATGTCACTTATCTCAACTCACACGATTATGGATGAAACATTGTTTTGCATCGTCTCGAGACAAAAATATGTTTTGTTTAAAAAGATTTTGGAAGGGGTGCCGAGAGGAAAATGGTTTGAATGTGTTCGATATCTTTTTGGATTTGGAAGACGATGATTTATGACTTGCAAACTCTTACAACTTGGATTTAATACTCGGGACTATGACTTGATCTTTCGCCCATGTAGTATTTTTCTTCCAATTTTGTTATGAAAGGGTTTGAATATTACAGGTTTTTTGAGTTTTATTTGAGAAAAGGCACTCGATCAGTGGCGGAATTGAGGGGGGACGTGGGAAGGCCACGACCACCCGTCAACTTTTTATTTTTTTTAATTCATATATATTAAATTACTAAAACATCCTTATTTTAAATTAAAATTAATTTTTATTTTTTCTTTTTCATTCAAAGTTAGGTTAAAATACATATAAGGTAAAAAGCTCATACCTTTCCTTTCTTTCTCATATGAGTTTGCTACCGGCACCGGAACCGGAACAAATTAAAGTGATCGGCATCTAACAGGTAAAAAACTTTATTCATTCTTCTTTTATAAAAAGTAACAAATTAAAGTGATTGCTTGATTTGTGTTTTTGAGATTTTTAGGGTTCTTCTTTCTTGATGTGTTAAAATAATCTATATGAGGTTTATTAAGCCATTTCATAACACTGTAATTTACAAATATACTTATACACTGTAATGAGGTTTATTTAATCATTGTTGTTGCTAATTTCTAATAGTGAAGTTACCGGTATTTGAAAACGGATTAAAGTTGATTAATTAAGTTTATTAATTTTTTTCTCTTTTAATTTTTATGTTCTCTAAATTGATTTTTGGATCTGATATGATATTATAGGAAGAGTAAAGATGAATAATAGGAAAATTGATTCTTTTTTCAAAAGGAAAGCATGTGAAATTGAAAGAGAAGAGAGAGATGAAGAAATTATAATCCCGACATCCGAATCTGAAACAGTTCTTAAGAATCCAACAATTGAAGAGCATCATGGTTTTGAAAATTCTTTGGAACACGATCCTGGAAAGCGTCCTCCGGTTTGGCAATATCCACCAAATCAAGTGGATGCAATACGAAGAGCTTATCTAAAATGGGATCCATATCAAATTCATTTAGAAAACTATCATTTGTCCGGTAACGAGGATCATCCGAGAAGGTTTCAACATACTTGGTTTAGCATATTTTCATCATGGTTAGAATATTCATCATCCGAAGATGCCGCATATTGCTTACCATGTTACCTTTTTAGCAAAAAAATAAGTGGACATCCCAGATCACTTGTATTTATTTCTATGGGTTTTAGAAATTGGAAGAAAGTTAGGAATGGAAAATATTGTTCCTTTCTTAAACACATAGGGAAGGATCCTTGCTCACCACACAACAATGCAATGAAAGCTTGTCAAGACTTGTTGAATCAAGATGGTCATATTAGAAATGTTATTCAAGTGCAAAGTTCAAGTCAAAGAATGAATAATCGGTTACGACTCAAGACTTCAATTGACATTGTTCGTTGGTTAACACTACAAGCTTGTGCTTTTAGGGGTCACGACGAAAGTAGCAAATCAAGAAATCAAGGTAACTTTCTTGAGTTATTGAAACTTTTAGCATCCTACAATGATGAAGTTGAAAAAGTTGTGTTGGAAAATGCTCCACAAAATTGCAAGTATACTTCACATCAAATTCAAAAAGAGCTCTTGCAAATTCTTTCTAGTAGGATGAAAAAGAGTATTCGTGAGGAAATTGGTGATTCCAAATTTTGTATCGTTGTTGATGAAGCTCGTGATGAGTAAAAAAAGGAACAAATGGCTCTTGTATTAAGATTTGTTGATAAAGTTGGTTTAATACAAAAGAGATTTTTTGATGTGGCATATGTTAAAGACACCACATCTTTAACTCTTAAGGAAGCAATATGTGATATACTTTCTCGACATAACCTTGATGTTTCTAACATTCGTGGCCAAGGGTATGATGGTGCTAGCAATATGAGAGGAGAATGGAATGGTTTACAAGCCCTCTTTATAAAGAATTGTCCTTATGCATACTATGTTCATTGTTTTGCTCATCGATTGCAACTTGCATTAGTTACATCATCAAGAGAAGTCAAACCTGTTCATAATTTTTTTGAGAAGCTGATCTTTGTTGTGAATGTTGTTTGTTCTTCTACAAAGCGTCATGATGAGTTACAAGCTGCCCAATTAGAAGAAATTACTTACTTATTAGAGATTGATGAGATTGTAACTGGTAAAGGTGCAAATCAAGTTGGTACATTGAAACGAGTTGGAGATACTCGTTGGGGATCATATTACGATTCAATTTCTAGCTTGATAAACATGTATGAAGCAACTTGTTTATTTTTTAAAAAAATTGCAAAAGATAGAGGGAGTTATGCTACACGTGGGGATGCAAATAGTTGTTACAATTACTTGAAGGCATTTGATTTTATATTTATTTTGCACTTGATGAAAGAAATCATGGGAATAACAGATATGCTTTGTCAAGCCTTACAAAAAAAAATCAAGATGTAGTTAATGCTATGAACTTGGTTCGTTCAACAAAACATCTTATTCAAGATTTGAGAGAAAATGGTTGAGATATATTGTTTACTAAAGTGGTATCTTTTTGTGAAAAGCATGGTATTGAGATTCCTGATCTTAATGATGTTCATTCAACAACAAGATTTGGACGCTCCCGTCTTGAAGAGAATCAAGTCACAATTCAACATTACTTTAAAGTTGAAATCTTTTTCACTATCATTGACAAACCGTTACAAGAGTTGAATAGAAGATTCAGTGAGCAGGCAATGGATTTGTTAACTCTTTCTTGTTCTTTATCTCCTAAGGATGAATATAAAGCTTTTAGCATTGATATTATTTGTTCTTTAGTTGAAAAATATTATCCTATGGATTTTAGTGATCAAGAGAAGAATAATTTGCAATTTCAACTCCAACATTTTCTATTTGTTGCTCGTCAAGCATCAAACTTGAATAATTTATCAACTATTCAAGAACTATGTTCATGTTTGGTTGCATCTGGATAGGCTGAAACTTACTTCTTGATTGATAGACTACTTCGTCTTATCATGACTCTTCCCGTTTCTACGGCCACAACTGAGAGGTCTTTTTCAGCAATGAAAATTATTAAGACTAAGTTGAGAAACAAGATGGATGATGAGTTTCTTGGAGATAGTATGACAATATATATTGAAAGGGAGATTAGTGCAAGCATTAGTTCAGAGTCAATTATTGACGATTTCAAGTCACTCGGAACGCGTAAAGCATTACTTTAAGGTAGTTTTAAGCCATGTAATTTAAATTTTTAGTAATTAACTTTGTATTTATTTTAACTTTAATGTTTTATTTAAAATACTATTTACATTTTATTTATAATCTTTATTTTACGTTAGCGGTCATCCCAAATTTTTTTATCTGGCTCCGCCACTGCTCGTGGAGAGTTGACACAATCTCACACCCAATCACAACTTGTTTAGTCAAAGTCAATGTTTGAGATGTCATGCCAATTTCTTTTTAAAATATTAAAGTTTCAAGTGCCACAACCGATATTAATAATTGACCTAACTCCTTTTGCTCTCAAATTTGTATATCTTAGGAATCACCTCAAAATAACTACCTCCATTATATATCCATTTGAAAAATGTGAAAGTTGTATAATATGAGAATTAAAGAATTTTTTTAAATGTCACACATGTATTGTCGTCCAGCCAAAGTTTGTCAAAAAATAAGGCGATGCTGGGAGAGTGAAGTAAAAACGTCAAACTAGAAGTCTTGGTTCGACCTATAAAAAATGACGGGCTAACGGACCCGAACCGACCCATTTGTCCACCTCTAAGACTTAAAAAAGAGCAAACAATCTTACTCATTTAGACTCACGCCATTAAAAAATGAGGCGAAACAGAACAAATAAAATAGAAAGGAAGAATTAGAAACATTGACTCGACCATAAAAAATGATAGATTAAATACGCAGATACAATCCATTTTTCCACCCTTAACTTTTTCACTTCACTTCTCAATAATTTTTCTTACAAAAATAATTATGATTTAATTAAAAATTAAAGATTTTAAATTTATTAATATTTTCATTCACAACTCACTTTTACATTAATATATTTAATTCAATTCGCTTTTAATTAAATTAATTTTGTAAGTAATTCATTCAAAATCATTTTTTATAAACACAAAATCAAACACTTCATAAAAGTATTGTATTATTCAAAATCTAAATTTATCTTTAACTTTTCATTCAATCCTAAATTATAAATTATTCTGCTTAGACAACTTTCTTTAAAACGTATTGCCCTATGCAACGACGCCGTTTACTCAGACACTTCCCAAAAAAAAAATTATTATTCAAAATCTTAATTAACCTTTAACTTTTCGTTCAATGCTAATTTAATCTTCTTAGACAACTTTCCTTAAAAGCATTGCCCTACGCAACGACGTCGTTTACTCGCGGGCATGGCATTGTAAGCAGTAACCGACGTCGTAGCGGCCGTTGCATTGGGTATCTGTCGATCACCGTACCGGAGAAACGAGACCAGAAGAATCAGAACTGAAAAGTTCACAAAAAGCCTTCGAATGGCTCCACCCAAGTCTAGAGGAGCCACTCGGAGCAGCAACGCAAGGATTCTTCTCTTTTCCTTTCTCCTCGCTCTCCAATACGGCGCTCAACCTTTGATTTCCAAACGCTGCATCAGGTTTTTCATTCACGTTCTCAAATTCAATTTTTAAACTTTTTTTATACTGTTTTTATGTTTTGAGAGTTAGATTTTCGTCGGCATTTTTTGCATAGTAAATTATCACTGTTTGAATCATCTTTAGGATAATAAATTATCTTTCATGGTTGTTGGTTAGATTGGCTGTTACTAGGTATAATAGGATGATCACATGATTACCATAATTCAAATGCCTAAGCTAAATATGAAATATATTAAAGTTTGTTATTGCTGTGATAACACTATGAAGAATATCCAGTCGATACAGAGGAAAAAACAAGAGAAGGAATTTAGTTGAATAAGTATAAAGAAAAGAATAAATCCCATGGAGGTGTTTTGAAGTTGATCGAATGAAGAAAAGAATAAATCTTTTTATACAGTGTTTGGTTAGAGGGGAAAGGAGGGGACAGGAGGAGAAATGACGGATTCTATCTTCAGTTTTATTGATGTTTCTGTTAAACTCGTGGTTGGTCTTACTATTGAGTAGAGCATGGTTTTATGGGATAATACTGGCTTACGTATCTGGTTCTGTGTTCTGTTCAATATGGCTATGAATTTGACACTGGTATAGTAATCAACTAATCATCATAACTTGTCTGTGATATCACTTTTAACTTAGGTTAAAAAATACATTTGTCCATGTGATTGATGGATTTAATATCATTAGTCATTCATCTCCTTATGCATTGATCTTTGAATTAACATTGTAATTGTGAATGATCGCGTGAAGCATGCCTTGATAACTTACTTTTCCCTCTTCCAACAGCCGTGAAGTTATTGTGACTTCATCCGTTTTGGCATGCGAGGCTGCAAAGGTAACTCTTGAAATGTACTTAATGGTTTTGGCTTGTTTTGTTAGAAAGCATGCACTGTACATTGCTTTTTATTATTATTGGGAAAATTTATGTATATTTTTAATCTTCTTTTCAGGTTATATTTGCATTGTACTTCATGACAAAAGAAGGTAGTCTGGGAAGAATGTATAAAGAATGGACTTTGGTCGGTGCATTGACTGCATCAGCACTTCCTGCGGCTATATATGCACTGCAAAATAGTTTGTTGCAAATTTCTTACAAGAATCTTGATTCACTCACATTCTCAATTCTGAATCAGACAAAAATATTTTTCACTGCATTATTTACATATTTCATGTTGAGGTATGCTCCTGCCATAACAGATGTTAGTATCTTTTCTATTAATTGTAAGGGCCCATTTGTTCAAATATGTCTAAGTGGAGATATTAAACTGTTATCCATGTGTCATGTAAATGGTTTCATTCATTAGCCGTTGTTTCAGCATAAAAAATTGAGTTAATTTATTCTGTAGAGCAGGAGTTGTCCCAGGTTCTTGTGATTTTGGTGCAAGTTGTTTTCTTTGAGGCCAGTGGCTTTCTTGAACTCTCTGTCAAATTGAGGTCAGAGATGTGAACTTAGGTGTTTTCCAGCATCTTCAACCATGTTTTGTTGGGTTTGGTGTACTTCACTTGTTTTTTTTTCCGGTATTCTAGACAATATTGATTTCTTGTTCAGATGTTTGCATGGATCTGTAGCCCTTTCTTAGGATGATGTTAGGAACCTGGTATCTTATGACCCTTATCTGGGAAAATCTTCTTAATTACAATTTTGCAGATCTTTGAAGGTCTGCAACCTCCCTAGCCTCAACATCCTTATTTTCTCTCATATGACAAGATATCCTCGATCTAATCCCTTCCTCTTACTTGTGTACACTACTGTCTAATCCTCTATCTATCCCAACCTAACTATTTCCAACCAGATAATGAACTGAAAAACAAAGTCTTGAGCGGTGTTACCTAACAGGTTTTTCTTGAGAGATTCTTCTAAGTGATTTCTCTTATCTTCTTCTCTTGATGGGTATCTGTATTTCTTCCATGTGCTTTTTTTGGCCGCTGGGTCATTCAGCATTGCTTTTTTTCACTTGGTTGCACTTGGATGGTTCAATTTCTTTTCTCTTCTTGATGACAGCTTCCTATTAAATCAGGATGTGTTGTTTTATGCCATATCTGCAACTCCGCTACTTTAAACAAGTTAAAGCCTAGTGGTGGTATAAGGTTATTAACGGGAGGCGGAGTATTAAAAAAATTTAGGGTTAAGTTTTTCAGTCTTACTGTTTTGGAAGCCTTGGACTTATACAAGTAGTACCAGTACTTTACCTGATTATTAAATAAAATTGGAGTATGAGGTTAGGGGTTAGCAACTTATTACACCTATCATTCGTATTTCAGACTGTTATGCATCTTTCTCTCTTTTCCCTCTTGTCTAGCACTAAACCTGAATTCTAATACTGTCCACTACAAGGCATCTGATCATACTTAATACAGGCAAAAACAAACAATTCAACAAATTGGAGCCTTGTTCTTGTTATTAGCCGCAGCAGTTTTACTAAGTGTTGGTGAAGGTTCTAACAAAAGTTCTACTAGTGCTAATGCTGATCAAGTTTTATTCTATGGAATAGTTCCTGTATTAATTGCTTCAGTGCTTTCTGGACTAGCTTCTTCCCTGTGCCAATGGGCTTCTCAGGTTACCAGAACTTTCAATTTTCTGTTCAAACCTAAGTTTTCTGAATTGATTAATATTTTTATTTATCCAATTGATTTCTTCTGTCACAGGTTAAGAAACACTCATCATACCTAATGACTGTAGAAATGTCTATGGTTGGAAGTATATGTTTGCTTGCCAGTACATTGAAATCTCCAGATGGGGAAGCTATGAGACGTCATGGATTTTTTCATGGTTGGACTGCTCTTACTTGGGTAACGTTCTTACCAATATTTTTCTTTTGGGATATAATTCTTTGGAGCCCGTTAGATTGTTGTTGTGCCCATGCATGTAAGAAGCTAATACAACTGTCACATCAGTCTTGAAAATTAAAATCATACCCTCTATCCCAGTCACATACATGCTCGTGTAAATTTCGACCAATACACTTTCAGGATCAAATCAATATCAATTTTTTTTCTGGGAGGGGGGTTTAATAGTTTCTGTTGATTACCCTAACTGCATATTGGCTTTCGATAACATAACTAAATTGCCTTACATCTGCAGTTTCTGTTTAATAGCTTTAGTTGAATGTGTTATCAACTTGAACTTATTAATTGTATTGATTAGTGTGTTATAAAAATTCAAAATCCATAATATGAACTTTTTAGTGCCTTGTCCTGGGCATCATTATCCATGTGTAGTAACTGTCTTTAATATATATTGATCTACATCAACTTGAACAGTTGCATATTGTTTTTAATTCATTTCAGATCCCAGTAATTTTGAATGCCCTTGGTGGAATTCTTGTTGGTTTAGTTACAAGCCATGCTGGCGGTGTTCGAAAGGTAAGGTTTACTTTGTGAGCTCAATAAGTTTATGGATGTACTATCCACAGATGACGGATGAAAACTGTCATCAGATGGTAGTTGATCCTTCTTGTTAATTAACAATGTTTTCACATCCTATATCATGTAGTTGATTGTAGGAAGCGGATTCTCTGCATTGGATTAAGTTGTTTTTTTTTAATGACAAATGTTACTATTTTAGTTTTATGTTGTGGGTGGGATAGAACTATCAACCTCACATCTCCCTATATCTCTGTATTTGGTGATATGGTTTAGTTTTGTCTTTTAGCTTTAAGGGCTTTAATCCACATTCTAATATGTACTATAGAGGCAGTAACTGCACAAATTTTTGTACTTACTTGAGTTATTGATAATTTAATACTGGACCATATGAAATTGAAGAACTTTGCAGTTAACTGAACATAATGACAATTGTATGACTTCGAAACTCATCTTACTGGGACTTTGAGAAAAAAATATTCTTCATATTTTCTGATTTGTGCAAATTTAATTAAGTGGTTTTCCTTCAATGTGGTCGCAGGGATTTGTCATTGTCTCAGCTTTACTCGTTACAGCATTACTACAGTTCATTTTTGAAGGAAAACCGCCTTCATTATATTGCCTTTTGGCTCTTCCACTAGTGGTCTGTAGCATTTCAATATATCAGAAATACCCCTATCTGGTTAAGAAGAAGGAGTCATAAAACTTGACTGCCACAGTACGGGGAAGTTACTTCATTAGTTCCCCAACGTAGCGCCTTTGCTATACACAATATATAAGCATATTGTAAATGATAGAAGGCAAGCATTGTTTTCAATGTCTGCTCGAGCTCAATAGAATGAGGATGTTATATATACTTTTATTTTTCTATTCTCTTTTTTTGCTCTGGAACGTTTGAAGAGCCATTTATTTTGGTCTTTCTTCAATGTGTGATAGAGGTCCGAAAGTGCGCTTCATTTCTTCAAATATATATATATTACTGTTCTAGAAAGTGATTTACTTAAAAATGATTGCAATCCTTTTTCTTCAATGAACTTGAACAGTATGGGTTTGAATATTCTCATGTTCTTGAATAACTGAACATCCTTTATTTGGAAAGGAATGATAAATTTTAGGGGATTGTTCAATACCCACGACTTACTCACCGTCCAGTGAAATTCCAAAAATATCGCCAAAATTTGGATTTTAAATCCAAATACACAAAAGCTCTCTCTGAAACACACAAAAAAAAAATGAGTTAAAAACAATTCAGACCTTGGGAATCTGGATTTGTAAGTTATAGAGATTGAATTTTAGATGCGTGTCAACACACCATACATATGTCCATCCAATCTCATAAAAATGTCCTGATTCTCTATGGAGATTGAAATTCAAACACTTATGTTTTAGTTTCCACGTCTTTCCTTCACTCATCCCTTTTTCATTTATGCGACCAGAGCAAAATCAAAGCCATCAAGAGCAAATAAGAGCATTATATTGTTCTATCATTTTTCAAGCATTTTTAAAACTTTTACTCCGTTGAAATGAAGCTTAACACTACTGCCAATTCAAGATTAATCAGAACGATTAATTAGAACAAGTTAACACGTTTCTGAAGTTCTACTCCGCTACGCTACTGCCAATTCAAGATTAATCAGAACAAATTATATATATATATATATATATATATATATATATATATATATATATATATATATATATATATATATATATATATATATATATATAATATATATGGGTCCGTGCATGCTCTGTTTCTACATCGTGTTTTTTGGTCCTGTGTAGTCTGGATTTTGAAATTTGAACCCTTAGTCTGAATAACAAAATTTGGAGTTACATAATGTCTAGTTTTTTGTTCGGTTTGGCAATGCTTTATTTGGTCATGACATGACTTTTTTGTTTGATTATAGGAAATATGTCTGACAACTAAGAATGAATGAGACATAATAGAGTGACCCAACACGCCTCAATTAATAGGGAGAAAGTTATACCTTCGTGACTAATAGTTGAAGAAACTTCATTCGACGATTAAACATCGACTTCCGAAGTTCATCTATCTTTGACATCGTCTTCCTTGATTCATGTGTCCCCTGTTTCTCCAAAAGCCCATACTTTTCCCAGATGTTGTCGTGCTTGTTGATTTTCTGGGAGACACATTATACCTTTCACTGCTCCCGCTGTATCCAAACTATGTTGCTAGACACATGTGGGAGGAAGAGGTTACATAAATCTTTAATTACTTTTTAGAACATTTATATTATAATATTTGAACATGTCTGACGATTATTTTTTGTAGGATCATGATACATTAAAATGTATCAACCATGATATGAAATTTGCAAAGTTGACGCAACCCGATGAACCATGGTTTCAGGATGTCGTGCAACTATATCACCTGCAGGATTTGTGCAAGATTGGATATGATTATATTAACCATGGATTATTGTCTACTTTTTCAGAGAGATGGTATGTAGAGACGTCGTCATTTCATCTTCTAATCGGTAGATGTCCACCACATTTTATGATGTATCATGCCTCATACATCTTTTGATCAAGGGAAAAATTATTAAACTACTCCATAACTAGTAGACCTAATACACTAGACATGATTGTGATATATTTGGAAGTTGACCCGAAAAAATGCCTAAAAGAAGATAGATGACACCAGAGGATGTCATGCTAGATTTTTCATTTTTGGTGGATCGATATGAAAACCACATGGTTGCAGTTGTGGGTGTTGATGGTGATGATAAACTACATATCATAGAGCATGTGCATTGAGGTCATATCTCATGGTTTTGGTCGGCACATCCATATTTGTAGACAAAAATGCGACCTATGTCGATGTTATCTAACTCAAATACACACAATAGTTGTCTTTTACTTTGTATTTTGATATTTTGTAGTATGGTTCGTTGTGAGATTGATATTGACATTTTGACATTTTGGCATGCAGATATACACACTAGTTTTTCAATTTTGATCTTACTATTGAATGAGAAATGTGCATAGTTTATTATGAGATTGATTTATAAATGACTTATAATGTAAGGTTTGTTAAAAATGTCAAATTTCTTTTAATTTACCGTTTATGGGTGTAGAATTCTTTCAGAGTTAATATAGAGATTAAAATTCAGAACTTTTTCCCCATTGTAAGGAAACACAAAAAATACTCAAAAAAGTTAATTCGAAAAATTGGAATCCAATCATATTTTCGACAAAAATAGGGTGTCTTTCTGATGAAGTAATTTGGTATATAATTGGCACATCCGAATTTTAAAATTAAGACGATACGAAAGATATTTTGGAATTTTCATAGAGTGTGTGATCACTACATGAGGTGTAATGAACAACACTAAGAGCACTCACATCCATCATATACATTTGACTTCTTTAAATGAGACCCACTTACTTTTCTTTATATTATTTTACATATTTTTAATAATTTAAACAATTTATCCACATTTTCTAAATATCTATACAATCTATCAAATTTTTAAAAGGAATCCTACTAAACCCTACAATATACCTCCCAACAAACTACCAGCAATTCAATTAATGTTTGCAATTTTTGAAAACTAAATAAATTTAAAAAATAAAATAAAAGATAAGAAACCTCTATCTAATTGAGGAACGGTAGTACATGTAAATTATATATATATATATATATATATATATAATATATATAATATATATATATATATATATATATATAATATATATATATATATTATATATATATATATATTATATATATATATATATATATATGAAATTCTTTTACACATGCTTTAAAAATGGTGTAGAAACCTCAAACACACACCGATAATTATACTCGAGGTATTAAGTTTGATTACGAAATAAGTATTGTGAGTACTCTCTTCACCCCATGGGATGCTTCCCCACCACAGTGAAAAATCATAATTGTCCATAGAATTCGAAGATGAATCTCTGTATGCACCCGTTTTACACACTCTTTAGCGCAAATTGTTGGGCCACCTTTATTTTGCGAAAATTTAGTCCGGAAATGCATCTCTATATCAATATTAGGGTGTGTATGAAGATTCATCTCCGTAACAACCCTTAATTTAAAACTCATTAAGATTTACGAAGATGCATCTTCGGGCGTTTAATTCATATATTTGTGCCAAAACCTTCCCCCTTCCTTCTTTATTTGCTGCAAACTCACTAAAACCCCATTTGAGATCGTGTCAAGCTTCTTCAAGTTCATTTTTCAAGGTTCAACGCTACTTACTTCACTACATTCAATCAAAGGTCATTCCACTCACTCCATTGAAGTTTTTCATCCACAACTCTCATTCGAAAAGTTTCTCACTTCGTTTACTTTTTAAAGATATAATAAATGTATTAGATAAAATAGGTTATTTAATATGCATTAAGTAGTAGTTACATTCGAAATAGGTAGATGCTATAGACATGCATTCCCATTTGGTTGGAGTTTAGGGCATCAATGGGGCTTCTGCCATTTCTACAACTCACGAGTTAATCTGGAGACGCATCTCCGGATTTTGTCTGAACTGGTTTCTAGAGATGCATCTCTGGATTTTCCCCTGACTGCATTTTGATGTGATTTTATGGTTTTATTACATGTACAATGGTTGAAAATAACCAGGACAGATTGGGGCTGAATTGTGTGTGCTAACACGCGTATGTACGACGTGAGAGAGACAGAGCCAGACCCACGAGGCTACAAATGAATACTACTTCGTTTGATGGGAAAGTGTCGACTTCACAAGGTCGAGGTTCACAAAGTCGCCTATCTCAGACATCTACTTCACAGGGCCATGTGTCCCCTGCTTATGAAGCCCCTGAAGCTTATGAAGGCAATAAGGAGGAACCTACTGCTGATATAGATGCCTTTGTAGATAGTTATCCAGGAGGCCCATATGACACCTTCTTACTTCATCTATATGAAGGCCATGTTTCTAGGGATATCTAGGAGGAGAGGTATATTTATTTACTTTTGCATTACACCTGTTTTATATTGATTTAATCGCGACTGATGTTGATATATTTATTTTTACAAGAGCGTCCATGTTTGAAATCCGTAAACAATAGAAGGAAGATTTTTGAACTGGAACAAAATGAAGATGACTAGTTCAAGAATGTTCTCTTCTACTCTGGGTTTTCCGGTTTATGTGTTACTGGGTACAAGACCGTAAACCATGGCATGCATGAGGCATTTGCAGAGAGATGGAATTCAAAGGTGCCATATTTCCACCTTCCTATTGGCGAGATGTCCATCATCCTAGATGATACCTCATGCATCCTACATCTTCCCATCAGGGGAAAATTACTAGGCCACTCCAAGCTCGGTCGAGACGTTCTTATATGTAACACCTCCATTTTGGTTTAATTAATTAGTTACAACTATAATGTTAATTCCTTAATTCTTTGATCATGGATCAAATAGTCGATTTTAATTGATTTATTTTACCGTGACCATGATATGATAAATCTTTAAGTGCTTGTTCTTATATTCTTGATGGATATAATGTTTGAATTATTAAAAATATAGTATTTAGCCTATGGGTTTATTTAAAGTAATAATGTATTTGATAAATCCATTAATCATATATAATAATAATAATATTGAATTTGAAATGAGGGGGAAAATGTGTGTGTGTGTGTGTGCACGCGCGCTGCTAGTAGTTAGGAAGAAGTAGTGGGGGTAGACACACTTAGTGGCGGAGAATAAAGGAAAAAAACAATGTGTGGCTATTGGAACGTCATGAGGTCAGCGCCCTCGTTTATGTTCCAATGTTTCCTCCTTATTTCACTCAACTCCTACATCTTTTAATTCATAGTAACCAACTCAACTCAGGTGAAAAGAAAGAAACCATAATTTTGTTCAACTCACAATAGGGTAAATTATCCTAGAACAACACAAAAAATTAAATAAAACTACACACCATCACCGAATCACTTGTGGCATCCCTCCGTTTGCAGTGCAATTCTTGAATTGTGTTTGTGTAATAAATGTAAGTATGAAATGTATCTAAGAGGGGGGTGAATTATATTAACTTGAATTATCAAAATTTCCTCTATTGGTATCGTTAGAGATTAAGTTCTTAATTTTTCAGAACTGATATAAAAGTAAAGATCCTGAAAAATGAATGCAAAAAGTAAAGAACACAAATGATATATATGGGTTCCTCTTTCCAAACAAGAGTATTCCAGTCTCTTCACACACTGTGAGAGATTTCACTATGTCAGATATGGTATAGTTGATCAACTTGACTCTCTTAACTATCTAACATAATCACAAAGGCACACCACCTTTTGATTTTACAACAAATAAGAGAAACCACACCACTTTCACTTATATACAATGAACACTAACACTTAGTGAACAATATATAATTTTGAATAAGTAATGAAGATTTTTGTACTTGTATCAATTATGAAAATTGATCTTCCCTTTCAAGTAAGTAATTCACAAAGTATATTACTTAAGTTCTCAGAACTTGTCAATGAAACTTTAATGATGCTATGAAAGTTTATGCAGAAATTTTCACTAAGTTTTTGGTTCAAGGAACTTAGATGAAAATTTAGAAAATTATAAATTTGAATTGTTTGAAAGCGGTGTAATTTGAAAATATGAAACCATAGTTATTTATACTTGAATCATACCTTTTGGAAAGAGTATAATATCATTAATCATTGTCATGATTGATAGATGAAGTTTGGAAATTGTTGGAATCAGATTTAATATGAAAAGTGTCACTGCTTCAGTAGTAGCCGGTTAACATATTATCGTAACTAGTAACATCCAAGCTGAAAAAGTATTTTCAAAATTTTTCGTGGCTGTAACTGGTTACAACCGAATCTTTTTCCAAAAATGCTAAGTTTTTGTTCTTGTAACCGGTTAACACATTTGTGTAATCAGTTACAACTGATTGAAAATATGAAAATTAGTTTTAACCACATGTTCTCAAATGATTAAGTTTCAAAATGAGTTTGAATGCTTAGAGATGAAGTATGCATAATTGTTTTGAGTACTATGGTAATCTGAAAAGCTTAATTGTAACTTGTACCTTATTTTAAGATCAATCTAAATAAAGTCCAATATTCTCTTGAAGATTGCTTGTGATCCAAGTTTTGTCAGCATAATTTCGTTTTGAACTTAGAACTTTTTCCTTCTTTGATAATGCATTTTATCTTGATGTACTTGTCTTCATTAAGACATAAAACAATGTTGGTAGCTTGTCTTCACAAACTCCATTTTTTGATGATGACAACCATTGCTCATTAAGATGCTTTAAAGTTGGTGCTTGAGCAACATATTCCCCTTTACTATGATATTTTCCCCTTGATAGATCAATATTATAATTGAATGACTTTTTGTTCCTGCATAAGTTAGTAAACTACAACATACTCTTCTCCCCCTTTGTCATTATGAAAAAGAAGGGAAAAGGAGAAAAAAAAAGATGTGCATAGGAAATAACATAGAAGGATAAACAACCATACTAATCCATATGTCAAACATAGAAATAACCACAATATTAAAAACAGAAGCAAACTTTTCTTATCATTGTAAAACATAAGTAATACATAAGGAAACTTAATTAAACATTGACTAGGAAACATAATTATGAAACTAATAAGGAAACATAAACATAGACCAGGACATATATAGACACATAACATAGAAAGACACAAGATAAGACATATTAGCCACTCTAGTCACTTTCGTCCTCCGACTCTTCTTCACTTCCCTCTTGGTTTTGGTTGCATTTAAGGTCGGCTATCTCAAGACGAATATCACAGAATTCTTGAGTGATAAAGTTTATCATAAAGCATTTGGTGTTTTTTTATTTGAGGTTTTGGAGAGGATGATTGTTTGATGAAATATTCAAGAGACGAGGTTAAGATTTATAGGTGAGAAATGAGTGGATGTTAAGTTTATTTCGTGGGTATTTGTTGAGAGGTGGGTGGAGCTTTTAATAGATAGGATTTTCAAAGAGAGTGAGGGAAGAAGAATATTGACTAAGCATTAAAAGCAATTCTGAAAATTGATTTTTGAACTGGTGTAATCGGTTACCGTTAGAGTATAACTGATTACATTCAGAAAAATTTGATTTATTTATAAAGAAAAACATGTATGAAAGAAAACACATACTCTTAAAATATAACAAACATATATACACTCTAATTAACATGTTATAACACATATGAAAAAAATAAAAATCATCAAAGCTTTTAATTCACATAAGAAATTATGAATTTATATATATATATATATATATATATATATATATATATATATATATATATATATATATATATATATATATATATATATATATATATATATATATATATATATATAAGAAGAAGAACAATAAACATGTACCTTGATATAAGTTTGAAGAGGATGTCATTATATATATATGTGCAATATTGGCTTTGTGTTGATTTTACACATCATTCTCATCCAATATACCAAGATCTCTTTGAATCTTGTAAAATGGTTCCTTGGCTAACGGTTTTGTGAAAATATCCGTCAATTGGTTATGTGTATCAATAAATGTGACTTTGACATCTCCATTGAGCATTGATCTCGTAGAAAGTGATGTTGTATGTCTCTGTCTCTGGTTCTTGAGTGCATGACTGGATTTTTGGTTATGTTGATAACACTTGTATTGTCATACTTAAACAAAATGCATACAAAGATTACGCCATAGTCGCAAAGTTGTTACTTTAACCATATTATTTGTGCATAACAACTTCCTACTGCAATATATTCTGCTTCAGCTGTACTAAGAGCAACACATGCTTCATTTTTATAGGACCATGAAACTAAAGCATTTCCTAGGATATTGCATGTTCCGCTTGTGATTTTATGATATATTTTACATCCTTCATAATCTGAGTCATAATAACCAACTAAATCACATACACTACCTTTAGGATACCATAGCCCAACATTTGTTTTTCCTTTGAGATACTTCATGATTCGTTTCATGGAGGCGAGATGAGTTTCCTTTAGATTTTCTTGAAAACAGGCACAAAGATAAACAGTAAACAAATGTCAGGATGTCTTGCCATCAAATAAAGTAAAGAGTCAATCATACCTCGACATTTTGTTATATCAATCGGAATACCATATTAGTCTTGATCAACATATGTTTTGGAACCCATTGGAGTAGTTATTTCTTTGCAATTGTCCATATCATACCTTTTCAAAAATTCTTTGACATACTTGGATTGGTTGATGAATATTCCATTATTTAATTTCTTAATTTTAAGTCCAAGAAAATCCCATCATGGACATCTCGAATTCTCCTTTCATCATCATTAAAATTTTTTCACATAGGTCTTTGTTTGTTGTTCCGAATATGATATCATCGACATAGATTTGAACCAATAAAGTATGATCTTTAATTTTATTAATGAATGATGTAGTATCAATCTTACCTTTTTCAAATCCTCTTTCACAAATAAAGTTTATAAGTCTATCATACCATGCCCTTGGTGCTTTCTTCAAGCCATAAAGAGCCTTTCCCAACTTGTAGGCATGTGAAGGATTCTCGGAGCCTTCAAAATCAGGAGGTTGTTTGAACTAGACTTTCTCATTGATGTATCCATTCATGAAGGAACTCTTGACATCCATTTGGAATAACTAATGAACAAACATAAGCAACTAATAAACAAATATCTTCTAACCTCGCAACCACAACGAAAGTTTCTTCAAAGTCGATTATTTCTTCTTGATTATATCCTTGGGCCACCAATCTTGCTTTGTTTGGAACAATTATACCATTCTCGTCAAGTTTGTTCTTAAACACCCATTTGGTACCAATGATATGTTTATCACTTGGCCTAGAAACAAGTTACCAAACTTGGTTTCTTTCAAATTGATTTAATTCCTCTTGCATGGCAAGTATCCATTGTTCGTCTTCTAAAGCTTCATTAATCATTGAAGATTCTATTTGAGAAACAAATGTCATATTCAAGTAAGCATCCTTGAAATTTAGTCTTGTTGAAACTCATTTGCTAATGTCACCAATAACTTTGTCTATTGGGTGATCACAATGGGTTCTCCATTCCTAAGGAAGGGTACTTTGATATTTCTCTTGTTGAATGTTTTCCTCTTTGTGTTCCGATTGATCAACTTTGTCATTTTTAGCAACGTCTTCCATAGGTTCTTCTAAAAATTCATTATCACAAACAACTATATCCTAGTTAGAGGGGTTAGTTTCATCAAAATATACATCTATTTATTCTTCAATAGTTAAAGTTCTTTTATTATAAATTATATAAGCTTTACTTGAGAAAGAGTAACCACGAAAACTACCTTCGTCAGATTTTTCATCGAACTTACCAAGATTGTCTTTGTCACTGTTGAGGACAAATCACTTACATCCAAAAATATGAAAGTGAGAAATGTTTGGTTTTATTTCCTTGAAGAGTTCATATGGAGTCTTTTTTAATATTGGCCTTATGATTACTCGGTTGCTTCCGTAACATGTCGTGCTTATCACATCTGCCCAAAAATATTTTGGTAGATTCGAGTCACTTACATGGTTCTTGCAAGTTCAACTAAAGATCTATTTTCCCTTTCAACCACTCCATTTTATTGAGGAGTCCTTGGTGATGAAAAATTATGAAAGATACCATTTTCTTCACAAAATTCTTCAAATGATGCATTTTGGAACTCTCCACCACAGTCACTTCTAATTGATGCAATATTTAGTGATTTTTCATTTTGTACTTGCTTTTAATACTTCTTAAATTCCTTGAAAGCGTTGGTTTTCTATACTAAAATTTGTGTCCAAGAAAATCTATAAAAATCATCGAGAATAACTAAGACAAATATGTTACCTCCAATGCTTCTTGTTCTTGATGGACCAAACAAGTACATATGCAACAATTGAAGTGGCCTTGTAGTTGTTACCATATTCTTTGGCTTGAAAGTTGATTTGGGTTACTTCCCTTTTTGACATACATCACATAATTTATCTTTGACAAATTTTATCTTTGGTAAACCAATGACAAGATCATGTTTGACTATTTTGTTTAAATGTTCCATATGAATATGAGCTACTATTTTGTGCCAAAGCCATGAGTCATTATTGCTTACCATAAAAAACTTTATTTTCAAAGATAAATCATCTAAAGAAATCATGAAAATATTATTAATTCTTTTACTCATAAGTTTTACCTCATGTGTGATTTCATCTTCAATTAAAATTCATCTTTGGTGAACTTGATTTTGAAGCCTTTGTCACAAAGTTGACTTATGCTAAGAAGATTGTGCTTTAGTCCTTCTTAATAGAATATCATATTAATAGAAAATGATTTGTTACTATTTCTACCGATGCCTCATATTAATAGAAAATGATCCGTCAATATCTCTATATGTAATTATATTCATGAAACATCAATACCTTCCTAAAATCTTATACATGTGCCGATTGGGGAGGGTGTCCTGATACTAAGCACTCTACTTCTGGTTACTGTGTGTTTCTAGGTGATAATTTGCTTTCTTGGTCATCAAAACGTCAACCCACTTTATCACGATCAAGTGCTAAAGCCGAATACCGTGGTGTTGCTAACGTGGTTTCTGAATCTTGTTGGCTACGCAATCTCCTTCTCGAGTTACATTATCCTATTCATAAGGCCACCTTAGTTTACTGTGACAACGTAAGTGCAATATATCTCTCCGGTAACCCAGTTCAACATCAACGAACGAAACACATTGAGATGGATATACATTTCGTTCGCGAGAAAGTAGCTCGCGGCCATGTTCAGGTCCTCCACGTCCCCTCACGGTATCAAATTGCATACTTTTTTACCAAAGGCCTTCCATTAATACTCTTTCAGGACTTCCGGGACAATCTCAGCGTTAGTCAACCTCTCGCTTCGACTGCGGGGGAGTAATAGAATATCATATTAATAGAAAATGATTTGTTACTATTTCTACCGATGCCTCATATTAATAGAAAATGATCTGCCAATATCTCTATATGTAATTATATTCATGAAACATTAATACCTTCCTAAACAGAGGGATTTGGTAACAATTGTATATATTTGTGATATCACATCAATGAAAAGCAGGCAGTAATATTTCTTTACTTCTACATAAAGTACATATTCAATAGTTGTGAAATGTGGTAATCCAACTTTGCCTATGCCAAGAATGTTTCCTTTATTGTTGTCCCCATAGGTTACATATCCATTGGCCTTTAGGATTAGAGATGAAAATTTGTTTATGTCTCCCGTCATATGATTAGTACAACCACTATCAAGATACCATAGATTTGTAGTGGTCTTCAAGCAAACCTACAAAACTAATTAAGATTTGTTAGGTACCCAACGTGCCTTGGATCCTTGATAATTAGTATATTTCTTGATCCACACATAATGCCCACTTGCAACACTAAAATTCCTTACATAGCAAGCATTAGGTGTATGAACTATTAAATCATAATAAAAAATGTAGAAAAAAATTTCTTTTATATCTAGGAACATAAGATTTTTTTCGAACAAATATTTTCTTAGGATGATGATGAACATTTTGAACTTTATTCCCTTTCTCTTTGTTGGATTAGTCACTTGCCTTAACAAAGATAATTTTAATAGTACTTGGTTTTGCAAATTTTGAATAACCAAGTCCATTTTTATCATTGGAATATCGTTGTCTACTAATGACACTTTCCAATCCAATTTGTCATTTTTCATATCTTTCAATAACTCTTTTTAATTAGGCAATTTGAAAAGAAAGTGAGTTACACTAATTCCATGTAGAATTCTGTTTTTCTTTATCAAAATAATTTTGTTTTTATTTATCAAAGTGTTTTTGAATATTATCAATCTTCTCTTCAAGAGATAAAGTTTGTTTCTTTTGAGTTGACACTATTTTGTACAAAATTTTATACACATTGAGTAATTAATCTATTGATTTTCGTGCATGATTATCATAAGAAAGTTTTTCGTTACTAACCCCATCTTCTTCATCACCATAATGGTGTGATGCCATCAATGCAAGATTAGTGTTTTCTTTGCTTTCCGAATCGGATGATGAACTTACTTCATTATCATCCTATCGCAGCGTGAAAAATACCACGGGCGCTCGCATGCCCAAGTTCATAACAGAGTCGCCGTCAAACTTTATGTATTCCAAAAGGAAAGGGAAATATCAATTAAATCTTTAAAAGAAAAAGAAAATGGTAGTCCCAACCATATTCGGGTTTGGGAGTCGGTTATGCGAGGGGAAGGTATTAGTACCCCGCGTATCCGCCATACTCAACAAGAACCGTTTAGTTAGCTTTGCAAATGGAATGTTAGTTTTCATTTATTTCTTCTATTTATTAAAAGTTTGAAAAGAGAAAAAGACTAAAAATAATTTTTTTACTAAGGTGCCTGACGAGACTTTGAATCTCGCTCCTACATATCCTCAGGTGCGATGGGGAACTAAAGGTTACATAGTTCTGTGTATCAAATGTGTGTGGGTTGGTTGATTTTTGTGAAGGATGCTTAGTCGTATTCGAGCAAAAAACATTGCTTACTACCCAAAACATGAAGAAGTGAACAGTGGCATCACGTTAGAATGGACAACATAACTTGGAATCTCACAAAGTTATGTTCTCATCGCATTCGAGAAGAAAATGTTCTAACCTTGCACATGATAGGAATGAAGCTTTGTTTGCATCGTCTCAGAATGGACGAAGCATCTTTTGTTTATGAAAAGGTTTTAACATCGCGCTAGGGCGGAAAATGAGTTTGATTTGTTAAGATTGTTTTTAGATAAATGATGAATACTCGAGCAGTGAAGCATACACCGACCATTTAATTGTTCGAGGAGCAGAAAGGTGTGCACCCCCATTCCCTTTTCATCCAAGTTTGACTTTTTTTGAAAATTAGTAGCGAAAGACGGATACTCGAGCACTGAAGCGTACGCCAACCATTCGATTATTAGAGGAGCAAGAAATTGTATACCCAATATTCCCTTTTTGTCTAAGTTTGGTTGAAGTATTTTATTCAGAAGACGAAATCTCAAGCAATATGGCATGCTCCAACCATTCAATTATTCAAGGAGAAGGAAGGTGTGCACCCCTCATTCCCTTTTTCAATCAGTTTTATTGAGGAAAAAAGATTTTAAGGTAAATTGTGAAAAAATATATTTAGTCGTGAAAATAAGCTTGGTAAAGTGTAACACAAAAATAATCAACAAGTAACGCAATGTGTCGCATCTCGAAAAATACGATTCCTCGTGATGGTCGCGGAAAAAATTATGTTCGAACAGAGTCGCCACCGAACTTTATTTATCCCAATGAAGGAATAGGAAAATATCGATAAAACCTTTAGAAAATAGAGTAATGGTCGTCGCAACCATATTCGGGTTCGGGAGTCGATTACGCAAGGGGAAGGTATTAGCACCCCTCACGTCCGTTGTACTCAACAAGAACCTTTTAGTTCAATTTTGCGATTTGAGTGTTAACTTACGTTGTTTGTTTTCTTCGGGTTATAAATATATTGAAAATAGAAATGGATGGGAACCTTAGAAAGGGAAAGGGGAGGTTTTTTATTAGTGTGCTCGCGAAGATACAACAATCTCCTACCTACGTATCCTTATGGTGCAATAAGGAAGTCAGAGCATTCGTAGTTCGGGGAACTACGATTGGTTGGTGTTTTTTTTATGAATGACTGTGTAGATCGCGTTCTAAAGGCTAAACGCTCGCTTGTCTACTCTCGGCGGAGGCTTAAGCACTAGTTTATTGTGTGCATTAGAAAGGATTAATAATGTTCTTTCTGAAAAGGGTTTTGGTCACACGGGGATGATAAGTGGGATTAATATGTTGGATGTTTTGATTGGTTGAGATGTTTTTGGTTGGATGACAATTACTTGGATAGTCGAGTAAGACAACTCGTATCCTAACAATCGAGAAATGGAATAGAAAACTTTAGACCACTTTCTTTTTCATCCTTAATTATAGAAAGACTTTGATAATAATTAAGGTATTTTGTTTGGATGACGATTACTCGGATAATCGAGCAAGACAACTCGTACCCTAATAATCGAGAAAGGGAATAGAAGACTCTAGATCGCTTTTTGTTTCATCTGAGTATTTATGAAAATAAAGTTGTATATGGTTGACGTATTTTAGAATGACGACAAGTACTTGAATGGCTAAGTAAAACAACTCATATCCAAGCATTTGAGAAGAGGAGTTGAAAACTTAAAACCATCTCCTTTTTCGTATGGTTTGTTATGTAAATGATTTGATTAAGTTGTATGTTTATGAAAAGTGACAACTGTTTGCCTGACCGAGTAAGAGAGCTCGTATTCAAACAGATGAGGAGAGAAGTTGAAGGCTCAAAGTCGTCTCCCTTTTCATTTTTTGTTGTTATGAAAGGTAGTTTGATTTAATCGGGGTTTAGAAGTTTGTTAAGAGAAATGACATTTATTTGACTAACCGAGTAAGGGAACTCGTGTTCAAATAGTCAAGGAGAGAAGTTGAAAACTCAAAGTCATCTCCTTTTTCATTTCTTATTATAAAAGGATTTGATTTGTTTGTGCTTAAGTGGATTAGAAATGACGACTATTTGACTAACCGAGTAAGAGAACTCGTATTCAAATAATCGAGGAAAGGAGTTGAAAACTCAAAGCCATTCCCATTTTCATTTCCAAAATGGTATTTGATTGGTGATTAGGTATTTTAATTTAATTTGAATAGAAATACTCGATGTTGGATGGAGGTTTTAAATTCGTGTTTTTTGTGAATAAATTGGATTTTATTTAGTGAATCAATCATCTACTCGATTAATTAAAATCGAATAGGTCTCATTGTAAGAAAGCCCAAGAGTAAGCTATGTGAGGTTGATGACGATGCTAAGAGCGATCGACTTACAAGGGTACGGAAATGGGCTCAATTTTGAATCGAGAATTGTTTGATTTGCCTTTTATCATGGTTTTAAATTAATGATGAAATTGAAGTGATTTTTGTAAATGAGTGTGAAATTGTGATGGTGAAATAGGTCGGTCCATTTTTCATTTGGATCTAATCACAATATAGTAGCAGAAAGATTTTGTCTTAAACTCATAATTAAAACTCAAAACCCACGGGAAAACATTCCAACCAAACCGTACCAATTCAAAAGACACACTAAAAACTCAAGAGCATTATAATACATTAAAACTTAAAAACATACATTGAAAATTAAGGCTCATACTTAGAATAGCCAATTCTCAAACTATCGACGCAACAAGAAGTGTTCAAATTGAATACGGCATAACCAAACCGAAATTGAAATACAACCCGTATAACTGGACAACTAACTACACAAAAAAAAATCCCAAGACAACTAGTTAGTCAATACACCAATGTAATCTTTAAATAAAACAAAAGTAAACTTAAGTGACAAATAATACATTGATATTTACAAAAAAAAAAAAAAAAAAAAACAGACATAATGGTTAGTTGAAAGTAATAGACATAATGGTTAGTAGAAAGCAACAGGCATAATGGTTAGTAGAAAGTAATAATGGTAAAAAAAAAATTACATAAGTATATCAATCCCAGATCTATATTCAAACCAAAAGCAACCATAGCAGCGGAAATATATCAGCCTAAAACCATTATCAATTCAATACAAATTTATGTACAAAATTAATATGCTTAGTCTTATATTCAATATTAAAGTATCCTGCATAATTAACAGATCACCTCAGACTTTCCAAATCCAATGCTGCAAAATTAACAAATCCAATGCTGCAAAATTACTAAACCATTTTGGGTCGTTCCAAATCGAAAACAATAACGTAACACCCTTATATTTTCAAAGAAAAGGAGTTCAAAATAGGAGCATGTTTTTCGTAATCACCGAAAAAAAGACTGCACCTCAATGGGACAACGAACGATTAATCGAGGAAAGTCGACACCAAGACAACAAATGATTTCGAAACAACATTCAAATGACATCAAAGTAAAAAACAAAACAATACTAGGCATCTAATATATAACAGAAGCAAGCCTAGCAAATTACATCTTGAACAAGATGGAGAAGGTTACCGACATCGAACGACATGGTTGTCAGGTTCGTGTTACCGGTTTCGTAAGGATGCATTTTCTTAGAATGAACTTTGTTGGTGCGAGAACCATGTTCATCGAAGTGATCCTTCTTCTTCCTCACCAACATCTCGTGAAGCTCAAACTACCAACAATAGATCATCCATGGGTTTGTATGCTCGATCAGAAATGGCTTGGAGAAGGCGATGTTGTTGTTGTCGTGGTTGTTGACGGAAGAGAGCAGGGTTTGATGGCAGATTGTTGGCGGTGGCTTTGACGGAGAAAAGGAGACGGTTGAAGGTGAAGGATTTTTTGGTGCCGGCATGGGTCTTCATATCTTCCCAACAAGGAAGACTCCTTGTGGGCGTCCACTACGCAACCACCAACTTAGTCTTATGGTTTTTCTCAGGCTCGGGTGGAGAGCCTATCTCACAAAGTACCACTAACCAGAGAACCCCAATAATACATAGCCAATAAAACACCAGATAATAATTGTGACAGAATAATGATAACAAAATAAATAACAAACAAACAAACAAGATTAACACACAATACAGAAACTGAACTAAATTAGGCTTCACTCTCTTTTGCTTGGAGCTATTTCCCCAGCAGAGTCGTCATCTGTCGCATCTCGAAACAGAGTCGCCACCGAACTTTATTTATCCCAATAAAGGAATAGGAAAATATCGATAAAACCTTTAAAAAAAAGAATAATGGTCGTCGCAACCATATTCGGGTTCGGGAGTCGATTACGCAAGGGGAAGGTATTAGCACCCCTCATGTCCGTTGTACTCAACGGGAACCTTTTAGTTCAATTTTGCGATTTGATTGTTAACTTACGTTGTTTGTTTTCTTCGGGTTATAAATATATTGAAAATAGAAATGGATGGGAACCTCAGAAAGGGAAAGGGGAGGTTTTTTATTAGTGTACTCGCAAAGATATAGCAATCTCCTGCCTACGTATCTTTATGGTGCAATAAGGAAGTCAGAGCATTCGTAGTTCGGGGAACTACGGTTGGTTGGTGTTTTTTTATGAACGACTGTGTAGATCGTGTTCTAAAGGCTAAACGCTGGCTTGTCTACTCTCGGCGGAGGCTTAAGCACTAGTTTGTTGTGTGCATTAGAAAGGATTAACAGTGTTCTTTCTGAAAAGGGTTTTGGTCACACGGGGATGACAAGTGGGATTAATATGTTGGATGTTTTGATTGGTTGAGATGTTTTTAATTGGATGACAATTACTTGGATAGTCGAGTAAGACAACTCGTATCCTAACAATCGAGAAAGGGAATAGAAAACTTTAGACCACTTTCATTTTCATCCTTAATTATAGAAAGGCTTTGATAATAATTAAGGTATTTTGTTTGGATGACGATTACTCGGATAATTGAGCAAGACAACTCGTACCCTAATAATCGGGAAAGGGAATAGAAGACTCTAGACCGCTTTCTGTTTCATCTGAGTATTTATGAAAATAAAGTTGTATATGGTTGACGTATTTTAGAATGACGACAAGTACTTGAATGATTGAGTAAAATAACTCATATCCAAGCATTTGAGAAGAGGAGTTGAAAACTTAAAACCATCTCCTTTTTCGTATAGTTTGTTATGTAAATGATTTGATTAAGTTGTATGTTTGTGAAAAGTGACAACTGTTTGCCTGACCGAGTAAGAGAGCTCGTATTCAAACAGATGAGGAGAGAAGTTGAAGGCTCAAAGTCGCTTTTCATTTTTTGTTGTTATGAAAGGTAGTTTGATTTAATCAGGGTTTAGAAGTTTGTTAAGAGAAATGACATTTATTTGACTAACCGAGTAAGGGAACTCGTGTTCAAATAGTCAAGGAGAGAAGTTGAAAACTCAAAGTCATCTCCTTTTCATTTCTTATTATAAAAGGATTTGATTTGCTTCTGCTTAAGTGGATTAGAAATGACGACTATTTGACTAACCGAGTAAGAGAACTCGTATTCAAATAATCGAGGAAAGGAGTTGAAAACTCAAAGCCATTCCCCTTTTCATTTCCAAAATGGTATTTGATTGGTGATTGGGTATTTTAATTTAATTTGAATAGAAATACTCGATGTTGGATGGAGGTTTTAAATTCGTGGTTTTGTGAAAAAATTGGATTTTATTTAGTGAATCAATCATCTACTCGATTAATTAAAATCGAATAGGTCTCATTGTAAGAAAGCCCAAGAGTAAGCTATGTGAGGTTGATGGCAATTCTTAGAGCGATCGACTTACAAGGGTACGGAAATGGGCTCGACTTTGAATCGAGAATTATTTGATTTGCCTTTTTATCATGGTTTTAAATTAATGATGAAATTGAAGTGATTTTTGTAAATGAGTGTGAAATTGTGATGGTGAAATAAGTCGGTCCATTTTTCATTTGGATCTAATCACAATATAGTAGCAGAAAGATTTTGTCTTAAACTCATAATTAAAACTCAAAACCTATGGGAAAACATTCCAACCAAACCGTACCAATTCAAAAGACACACTAAAAACTCAAGAGCATTATAATACATTAAAACTTAAAAACATACATTGAAAATTAAGGCTCATACTTAGAATAGCCAATTCTCAAACTATCGACGCAAAAGAAGTGGTCAAATTGAATACGGCATAACCAAACCGAAATTGAAATACAACCCGTATAACTGGACAACTAACTACACAAAAAAAAATCCCAAGACAACTAGTTAGTCAATACACCAATGTAATCTTTAAATAAAACAAAAGTAAACTTAAGTGACAAATAATACATTGATATTTACAACAACAAAAAAAACAGACATAATGGTTAGTAGAAAGTAATAGACATAATGGTTAGTAGAAAGTAACAGGCATAATGGTTAGTAGAAAGTAATAATGGTAAAAAAAATATTACATAAGTATATCAATCCCAGATCTATATTCAAACCAAAAGCAACCATAGCAGTGGAAATATATCAGCCTAAAACCAATATCAATTATGTACAAAATTAATATGCTTAGTCTTATATGCAATATTAAAGTATCCTACATAATTAACAGATCACCTCAGACTTTCCAAATCCAATGCTGCAAAATTAACAAATCCAATGCTGCAAAATTACCAAACCATTTTGAATCGTTCCAAATCGAAAACAATAACATAACACCCTTATATTTTCAAAGAAAAGGAGTTCAAAATAGGAGCAAGTTTTTCGTAATCACCAAAAAAAAGACTGCACCTCAATGGGACAACGAACGATTAATCGAGGAAAGTCGACACCAAGACAGCAAATGATTTCGAAACAACATTCAAATGACATCAAAGTAAAAGACAAAACAATACTAGGCATCTAATATATAACAGAAGCAAGCCTAGCAAATTAGATCTTGAACAAGATGGAGAAGGTTACCGACATCGAACGATGTGGTTGTCAGGTTCGTGTTACTGGTTTTGTAAGGATGCATTTTCTTAGAATGAATTTTGTTAGTGCGAGAACCATGTTCGTCGAAGTGATCCTTCTGCTTCCTCACCAACATCTCGTGAAGCTCAAACTACCAACAACAGATCATCCATGAGTTTGTATGCTCGATCAGAAACGGCTTGGAGAAGGCGATGTTGTTGTTGTCGTGGTTGTTGACGGAAGAGAGCAGGGTTTGATGGCGGATTGTTGGCGGTGGCTTTGACGGAGAAAAGGAGACGGTTAAAGGTGAAAGATTTTTTGGTTCCGACACGGCAAACTGGAAGGGGGATAATGCGAATCGAAAAAGTGAGGGGAAAGAGTTTGTGGAGGATTCGCGGCGGTCGTCGGCCGGAGGTGGTAGTTGTGAGTTGTTGTTTGGGTGAGGAGATTTCAACGGAGGAGCTTACAGTGGTGGTCGACGTTCGTGGATCTCGCCCGTGACGGAAAGTTGTAGGTCGATTTCGCGGAGGAGATGTATGGTGAAGGAGACGAAGTGAGTGGCGATGGAGTTTTTCTTTGGTCGAAAAGACAAGCTCTGATGGCGGGTTAATGGTGCTCTAACGGAGGGATTTTGGTTTGGTGGTGTTTAAGGATGGTGCGGAGAGGGCGATGGAAGGTGTGGTGGTGAAGGATGTGGACAGCGGAAGTGTGATGGTTTCGCGGCATGGATTATCGCCGGTGATGGTTTATGAGGAAGGAGAAGTTCTTTTCTTTTCACAGAGAGAGTGAGTGGTAGGTGCTAGAGAGAGAACCGTTAAAAGCAGAGAGAGAGTGTGTTGTCCTTTTTTTTTCTTACCGTTGGAAGAAAAGAGAATTATTAGAGGAGAGGTGCTAGATGTCCTAGTGAGAGCAGAGAGAGAGTACTTTTTCTTTTCGTTTGCTTTCTTTTGTAGCAGAGAGACATTGGATTGGAGAGAGATTTTTTTATATTTTTATTTATTTTCATATTTTCTTTAATAATAGTATTAATTAAATCCTAATTTTGATTGGATAAATGGGATAAGTGTGGATTGCTAATAATGACCACTGATTAATTTGAACCGATGGCTTGAATTGAATCAAAGAAACACACACTATTTAAATAAATCAAAATGCATATAATGCCCTTTTTTAGATGATTTAATCGATTTAAAACAATTTAAATCAATTTAAATCAATTGAATCAAATAAAATTCACAACTTTTTAAATAATCATGATAAAATTAAAATAATAACATGGAAAATTCTATTTATTTAATCTGACTATTTTGACGAAAGAACAAAATTAAAACGACTAAAAATGAATAAAAGTCGGGCAAAAATTTGCTCGAAAAATTAAATCGGATGCATGAAAATGATCAGTGTGAAATATACTTATTGAAAAAATACAGCGTTTCTTTAAATTTTGAAATAAATTTTCACCGGTTAAAAGGCTCAAACGGATTAAAATGCAGCTGAAAAAGTCGGTAAAAAATAAAACGAGCACACCAGACTGAACTATGCGAACCGTAGATTAATAATACTGGCGTCTGCAAGTTTAATTTCAGAACTTTTTATCCGCTGATTTTGCACGTACTTGAGGAATGATTTAACCAAATTGTCTGTATATTCAAGAATTTATTCCGACTGATATTTTAGGTATTATTCATGATGAAATGCATGTTATGATATACATATGATGCAAACTGAAATTAAAAATCGAATTTATAAAAAAATTAAAATGTCCGGACAAAATTGGGGTATGACACAATGCACAAGATGAGTTAATGTACACAAGGTAAAACGTGAAAATGTAGATTGTAACATACGGATTATAACACAAGGATATGACTTGTAACGCAAGGTCGTGAATCTTACGCGGGGTCGTAAATTCTTATGAGAGGTTGTGAATTCTAACGTAAGGGCGAGAATTCTAAAGTGAGGGTGCAAATTCTAATGCGAGGTCACGAGTTATAACGCAAGGTCGCGAATCATAATGCGAGGTCGCGAATTCTAACATGAGGGCGCGAATTAACGCCACAAATCGTACAAAAAGCAAATACCATTTGCACATACGCAGTGAAATAAGAAGAGACTCAACACATATACACAAAACTCATAGCCAACACACATTCATCGCAAACAAATCGAAAAAAAGAAAACAACGTGTAATAGACATAAATCACGTTAACGCGCGCGGATGCATCCCTCACTAAATAAGTTAACTCAAGGAAGAAACATAAAGCTATGAATTGAAATACAATGCTAACAACGCGACGCGATATCACAAACGATCACATAGTACATAATGTGCATAGAATCGAAACACAAACAACACATAAGACACATACTTGAAATAATAACCAAAATTAGATGCAAGTATCTCGCAAGGATTCAAGACTCGAGAGTGAAACGAGCATGAGAAAATGCGTTTGAACTAAATAACAATTCACAACCAAACAACCTATTACACATTACATAGATTTGAAAATTGTATAAAATAATACACAATCCAGCGCAAACCAATTAAATTGATATTTTGTAACACAAGTCAATGAGAAAACTGAAACTATAATAGACAAACAATTTCATAATTTACTTGAATCTATAATTTCAATTTTCTCAAACAAAATAAAACTAGCACAAACAGAACAAACAACTAGTGATTTTACATTTGAAAGTCGAAAGTGAATAAAAATGTTACTATGACGGAATCGATGATACAAATTAAGAACAACAATAGCACATCATCTTAACATCTATCAAAACGACATATTTGCGTTTTCCTAATCACGTACGTAGAATTTAAAATAAACCCGACATCTCGCTTGCAGAAATAACTCGTAAAAACGAACTCGACACTGTGCCACATATGTCAAATAGAATACACTACTTGCTACCAAAACCAAATACACAAACAAAAAACAAAACCAAAATCCACACACGATGGTGAGGTATGTTTCGATCATTTTGGAGTTGTTGATGACGAAAATAGAGGTTTATGGTGGTGTGTGAATCGACGGAAATGAGAGTAAGAGATGGAGTGAGGGACGATAGATGAAAGATATGCTTCATGTAGGGCGTAACAACCTAAACCCCAAAACTCATATAAAATGCGTTACTCGACAATTTAAGGTGTCACCAATGACAACCCTTCAAAAACATATCAAATCATTTGAAATTATGCAGCGGAAAAACATTTCATAACAACTTCATAAATAAAGTTATAAACTTCAAAACAACAAATTCAACGTTAATATAAAAACATAACAACTCCCGTATCTGATGTTAAGCGATCAGAGCACTAAACCACTAATGTATTATAAAACAGATAAATAAAAGAGAGGAGTAACTCCAACAAGCAACCTTCCAACACATAACAACAAGTATCACTCCTGAGTATCTGCAAGATATCCACAGTGGACAAAATAAAGCAAAGGGGCGAGAAACAACATTCCATATAAACAATGTATAAAATGCTAATATAGAGAACATATAACATACACACATTCATTACACAAATCAACATCACCAATATCTCACACCCAAATCACAAACACATGACACAACATGACATTTATGCATGTGGTACCATTATGGACAACTCAGGTCTACCTCGCTCCTGAATCCCCACCAAAGCACCAAAGCACATCAAATCTCTACTATCACCATAGGTAGCGCTTCACCAATTCCCATATGGAATCATCTACTCGCTCCTAAATCCCCACCATAGGACCAAAGCACACCAAAATTGGGCCAAAGTCTATACACCATGATGCATGACTCTTAACAACATGCATTATCACCATAGGAATCACCAAAATTTTCACCATGAATATTTCACCATTTATGCACAACATCATTCACAATACACAACAATTAATCAATGTTACGAAAATAAAAAAACAACACCAAACATCAAAACTTCATTAATTGCATATTCATAAGCATTCAATCATGTTAATTCATAATAACATCAACTCATCATTAGGCAAACACAATTATTCGCTAATCGATCATACATGTCACCACATACATCCCTATAGTAGACACCTGACTTCAACTCAATCATTTTACCAACCACTACCATGAGGTATCTCTGTGTGTTAAGTTTTTAATGCTTCAAACGACATCGTATTTGGACATACGGAATGAAAGCTACGACCAAAATCGTCGGACAATACAACAAAAGACAAAACATAATTTTTCACAATTTGGCCTAAGACAATCGGTTCTCATGGGGTGACAATTGATCATCATCAAAGATGGTTAGCTACTGACTTTCAAAAAATCATGTTTCCAGGCTAAACAATTGATTATTCTTCTAGGACAATCAATTGTATATAAATATTTTCCAAAAATACACTGATGCAATCGATTGCACTATAATGACAATCGATTGTCATCCTCAATTTTTCCAAAAAACACACTGATGCAATCGATTGCACTATAATGACAACCGATTTTCATCCTCAATTTTTCCAGAAAACTCAGTTTTCTCCATACGTTTATCATCCCATTATCCCTAAACCTTCATACATGATCCCGATCATTTTTTCACAACTTTAATCAACCTAAACATGAATTGAACAATGAAATCAAGTTATCACAATCATCAACATATTACAACACCTACACTCATCATGATTCATAGAAAATCATCAATAATCATGTATACAATTCAAGCATTCAAACATTCATCAATGACATAATTTTATACATGCATATTCATGATAATTCAAACATAATTTTAGTCATAGAATCACATACGTAAACATAATTAATCATCCAATTCCATATTTCTAACACAACAGAATTCATCGAAGAAAAATTATGGAACTCTAATGAGAGAAATGACCTCTCTTCTCTATCCCATCATACATTACACATATACGAAGAGCCTTTTCTTCCCCCTTACCTTAGATTTCCAATAACAATAGCAATTCAAGCAACTCTTATGGACTCTCCCTTCAAAACCTAGCTCTCATTCCAAATGCTATTGTTTCCTCTAAGCTTCATTGTTTTCATATACTGACAAAAGTTTCCTTAAGACCAAATTTTCTTCAAATTTTAAAATATATAGTATTCTCATTACTCTTTCCTAATTATTATTACTACCCAATTAATTTTCAGATCCTCTCATCTTACCACAAACTTCTCTCAAATCATACAATTAGCCAAATTCCTTATTTTTACCAATTTTCTCATTTTATTTCTAATAATAATTAAAATTAAAATTATTCTAATTATTGTATAATTTATTCTACCAATCTCCTACCTTCTCACCACATCCTACTATTACCCCCACATACCAATAACACATATAATCACCAGATTTATTTAAAGGCACGACAAATAATTAAATAAAATTGTAAATAATTGAATTAAAAAAATAAATCAAATTTGTGGTGTTACAAATCTCCCCCACTTATAGAATTTCCGTCCTCCAAAGTTACCTGAAGGAAACAGATCCGTATACGACTCTCTCATCTGGCTCTCCAGCTCCCAAGTTATGCTTCCACCAGTTGGTCCTCCCCACACTACCTCACTAAGGCAATCTCCTTACCACACAACTGTTTCACTATCTGATCCTCTATCCACACGGGCTATGCCTAAACGGTCAGGTACCCTCTCACATGTATATTTTCCACATGGATTACATGAGATAGATCTGGAATGTATCTCCTCAACTGAGTGACATGAAACACATCATGAAGATTAGCAAGCGACGGTGGCAAGGCAATACAATAGTGTAGCACCTCAAATTTGCACCTATCATTATGCATACATTTTTCATATTAGGTCATAGCATATCAAGATCCATTGCATAGCATTTGCATTGTCCCTCAGTTGCCTCAAGAGCAAGCAATCAAGAATTAGGTCAAACTAACCTCCTGATCAGTCAACCAAGCAAGCAAAGGAATTTCTCATTGAATCAAGGCCTTGAGGTTTGTCCAACAAGTTCACATGGCTTGGAGGTCTATTTGAAGTATTTTGGTCAAGGGTTGAAGGCTCAGAGATCATCAGTTCATACACAGACAGTCAAAAACCCTAAAAAAGTCAACTGTCAGTCAAAGCAGTGGATGGTGGTCATTCTTGTGGAATTTGGGCACCATGGTCAATAATCAAGAGTTCATACAACTTGGGACATCATTTGAAGCAAAAAGTCCTCAAGGAATTAGGGTTTGGAAGTCATCAGTCAATGCATAATCAGTCAGAAACCCTAAAAGTCAACTGTTGGTCAACTGTCCATTTAATCAGTGATTGGATGATTGGAATTGGTTTGTGAGAGTTCATTCATGTCCAAATAGTCATCATATATCATGCCAAACACCATCATGGAAGAATTTGAAGCCAGATCAGAAATTTCCCAAAACGGAAACTGGGCCTGTAACTGAAACTTACCAAAAATGGAAAGTCTTGATCCTCAAACTTACATTTTGATACAAGCCTCAAATGAATTTTGCCCAACATGAAAGTTGAAGATCTTGTTCTCCCATTTCCAAAAAGTCCTAGAACTCTCAATTCCCATGTGTGGTTGGCAAGTTATGATCGAATCGATTTCAGAAAATCTTGAACTTCAAAGGGCCATATCTCCCAAACCGTTTGGCCAATTTTGGTGGGGTTTTTTCCTACAAGTCACATTTGATCCCCTCTTTCCAAAATATAAATTTCATGAGCCAAAACTTCACCAATCAAAATGGCATATTTTGACATTTCTCATTTAAATGCAAGTTTGACCAAGAGTTGACTTTTTGATTTAAACATTTTTTCAACATTTGGCCAATTGGAACAGCTCAAAAATGTCATTTTAAGTGTGTTTGCAAGCTCAAATTATGCAGCACATGTGAATCATACTTGGTTGCTTGAAATTTGGATAAAAGTACAATTACACCATGCCATCCATACTTGCATTTTAGCCATGCCTTGTACTCATCAAAACAGAGTTTTTAGAGGCCATTCTCTGTCATTTAGAGCCTCATTTTGCAGCCAAAAATCAGCAAAACCAAGGCCATGCTTGTTTGCTTGGAATTGGGAAGAAAAAGGACAAAATGTAACCAACACATCCCATAAGCCATGCTGTTACCACAAGACAGCAGGAACTGGATCTTTTTCTGTCAAAAAAAACAATTCTAAGGGCAGCCATCACACAAACCAAATTGACTCATGCTCAAAAAACCACTTTGGCCATTGCAAACAATACAAAGAAACAGTAAATGGTACAATCATTTTTCTGTCATGGAAAAGCCAATAGCAACAACTAACCACCTCCAACTGCAGCAAAAAAGACCAACAGACTTTCCATTCTCTAAAACACTTCATTTTCTTGGCCAAGGTCATTCTTGCTGTCAAAAACACAAGAAGAACAAAACCTGCCTTGCAAAAACTCAAAAATCCAAGAGCTGCATTCAGTTTGTTTTTGCATTTTCTGTCCAAGCATAATGAACCAAAACCTGAGCCATTTTTTGTCATACATTAAAACCTCAGTATAGCAGACCAAACACTTGTCCCCTCTTCTTTTCTCTCAAGCCTCACTCTGCCATATCATCATTTTGAAAACCTAGCCAAGCCAAAAGCAACACAGGACAGCAGGGGTTATGTGTGTCTTCTGTCATGTGAAACATTACTAAGCAGCAAAAAGCCATTGTTCACACTCTCTCAAGAAACCTGATCCTGGCTTTGCACTTCTGGTTTTTCTGTCAAAAAGGCACCAAAAGTCACAACCCTGCCACGAGCCACAAGACCACAAACCAAACACTTCTCACTCATTTCTCCAACCTCATCCTTGCTTGCTTGGATTTTATCATTGGCTGTCAAACAAAAAAACACACAATCAGCAGCAGCATACCATTTTCCTCACCATTTCCTGTCATAAACAGCAGCAGCATACCACTCCCCCTCTCAAAATTCACTTGGCTTTTGGCATTTCTTTTTTTTCTGCAAAACTCGAAACCAAAAGCATCCATCCAACAATAGAAGCATGTTTCCCTCATCCTAAATCATGACCTTGCTTGCTTTGCATTTAGCACAATCAGTCAAACTTCCAAAAGAAACGAAACATAACCTGGCTATTTTGCATTTCAAAAAACCTGTCAAACTCAAAACCAATCTCACTCACTCATTCAAACCCTCCCACTTGCATTTTCAAAACCCTGCTAGCAATATCCAACAGAAGGAGGACAAAAGTTGGCTTGGTTTGAGGCACTTTGTTCCAGCATTTTCCAACATAACAAACACAAAACCAACATAACAAGGAATGGACATTCTCTCAAGCATCACAATGGCCAGGCCTTGTACTGTCACATGAAACAGTCCCAACTAACTTCACATTCCCAAAAGACTTTGCTTTTGCCCATCAAGAAAAGCCAATCCCAAAACTGCTTTCATTGAGCTTTTGGCATTTCTCCAAACCTGTCCAAACTTCATAAGACTTAAGCCTTGCACTGCTTTGACCATCCATTCACCATTACCAAACACTGCTAGCAGCCACTTGGTCAAGAGAAAAACACAAAAACTCACTCAAGGCCAACTTCATCATTCATCAAAAACACAAAAAACTCATCCATGACAGTCCAAGATTGATGCCAAAACAAGCCATCTCAAGCAAAACAACCTTCATCATTCATCATTGGGGAGTTTCTAAAGCATCAGTTTCAGGCTAAGAGGACCAAAACCACACTGTTTCTCATTCTGCTTCAAAATTGGTAAAATTCGACTTTCACCATTCTAAAATCCATGCTATGCTTATTGTAGTTCCCTGTATGCTGATTCTGTTGATATTTGAATCGTGTGAAATGGTCTTGTATTGAGTGAGAATTTTGATTCTTAAACTTCATGTTTGAATATGTCCTTGATCATTTCTTATTGCCTAGCTCGATTTAATGAAAACCATGGTGGGATTCATACTGCTTGTTGTTTGATGATCATTTTGGTATATGCCATTGCTTTGTTTGGAGAAGAATTGGTTGGGTCGAATTTGAGAGGGATGAGCGTTGTTTCCTGTAGCAGAAACCCTAGCCTTCCAATGCATTTTCCAGGATTTTCCTTTGTCTCACGTGTTACTGTACCCGCGCCCCAGAGCCAATCAAATCATTTCATTTTACTGGCCAAAACGCAGCGTTTAAGTTAGTGAACCAGGGAATTACAAGATTGCCACCCGTGCCCTAATTAAACCATTGGATTATGTTATTTTTTTCAATTATTTCATCTAATCACTCAAACTTCCAAAAATCATAACTTGCTCATTTTTGATCCAAATTCAATGGGATTTTTTGTGTTGTGTTCATCATGATCTCTACTTTTTTATAATTATTTTTCCAGAATTTTTGGATGAGTGGTTTTTAAATGGCCTTAGGGTTTGTGACATGTGACCAAATTTTGTACACTTTGCCAAATCAAATTGTGAAATGATGAGAATGTATCCAATGGCTCCCAAATTTTTTGTGCTTAAACTAGACACATTCATGGTGATTTTGGTATAAAGTTTGTGAATTTATCATTTGTGGTTTGTGAGATATGATTTTTTGAATTAGGGTGTGACAATTTGTGTCATACCATTGATGACCAACTTCATGATTTTCATTTCCATGCTTCTTGACCTCCAAATGACTTGATTTTTTGCATGAGCTTACTCTTGTATGTCTAGTTGACTTGTGAATTTTCTTGGATTTAATTGAACTATTTTCCATTTGTTTGAGATTTTTCTTCCCTGCCTAGTCAAATGTTGACTTTGTGTGACACATGTTCCCATTTCATTTGTGAAATTCTCATACTTTATTGGATGGACATGAAATTTTACATGAGATAACTAGACATCCTCATCTTTGCCATGGTTTTGATCCCATTCATTTATCATACACCATTCTTGACTTATGTTTTTTCTAAGTTGATGCATGTTTGGTTGACTTCCTTAAGCATGTTCAAAATTACTTTGACTTTCTGATTTTCATTGACTGCCTTCCACTTGTCCAAATGAGATGAAATTTGACATGCTCACCATGATAGGTGTTAGGATTGATCATGATTTATTTGGTGATTTTTGGAAATGTTTAGGATTGCTTTTGAGTTAAGTCTTGCTGTTGACTTCTATGAGCTTCTAAATGCCATGTCTTGACTTCTTTTGTTCATGAAATGGTGATGATGATTGATATGAATGTGAACCCAATTGGTTTTGTTTCTTGAATGTTTAAACTTGACTTTGATTGGATATCCCTTGCTGTCTTGACTTTCTCATTCACTTTTGACCCTAGGCTTGCCCTAGTGGTCCTGTTACTCACCTTTGAGTTTGTGTTTTCAGGTTGACCAACAAATGGCCATTAAGACCAATTCTTTTTGATTGAGCTCACTCAAATATCATTGACTAACTTGTGTGTTTTGTAGGTGGCTTGGCTCACATGCCTTAAGCCTTGTGCCTTGCACATCCATGTGCCTCCAATTAACTGTTGGTGTCTGTTTCTGTTTGTTTGGTTTGAAGTTGCATACTAACATCTGCTTGACTGTTTCAGGTGCTTTAGTTGCTTAGTTCCTTGTGAACTTTTTGCTTTGCTTTGCTTGTATAAGCAATTTGCATTGAGGTATGTCTCTTCTACTTCATGTAGTCTGGAAGACCTGGCCTGTTACCTGGCCAGGCAACTGTCTGAAGTCCTCCTTAAGAGGCAATGTTTGTGACTGTTTACTTTTGTCCTTGCATAGAGTCAAAGACCTCCTAAGTGAAGAGGCAATTGGTGGAAGGTAGGGATATGCAATCTATCCCCCACTATTCAGTGTGTCATCTGCTTTGCTCACACCACTGTGTTGATGCATTGCAGATACAAACCCAAGATCTTGTGCAATTGCACAGTTGAGTCAGTTTTAAATGTGTAGAAGGGTCCCCACTTTCTGAACCCACACATTCTTGTCTTAAGCTCTCCCAGGCCAGGGATAAGAGCTGTGAAGTCTTATCTTCACTCACCTTTCATCTGCTTCACCTTAGCCCCTCAATGGCAAGGTTAAGAGCACCTTTTACCCCATTCCAGCTGGCCCTAGTGCCTAACCCTTGATGTTTGAGCCCCCCTTGTTGGTGTGTTTATTTCATGCTGTATGTGCTTCTTGTGATTGCCTGTTTGCTTTGCCTCTTTAGGTTTAGCTTAGTCTTGCCCTTGTGCAAGATAGGTTGTGCTTGACTTGCCCTTGTGCAAAGTCAAGTCTGTGTGGCTTACTTCCTGTGCGAGCCATGCTTAGAGTTGTTTAGCCGAACTACGGCAACTCTGATTCTCATGTTCAGATGAGATACGTAGGCACGAGATGCAATGTCTTGTCGAGTTTGACTAACCACTAACACTAACTCTTTTCTCTCACCCCTGTTGTGATTGAGATATCCCTTTCTCTTGCCCTAGTTGCAATTGAGATCCTTGCTTCTCCTGTGTTTGCTTAGGATAGGTTGGCCCTTGTGCCATTTAGCTAGAAACCTTAACTTAGGGATGATTTGCATGATAACATCTAGGCTCGAGTCGTAGTCTCCCTAGTTGTGTCTCCCTCTGTTATCTGGTTAGGCTAGTCCTTTATCCCTGCGTAGGGAACTACATCGCCCTGATCTTCATACCAGATGAAGTATGTAGGCAGGAGATTGAGCTGATCTCTCCGGGCGCCCTTTTTTTTCTTTTTTTCGTGTGTGTTGTTTGACATTTGCTAGGCTCGAGTGCCTGACTCCTTAGCAATTTGTTGTCTGTCTGTTTGAGTGTGTGCTTGACAGTTATAGGCTCGAGTCCCCGACTCCCTATTAACTTGTTATGTTGTTGTGTGCTTGGAAGCTGATGTAAGTCCATCGAGTGGCATTTGGGTTCCAGTGTGCGTGTGTTTGGTTCGGATGCTGATGTAAGTCCAGTGATTGGCATTCAGGCTCCATGTTTGCCTTCTTGTGTGTGTTTTGGTTCGGATGCTGATGTAAGTCCAGTGATTGGCAGTCAGGCTCCACGTTTGCCTTTGCCTGTGTTTGTTTGTGTGCGTGTCAGCCGAGCTACGAATGCTCTGATTCTTCTCTCGTCCGAGAAGATACGTATGCATAGGATGCGATATCCTAGCGAGCATGTGTCGTTTCCCCAGTCCGAACTACTTCGACTCTGATGTCTATGCCTGATAGACTAAGTAGGCCCAGGATGCGACATCCTGCCGAGTTAGTTTCAGTCAGTTTCTTGTGTCTCTTTCAGCCAGTGTGTGTGAGTATTTGAGCAGTGTTTAGCAACCAATTTTCCTTTCTAGTGTGCGTGGATCCCGTAGAGTACTACGGATGTGTAGGGGTGCTAATACCTTCCCTTCGCATAACCGACTCCCGAACCCATTCTCTTTGGTCGCGAGACCATGTCCTTTTCCAGGTTTACTTCGAGCGTTTCCTTTCCCTCTTTTGGGATAAATAACGCACGGTGGCGGCTCTGTTGTTCTTGTTTTCCCGCCGGTTTTTCGCGCGATGCGACAGCTGGCGACTCTGCTGGGGAGATAGAGAAGTTGACCTGTGCTGGTCCATCTTCCCTGAGCGAGTCTCTCCTAGCGCTCTCTAGGTTAGGGCTTTGGTTGCTTTGTGCTGCTCTATTTTATTGCATTCTTTGTATATATTTGCATTTACTGTTTGCATTTATTATTTGCATCAATGTTTGCATTCATTCATATTCATCTGTTCATCTGGCTGTGTTTCTCTGTTTGGGGTGGGAGTTACTCGAGGTAAAAGGCCCAATACCCAGGCTATGAGTGAAATCTAGGAAACCTAGGAATAGAGTGATTCATGGGAAGCGGGTGGTGTACGCCACTTAGCGGAACATTGATATCACGAGCAGTTCAGACCCTGGTGGGATATTATCGGTGCATACATCGGGTGGGCACAGGATGATATTCTGCGAAAGGTTATTTATGCTGCGTTTCTTTTCGACCTTACCCTGGCCTAGACTACGCCCGTGAGTGGGAAGGGTTATTCATTACAGGTACCGTTGGTGACTTTGGTTCTGTTGGTGACTCTAGTTCAGACAACAGTGTGATCAGTTTGACCATAAGTTGGATTTATGTTCTGATCTTGACTGAAGCTTCGACCTAGTCAGAGTTTGCACAACCAGCCAGTCCAGTCTGCATCATGTGCATCATAGCATATTTACTTTTCAAAAGAAACGCAATGAAAAAAATCAGAAAAAAAAAATCAAAAAAAGAAAATTTTCAAGGAACTCAAAGGAGTTTATTTGCAAAAAATTTCAAAACATGAAAAAACCGGGAAAATTTTTTCACCTGATATATTTGAGGAGATATTCTCATATATGATCAAAATGCTAAATATTTCAAAGTTTGCAAATAAAACCCTCGAATTCCTTTGAAATAAAAACAAGCATATGCATAAACACTTCATGCATCATTTGCATCAGCAGGTTCTGTTCCGGTCTCCTGTCCTGTGGTCTGACCCTGCGATCTTCATTTATTTTGAAGACGCACTTTGCCGGTATTATACCAGAGCCATCTCTGCCAGATTGATGGATCATCCTGAGCAAGAGAATTGTGAACTCAGAGAGATATTTGCCAGACTTTGTACTGTTGATGGATTTATTCCTGGTTAACCGATCCCGGGCTGGCATTGGCTACTATTCTGGGGCATGCAATGAGCAAGGTCTGTTCAAGAGTGGAGGATTCATCCATGACGATCAACTTGAAGAAAAGGATGTTGCTATCTTGGAAGAGGACGCAGGGGATTTAAACAATTTCATCATTTCTGGAGGTGTCTGCCACAATTGGGTCACTGTGGGCTTTCCTACAGTTGTTCATAAGTCTTTGTAACGATCACTTTGTTTAAAAACCCTTCTCCCATGCCAAAAGGAGAAGTGATGGCATTATTGGCAATATTTTGTGCAATGATATTTTCATTCAAATAAACTCATGTTAAAACATTTGTGTTTCCAATTATTTTCCCTTTTTGCTTTTTGCATGAAATTGGTGATCACCAAAAAACCTTAAAAAACAAGAATAAAAGCAATCTTTTCATCTGCATAACGATTGTCTTGTTTGTTTTTCAAAGAGCTTTTCATATCAAAATCTTTATGCAGGTTGTTTCTCAAACCCATTGAACATAATGATCGGACGTCATCTCCCAATTTTGAATTCCCTGTATTCGAAGTGGACGAAGATGATGTTGAAGGGATTCCTGACGAGATTTCCCGACTTCTTGAGCAAGAAAAGAAGATCACTCAGCTGCATCTTGAGAATCAGCAGAACAGCCAACTGGGGCATTATCAAAAAAAAAAAGAGAAAAAAAGAGAAAGAGGAGGGTGCAAAATCAAAAAAAAGAAATCAATCAAAATCAAAAGAAAGAAAAAGAAAGAAAAAGAAAGAAAAAAAAAACAAAAGAGAAATATCACCCTCAAAGTCCCAAGTTGGCTGATGCTGAATTCGATCGAAAGGAAGAGATCAACTGCCATGTGTCATGGACAGTCATATCAGCAGAGAGTGAAAAAGCATTCGATAAGAAGGTCAAGCCTCGTGTGTTCCGAGAAGGTGACTCATGCTCAAAAAAGTCTTGTCTTTCGTGCCCGATTCCAGGGGCAAGTGAACCCCCAAGCTATGAATGTCCACATGTTGTCACGAGAGCCTTTTCAGGCAATGTTTTGACACTTACAACAATGAAGAAGTTCACTCGTCCTGTGGATCCAGATGCAGTCAAGAAATACTTCGCCTAAAACAAAAACAAAAAGCAAAAGCTCGCTAAGTCGAACACCCCAAAGGGCGACTTAGGCAAAAAGGAGCGTCTCGGTGGATTGAAAACCCGAAAGGGCGATCCAGGCAAAAGTTAGAGACATTAAAAAAAAAAAGAAGAGAATTTGCATCCCGCTAGATTGAACACCTCACACTGGGGCAATCTAGGCAAAATTAGGGATTTGGCAAGTAACTGCATCTTGACAAGACTGTGTTGTACATCTGTCATCCGTCAGGGATTCTCGATTCGTCGTCGACTGAAGCTCTGAATACATCGAAAATTCAGAATGGTAGAGGAAAGGTCATTATGTTCAATGTAGCCCTCTCCAATATATATCGCCAATTTCAAACTTGTACAGATCCATGGAGTCTCGCCCTTTGCAGACTACCATTCCATCACATCAATTTGAGCTTTTATCCAATTATTTGCATTCTTATTTGTTTCAACTCAACAAACGTTTTGCATGTTTTAATTGATAAAGTATCATTGTTTTCAAAATAAACAAATTTTTCAAAATTGTTCTTAAACAAAGTGAACATTCACAATGATGGAAAGAATACTTAGGAGACCCACAGTGCTCTCCCGGGGGTGGTATGATTACCAACAGGTAAGACAATTGTTCGTATCTCGAGCATGACTGTATCTTTGTCCTGCAGAACCTCGTATGGTCTCTCCTCAGTGAAGTTGCCCGATGCAGTGTTGTTTGAAGTTGTTCATCTTCACGTTCCCGGCAGTACAGATTCTCCCTCCAAGTCCCTATTAGCCCTATCGTGGGCATCCCTAGTATAGTGATGTTTGAGCCTTATCATGGGGCATACCTGGGGCACGTTCTTTTATCTAACAATCCCGGCAGAGCCAAATCAGGGGCAAGGGATAGTTGAACGGTGAAAAGACAGTGAAGGATTACGACGACGATCCTGGAAAGTTAATCAAGAAGACTCTTCAAAGTCTGATGATTGGAAAGTATGTATGAATCCCAAGAGTTCAACCTCCGTGAAGTACGGACGAGTTGGGAATACAAGATGATGGAGCAGAAAAGTCCAGAAGAGTCTGGGAGTTCTTAAAAGTGGAAAGTCAACACTATGGGTGGATGATGGACACCAGTGTTCGACGAGGCGACCGACATCCCGGTCAAACAAGCTGTATCTCCCCAGAGGATTGAGAGTGCGATCTCCCTGGCAGATTCGAGATCGTTGTCTCCTCAGCAAGCCTGAAGGTCATCACGCCCCAGCCCAAGCCAGTATTGAAGCTATCAGAGTTATTTCCCCTGCAGAGATACCTGTGGACAGTACCTTCTATTCCCCAACAGATCTAAGGATTGCCTATCCCCAGCAGGCCTATATTTGCCGGTTTCTTCCCCGAGTGGAGCGGGTCTCATGAAATACATCTCCAGCAGTGATTCTCCTACATATGGATTGGTTGGGTCGTCCCTAAGTAGAGTAGCATTTATTTCTCCAGCAGAGTTCATCCTACCAGTGGATTGGACGGGTTTCTGTAGTAGACTGATATCTGCATCCCCAGCTGAGTTGATTCTACCCATGAATCGCGTGGGTTATCCCTAGCGAAGTAACAGACGTTCTCCAAAGCAGGGTTTATCCTATCTGAAGATTGGTTGAGTCTTCCTCCCAGTGAAGTCGATTTACCATTCCCCAGCACAGTTCCTGGAGTTCCCCGGTGTTGTCTCTGAAGGAGACGTGTGTTTATGCATTCATCATTTAGGTAAGCATAGCATATCGCATCATTAGTGCATAGCATTTCCATAATCATGGGGCATTGTGTAAAGCAAGAAAAAACTCATGCATCAACATTGCAAGCATATCCATTAGCCCTAGGCCGTGGTGACCAGCCGAGATTGGGTTGTTGGAAAGAGTTTAGCATCGCGCCATTGGATCGGCTTCAGAATTGGGTTCATCAGCATGGTCGAGAGGTTGGTGTTTTCCGAACAAGTGATTCCTCAGTCGAGTGGGTATCCCCATCAGTGTTACTCCCAATTGTTAGTGTCTTGCCAGCTTGGGTCTTTTTCCTTAAGCAAATATGGGTGTGTCTGATCTCTCCATGTAGAGTCTACCCCTTAAGCAGAAAGTGTCAATCTTTTCCTGCCATTTCCCCACTGAGATACATCCTCGTGGATGACGGTTGCTTCCGTTCCCTCCCTAATGGGATGGGTTTTCCCTATTGAGTTCTTTCCTCATTAGGATGAGTCTTGATTCAGTCTGCCTTTTTGGATCGATCCTAAATTGGCTTCTTGTTGACTATCTCATGTGCTGCCCTGGGGCATAAATGAATAGTCGCTCACTAGTCGGCACTCATTCATCTTATCCTCAGCGGAATTTGTTGGCTTCTACCTACAAACCGGTAGTTGTAAGTCCTATCTTTGTGGTTTTCTACCCACTAGCTGGTAGTTGTAAAATCCCACTTTCATCCCCTTGTTGGAGTTGACCGTTTGTGCTCATCCTATTGATGACTAGTTACTTTTCCGTGGTTTTCTGCCTACAAACCGGTAGATGTAATCCCCTCTTTGTGGTATTAATGGTCTTGTCCCCTTTGGATACTTGCTTTGATCAAGCAGTATTGTCCCCATTGGGTCTTCCCCTTCCTTTTGGATACTTGCTCCGAGTTAGCAGCTTTATCCCCTGTTGATTGGTCATCTTTTGCATACCTAGTCTGGTACCCAGATGCCTTTCTTTTTGGTCGATTATTCATTTAACACCTACAACCCGGTTATGGATAATCTTCCATGCGAGTGTATTATCTATGTTTTGACGGCTATAGATAATATGTACTTATGATTTCCCGGTATTCAGACCGAAGGAGTTTCCGACGATCAGGTCGATGTACTCATGGCACAAGGCCAATTTTCCGGTATTCAGACCGAAGGAGTTTCCGACGATCAGGTCGATGTACTCATGGCACAAGGCCAATTTTCCGGTATTCAGACCGAAGGAGTTTCCGACGATCAGGTCGATGTACTCATGGCACAAGGCCAATTTTCCGGTATCCAGACCGAAGGAGTTTCCGACGATCAGGTCGATGTACTCATGGCACAAGGCCAATTTTCCGGTATTCAGACCGAAGGAGTTTCCGACGATCAGGTCGATGTACTCATGGCACGAGGCCAATTTTCCGGTATTCAGACCGAAGAAGTATTCTCCTCTCCGTTGGTGTCGATAAACGTCGAGTTTTTCCCGATCATCCGTTGATGATTTGGTTGTGTTCACTCTCCCCAGTAGAGTTTCCTCCTCTCCGTTGGTGTCGATAAACGTCGAGTTTTTCCTAGTCATCCGATGATGCCTAGTTGTACCCCTCTCCATGCAGAGTTCTCCTCTCCGTTGGTGTCGATAAACGTCGAGTTTTTCCCGATCATCCGTTGATGATTTGGTTGTGTTCACTCTCCCCAGTAGAGTTTCCTCCTCTCCGTTGGTGTCGATAAACGTCGAGTTTTTCCTAGTCATCCGATGATGCCTAGTTGTACCCCTCTCCATGCAGAGTTACCTCTCCGTTGGTTTCGATAAACGTCGAGTTTTTCCCGATCATCCGTTGATGATTTGTTTGTGTCCTTCTTCCCTAGTGAAGTATTACTCCTCTCCGTTGGTGTCGATAAACGTCGAGTTTTTCCTAGTCATCCGGTGATGTCTAGTTGTACCCTCCCCATGCGGACTTACCTCTCCGTTGGTTTCGATAAACGACGAGTTTTTCCCAGTCGTCCGTTGACGTCTGGTTGTGTTTCTCTCATTCCCATTCATCTGTAAATGTCTGGTCGATCTTTTTGGTGTCTGTAAACATCATCTTTCGATGTCTGTAAACGTCGAGTCTTCCCATTCATCGGTAAATGTCTGGTCATTCTTTTGATGTCGGTAAACATCATCTTTCGATGTCAGTAAACATCGAGTATTCACCCAGTCATCGGTAAATGTCTGGTCATGCTTTGTTTCCTTGTTGATAAAATCAAGACCCCCAGAAGTCGTCGGTAAACGTCTTGTCTGGTTCTACCACAAAGATTTTGTCCCTCCCCAAGTGGAGACGCCATCGGTAAATGGCCCCGTTTTCTTCGATATCGGTAAATATCGAGCTCCCAGTAACAGCAGCCATCGGTAAATGGTCTTGCTAAGTTGACATCGGTAAATGTCAAGTTTCTTTGAAGCCACCATCGGTAAATGGTCTTGCTTCCTTTCTACATCAAATTTTGTTCCCAGCAGCCATCGGTAAATGGTCGTGCTAAAGTTGATATCGGTAAATATCAAGGTCCCAGTTTTAACCATCGGTAAAGGGTTTTGCTTTTCAGAAGTTTGTTTTCCCCAGCCGCCATCGGTAAATGGTCGTGCCGAAGTTGATATCGGTAAATATCAAGTTTCCAAGCTTTCTGACCATCGGTAAATGGTTTCGCCTTTCTGAAGCTGTTATGCAGTTGTCATCGGTAAATGACGTGGTTCTTTTTGTATCATATCCAGTTGGTGCAAATTCTACGGTTCTTGGTATTCAATCCCTGTTTACCCTGAAAGTCTGACAGTCGCTGCTATCATCCATTCGGGTTCCCAGCTGATTGAATAGGGGCAGCTGTAGCACCTCAAATTTGCACCTATCATTATGCATACATTTTTCATATTAGGTCATAGCATATCAAGATCCATTGCATAGCATTTGCATTGTCCCTCAGTTGCCTCAAGAGCAAGCAATCAAGAATTAGGTCAAACTAACCTCCTGATCAGTCAACCAAGCAAGCAAAGGAATTTCTCATTGAATCAAGGCCTTGAGGTTTGTCCAACAAGTTCACATGGCTTGGAGGTCTATTTGAAGTATTTTGGTCAAGGGTTGAAGGCTCAGAGATCATCAGTTCATACACAGACAGTCAAAAACCCTAAAAAAGTCAACTGTCAGTCAAAGCAGTGGATGGTGGTCATTCTTGTGGAATTTGGGCACCATGGTCAATAATCAAGAGTTCATACAACTTGGGACATCATTTGAAGCAAAAAGTCCTCAAGGAATTAGGGTTTGGAAGTCATCAGTCAATGCATAATCAGTCAGAAACCCTAAAAGTCAACTGTTGGTCAACTGTCCATTTAATCAGTGATTGGATGATTGGAATTGGTTTGTGAGAGTTCATTCATGTCCAAATAGTCATCATATATCATGCCAAACACCATCATGGAAGAATTTGAAGCCAGATCAGAAATTTCCCAAAACGGAAACTGGGCCTGTAACTGAAACTTACCAAAAATGGAAAGTCTTGATCCTCAAACTTACATTTTGATACAAGCCTCAAATGAATTTTTGCCCAACATGAAAGTTGAAGATCTTGTTCTCCCATTTCCAAAAAGTCCTAGAACTCTCAATTCCCATGTGTGGTTGGCAAGTTATGATCGAATCGATTTCAGAAAATCTTGAACTTCAAAGGGCCATATCTCCCAAACCGTTTGGCCAATTTTGGTGGGGTTTTTTCCTACAAGTCACATTTGATCCCCTCTTTCCAAAAATATAAATTTCATGAGCCAAAACTTCACCAATCAAAATGGCATATTTTGACATTTCTCATTTAAATGCAAGTTTGACCAAGAGTTGACTTTTTGATTTAAACAGTTTTTCAACATTTGGCCAATTGGAACAGCTCAAAAATGTCATTTTAAGTGTGTTTGCAAGCTCAAATTATGCAGCACATGTGAATCATACTTGGTTGCTTGAAATTTGGATAAAAGTACAATTACACCATGCCATCCATACTTGCATTTTAGCCATGCCTTGTACTCATCAAAACAGAGTTTTTAGAGGCCATTCTCTGTCATTTAGAGCCTCATTTTGCAGCCAAAAATCAGCAAAACCAAGGCCATGCTTGTTTGCTTGGAATTGGGAAGAAAAAGGACAAAATGTAACCAACACATCCCATAAGCCATGCTGTTACCACAAGACAGCAGGAACTGGATCTTTTTCTGTCAAAAAAAAACAATTCTAAGGGCAGCCATCACACAAACCAAATTGACTCATGCTCAAAAAACCACTTTGGCCATTGCAAACAATACAAAGAAACAGTAAATGGTACAATCATTTTTCTGTCATGGAAAAGCCAATAGCAACAACTAACCACCTCCAACTGCAGCAAAAAAGACCAACAGACTTTCCATTCTCTAAAACACTTCATTTTCTTGGCCAAGGTCATTCTTGCTGTCAAAAACACAAGAAGAACAAAACCTGCCTTGCAAAAACTCAAAAATCCAAGAGCTGCATTCAGTTTGTTTTTGCATTTTCTGTCCAAGCATAATGAACCAAAACCTGAGCCATTTTTTGTCATACATTAAAACCTCAGTATAGCAGACCAAACACTTGTCCCCTCTTCTTTTCTCTCAAGCCTCACTCTGCCATATCATCATTTTGAAAACCTAGCCAAGCCAAAAGCAACACAGGACAGCAGGGGTTATGTGTGTCTTCTGTCATGTGAAACATTACTAAGCAGCAAAAAGCCATTGTTCACACTCTCTCAAGAAACCTGATCCTGGCTTTGCACTTCTGGTTTTTCTGTCAAAAAGGCACCAAAAGTCACAACCCTGCCACGAGCCACAAGACCACAAACCAAACACTTCTCACTCATTTCTCCAACCTCATCCTTGCTTGCTTGGATTTTATCATTGGCTGTCAAACAAAAAAACACACAATCAGCAGCAGCATACCATTTTCCTCACCATTTCCTGTCATAAACAGCAGCAGCATACCACTCCCCCTCTCAAAATTCACTTGGCTTTTGGCATTTCTTTTTTTTCTGCAAAACTCGAAACCAAAAGCATCCATCCAACAATAGAAGCATGTTTCCCTCATCCTAAATCATGACCTTGCTTGCTTTGCATTTAGCACAATCAGTCAAACTTCCAAAAAGAAACGAAACATAACCTGGCTATTTTGCATTTCAAAAACCTGTCAAACTCAAAACCAATCTCACTCACTCATTCAAACCCTCCCACTTGCATTTTCAAAACCCTGCTAGCAATATCCAACAGAAGGAGGACAAAAGTTGGCTTGGTTTGAGGCACTTTGTTCCAGCATTTTCCAACATAACAAACACAAAACCAACATAACAAGGAATGGACATTCTCTCAAGCATCACAATGGCCAGGCCTTGTACTGTCACATGAAACAGTCCCAACCAACTTCACATTCCCAAAAGACTTTGCTTTTGCCCATCAAGAAAAGCCAATCCCAAAACTGCTTTCATTGAGCTTTTGGCATTTCTCCAAACCTGTCCAAACTTCATAAGACTTAAGCCTTGCACTGCTTTGACCATCCATTCACCATTACCAAACACTGCTAGCAGCCACTTGGTCAAGAGAAAAACACAAAAACTCACTCAAGGCCAACTTCATCATTCATCAAAAACACAAAAAACTCATCCATGACAGTCCAAGATTGATGCCAAAACAAGCCATCTCAAGCAAAACAACCTTCATCATTCATCATTGGGGAGTTTCTAAAGCATCAGTTTCAGGCTAAGAGGACCAAAACCACACTGTTTCTCATTCTGCTTCAAAATTGGTAAAATTCGACTTTCACCATTCTAAAATCCATGCTATGCTTATTGTAGTTCCCTGTATGCTGATTCTGTTGATATTTGAATCGTGTGAAATGGTCTTGTATTGAGTGAGAATTTTGATTCTTAAACTTCATGTTTGAATATGTCCTTGATCATTTCTTATTGCCTAGCTCGATTTAATGAAAACCATGGTGGGATTCATACTGCTTGTTGTTTGATGATCATTTTGGTATATGCCATTGCTTTGTTTGGAGAAGAATTGGTTGGGTCGAATTTGAGAGGGATGAGCGTTGTTTCCTGTAGCAGAAACCCTAGCCTTCCAATGCATTTTCCAGGATTTTCCTTTGTCTCACGTGTTACTGTACCCGCGCCCCAGAGCCAATCAAATCATTTCATTTTACTGGCCAAAACGCAGCGTTTAAGTTAGTGAACCAGGGAATTACAAGATTGCCACCCGTGCCCTAATTAAACCATTGGATTATGTTATTTTTTTCAATTATTTCATCTAATCACTCAAACTTCCAAAAATCATAACTTGCTCATTTTTGATCCAAATTCAATGGGATTTTTTGTGTTGTGTTCATCATGATCTCTACTTTTTTATAATTATTTTTCCAGAATTTTTGGATGAGTGGTTTTTAAATGGCCTTAGGGTTTGTGACATGTGACCAAATTTTGTACACTTTGCCAAATCAAATTGTGAAATGATGAGAATGTATCCAATGGCTCCCAAATTTTTTGTGCTTAAACTAGACACATTCATGGTGATTTTGGTATAAAGTTTGTGAATTTATCATTTGTGGTTTGTGAGATATGATTTTTTGAATTAGGGTGTGACAATTTGTGTCATACCATTGATGACCAACTTCATGATTTTCATTGCCATGCTTCTTGACCTCCAAATGACTTGATTTTTTGCATGAGCTTACTATTGTATGTTTAGTTGACTTGTGAATTTTCTTGGATTTAATTGAACTATTTTCCATTTGTTTGAGATTTTTCTTCCCTGCCTAGTCAAATGTTGACTTTGTGTGACACATGTTCCCATTTCATTTGTGAAATTCTCATACTTTATTGGATGGACATGAAATTTTACATGAGATAACTAGACATCCTCATCTTTGCCATGGTTTTGATCCCATTCATTTATCATACACCATTCTTGACTTATGTTTTTTCTAAGTTGATGCATGTTTGGTTGACTTCCTTAAGCATGTTCAAAATTACTTTGACTTTCTGATTTTCATTGACTGCCTTCCACTTGTCCAAATGAGATGAAATTTGACATGCTCACCATGATAGGTGTTAGGATTGATCATGATTTATTTGGTGATTTTTGGAAATGTTTAGGATTGCTTTTGAGTTAAGTCTTGCTGTTGACTTCTATGAGCTTCTAAATGCCATGTCTTGACTTCTTTTGTTCATGAAATGGTGATGATGATTGATATGAATGTGAACCCAATTGGTTTTGTTTCTTGAATGTTTAAACTTGACTTTGATTGGATATCCCTTGCTGTCTTGACTTTCTCATTCACTTTTGACCCTAGGCTTGCCCTAGTGGTCCTGTTACTCACCTTTGAGTTTGTGTTTTCAGGTTGACCAACAAATGGCCATTAAGACCAATTCTTTTTGATTGAGCTCACTCAAATATCATTGACTAACTTGTGTGTTTTGTAGGTGGCTTGGCTCACATGCCTTAAGCCTTGTGCCTTGCACATCCATGTGCCTCCAATTAACTGTTGGTGTCTGTTTCTGTTTGTTTGGTTTGAAGTTGCATACTAACATCTGCTTGACTGTTTCAGGTGCTTTGGTTGCTTAGTTCCTTGTGAACTTTTTGCTTTGCTTTGCTTGTATAAGCAATTTGCATTGAGGTATGTCTCTTCTACTTCATGTAGTCTGGAAGACCTGGCCTGTTACCTGGCCAGGCAACTGTCTGAAGTCCTCCTTAAGAGGCAATGTTTGTGACTGTTTACTTTTGTCCTTGCATAGAGTCAAAGACCTCCTAAGTGAAGAGGCAATTGGTGGAAGGTAGGGATATGCAATCTATCCCCCACTATTCAGTGTGTCATCTGCTTTGCTCACACCACTGTGTTGATGCATTGCAGATACAAACCCAAGATCTTGTGCAATTGCACAGTTGAGTCAGTTTTAAATGTGTAGAAGGGTCCCCACTTTCTGAACCCACACATTCTTGTCTTAAGCTCTCCCAGGCCAGGGATAAGAGTTGTGAAGTCTTATCTTCACTCACCTTTCATCTGCTTCACCTTAGCCCCTCAATGGCAAGGTTAAGAGCACCTTTTACCCCATTCCAGCTGGCCCTAGTGCCTAACCCTTGATGTTTGAGCCCCCCTTGTTGGTGTGTTTATTTCATGCTGTATGTGCTTCTTGTGATTGCCTGTTTGCTTTGCCTCTTTAGGTTTAGCTTAGTCTTGCCCTTGTGCAAGATAGGTTGTGCTTGACTTGCCCTTGTGCAAAGTCAAGTCTGTGTGGCTTACTTCCTGTGCGAGCCATGCTTAGAGTTGTTTAGCCGAACTACGGCAACTCTGATTCTCATGTTCAGATGAGATACGTAGGCACGAGATGCGATGTCTTGTCGAGTTTGACTAACCACTAACACTAACTCTTTTCTCTCACCCCTGTTGTGATTGAGATATCCCTTTCTCTTGCCCTAGTTGCAATTGAGATCCTTGCTTCTCCTGTGTTTGCTTAGGATAGGTTGGCCCTTGTGCCATTTAGCTAGAAACCTTAACTTAGGGATGATTTGCATGATAACATCTAGGCTCGAGTCGTAGTCTCCCTAGTTGTGTCTCCCTCTGTTATCTGGTTAGGCTAGTCCTTTATCCCTGCGTAGGGGAACTACATCGCCCTGATCTTCATACCAGATGAAGTATGTAGGCAGGAGATTGAGCTGATCTCTCCGGGCGCCCTTTTTTTCTTTTTTTCGTGTGTGTTGTTTGACATTTGCTAGGCTCGAGTGCCTGACTCCTTAGCAATTTGTTGTCTGTCTGTTTGAGTGTGTGCTTGACAGTTATAGGCTCGAGTCCCCGACTCCCTATTAACTTGTTATGTTGTTGTGTGCTTGGAAGCTGATGTAAGTCCATCGAGTGGCATTTGGGTTCCAGTGTGCGTGTGTTTGGTTCGGATGCTGATGTAAGTCCAGTGATTGGCATTCAGGCTCCATGTTTGCCTTCTTGTGTGTGTTTTGGTTCGGATGCTGATGTAAGTCCAGTGATTGGCAGTCAGGCTCCACGTTTGCCTTTGCCTGTGTTTGTTTGTGTGCGTGTCAGCCGAGCTACGAATGCTCTGATTCTTCTCTCGTCCGAGAAGATACGTATGCATAGGATGCGATATCCTAGCGAGCATGTGTCGTTTCCCCAGTCCGAACTACTTCGACTCTGATGTCTATGCCTGATAGACTAAGTAGGCCCAGGATGCGACATCCTGCCGAGTTAGTTTCAGTCAGTTTCTTGTGTCTCTTTCAGCCAGTGTGTGTGAGTATTTGAGTAGTGTTTAGCAACCAATTTTCCTTTCTAGTGTGCGTGGATCCCGTAGAGTACTACGGATGTGTAGGGGTGCTAATACCTTCCCTTCGCATAACCGACTCCCGAACCCATTCTCTTTGGTCGCGAGACCATGTCCTTTTCCAGGTTTACTTCGAGCGTTTCCTTTCCCTCTTTTGGGATAAATAACGCACGGTGGCGGCTCTGTTGTTCTTGTTTTCCCGCCGGTTTTTCGCGTGATGCGACAAATAGGCCACCTCTATTATCCTTTGCAAGATCTGGTATGGACCAATAAAATGTGGCATGAGCTTTTGAGACTTCAAAACTCGACTAACACCGGTTTCTGGAGTAACTCTCAAAAACACATAGTCCCCCTCTTGGAACTCAAAATCTTTCCTTCTCTTATCATGATTTGACGTGCATGCCAATTTCTATTGTTTCTTTATTACTTGATTTTGTTATATTTAATAGTAGTTTCATTTTAGGTGATCTGTGCATATATATTATACCCATTAAGTGACTATACTAGTAATTAATCTTGACAAATATCTTTTGGCGACTCTACAAAGCTTTCATCTTCTCTTGGATTGTCTTGATCTTCTCAGAGTGTCTTAAACCTCCTACCATACAACTCCTCAAACGAGGCCATTCAAATACTCGAATGGAAACTATTACTGTAAGTGAACTCAATCAACGACAATTAGCTATCCCAACACCTCCTTATTCTAGCACACAAGCCCTCATCAAATCCTCAAAGGATTGAATTTTGCTCTTCGTCTGACCGCCCATTTGCGGGTGATAAGCAGAACTCAACATCAGCTTAGTACCCAATGCTTCTTGTAAACTCTTCTAAAATATCGACGTAAACCTCAGATCTATATCCAACACAATTCTCGACAAAATACCATGCAGGCTAACAGTCTTCTCAATATGCAACTTAGAAAACTCCTGCAAAGGATAAACGGTCTTAATCAGAATGAAATGAGCCGATTTAGTCAGCTTATCAACAATGACCCAAAAGGAATCATATCCTTCGTCGTCTTCAAAAAACTTATCACGAAATCCATAGAAATGCTATCCCATTTCCACTTTGGAATACTCAACAGTTGTATCAGACCCAACGACTTCTAATGTTCAATCTTCGACTTTTGGCAAGTCAAGCGGACATAAATAAACTAAGGTACTTCCTTCTTCATTCCTTTCCACCAAAACAATTTCTTCAAGTCTTGATACACCTCAATGGCACTGTGATGAATACTCAAACCACTTGTATAAACTTCCTCAAGAATACTCTTCTTAGGCTCGAGTGCATATGGTACACAAACCCTGTCTCTGAACCTCATCATATCATTATCGTCAATCCTGAAATCACCTCCCTTATCTTGATTGATTAACATAAGTCGATCAATGAATCCCACATCGATCTTTTGACCTTCTCTGGTCTCTTCAACGATATCGCTGGCCAACTTTAACATACCTAACTTCATACTATTAGGAGTCTCTTCACATACCAAACTCGTGTCTCTGAATTGCTCAACGAATTTCAATTCTCGAACCATAAGCATCGACATATGCAATGACTTACTACTCAATGCATCACCTACGACATTAGCTTTACCAGGATGGTAGCTCAAGCCAAAATCACAATCCTTCAAAAATTCAAGTCATCTCCTTTGTCTCATATTCAACTCCTTTTGATCGAATATATACTTCAAACTCTCATGACCACTAAACACCTCAAATTTGGATCCAGCAACACATATAGTCACCAAATTTATTTAAAGGCACCCCAAATAATTAAATAAAATTCTAAATGTTCAATAAAATAAAGAGTTAATATCATTTTACCCCCTGCCATTTAGGTGAATTCTGGTTTACCCCCTATAAATTTTTTTGTTGTAAACTTAACCTTATCATACGAAGATTCTATTATTTTAGACCCTGAAAAATTATTTTCTGTAAAACTAACCTTGCCATATGAAGATTTTGTTGTTTTAGACCTTGTAAAACTATTTTTTGTTGTAAAACTAACCCTTTAAAATTGTTTTTTTGTAAACTAACCTTGCCATATGAAAATGACAAGGTTAGTTTTATAAAAAAACAATTTCGCAGGGTCTAAAACAACATAATCTTCGAATGACAATGTTAGTTTTACCAAAAACAATTTCACATGGTCTAAAACAACAGAATCTTCGTATGGCAAGTTTAGTTTTACAAATATTTTTTTTACAGGAGGATAAACCAAAATTCGCCTATATGACACGGGTAAAATGCTCTTAACCCTTAAATAAATTAATTGAATTTAGGGTGTTACAACGGAGCTTGGTGGTTAGTGTAACACCCCGTATTCAATTAATTAATTAATTTAAATTATTTAGATTTTTATTTGATTAATTGATGTTTTAAACTAATTATTGTGTGATTGTGGGGGTAAGTATCCTTGAAGTAGAGGTATAGAGAGAGTAAGAATTTTTCATACTTTTTAGAAATTAATGGAGTTTTAACTAATTATTAGAATATATAGTATTTTTATTTGAGTAAGAAAAAAAATAGAATTATGAGGTGACAAATTAAAAATAACATGGGTGATAGAAAAATAAGGAATATTAGATTTATTAATAAAATAATAAGAAAATAAAACATGTAGAAAAATTGAGGGCAAGGTTGGAATTAAGGAAAATATGTAGGATAAGAAGGGGAAAATCTAATTAGAAAGAAATAGGTTTTTGGAATAAAATAGGATTTGGAAGAACCTAAAAGAATCCGTACGTATTTTTGGAGAGGCGGAGCAAAAGAGGCAAAGAGGGAGAGTTAGGGTTGGAGAGAAGAATTTCTTAGAAGTTGCTGTCGTTTTTGCTGGAAAATCAAGGTAAGGGGGGAGAAAACTATTCATCTAATGGGTGCTAAATCATGAGAGGGTAGAGAGATTCCCTTAACCTCCAATAAGGATTATTTCTTGTCAAAATTGGATTGCTGAAATTGAAATTAAATAATAATATATGTTGATTCATTTACATATTATATCGATATTTCTACTGTAGTGTGCGATATTATTAGATATACACGTTGATACTATAATCACCTTCATTATTATGGATACTGTAACGTGCTTCACTTTGTTCATAGTGTAATATTCTTATAATATATCAATAACTAAGGATGGTTAATATATGAATGATATTTCAAATTACGTTCGGTTATACGAACATAAGTTATATATATGAAAGGTATTTTTCGTGGCTTTATATTTCCATGAACTTAATAATAAGAATACAGTAACGTGTAACGTTTCGTTTTGAGTACAGTACAATGAATTTGTAAAGAAAAACATAAGTTGCTATCCAGTTAAATAGATATAGGTATATAATATTCTAGTTACTTAATAATAATAATAATAATAGTTTAATATTATTAATATTATATTTATTTTTTTGGAATTCTGAGTTAGAGATAAACAATTTGATTATTTGACCAACTAAATTTATTTTCAATTTTGTTAGACTTGATGATTGAGTCCATAAGAGTTATCTTTATGTGCAATAGTTGTTCGTATAACATGTTGACCATTTTAGAGTTGTTTTAGAGTTCCTTGGGAACTCTGTCGAGTTATAATTTTGGATGATAATTTGACGATAATTTGGATGATGATTTGGTGATAATTTTGGGTGATTATTTTGGTGATAATTTGTGACATTGTATGCTGTTGAAATTCATACGTCATGGTGTACGGACTTCGGTCCAGTTTTGGTGAGCCTTGATCCTATTGTGGGGATCGAGTGCGAGTAGCTAGTTCTATTGAGGAATTAGTGAAGCGTTGCCTATGGTGGTGGTAGCGATTTTTGTGTGCTCCGATTCCAAGAGGAAATCAATCCTATGGTGGGGATCATGGAGTGAAGTGAACCCGAGTGTTCATAATTTGGTAGCACATGCATGTTGAGTCAGTTGTCAAGTACATATGCATTTTGTTGCATTTGGTGATTATTATTCTTGTGTTATGACGTGTGGGTGAGAATACTTGATATGTTGATGATTGTTGTAATTAGTGTGTGATATTGTTAGTTAATCTTTGTTTTTCCACTGCTAATTATTGAAGTGTTTTCTAACCCTCTTTCTGTTTGAATGTTGTCCTTACATGGACATCATGCAAATATTCAGAAGTAACTTTGACTGAAGTAAGTGGAAGGATAACTTTTGAAGTGACCTACATAGTTTATCTATTTTATTTAATGGTTCCTTGCTCTGATCATGTAACATCGGGTTGGGATAAACGCTTGATTTGAATTTTGTATCATTGTTGTCGATGTTACAAACTTTTTGTGTTTTGGAGATTATAAGTTATTTTGATTTTATTTCCAGACTATTTTGATTATGCTATTAAGTTGAAATTCATGAGACTTAATGTCTTGAGTTACAATATTATCGAGTTACAAAACTGGACTGAAGTCCGTACACCATGACGTATGAATTTCAACAGCATACAATGTCACAAATTATCACCAAAATAATCATCCAAAATTATCACCAAATCATCATCCAAATTAGCACCAAATTATCATCCAAAATTATAACTCGACAGAGTTCCCAAGGAACTCTAAAACAACTCTAAAATGATCAACATGTTATACGAACAACTATTGCACATAAAGATAACTCTTATGGACTCAATCATCAAGTCTAACAAAATTGAAAATAAATTTAGTTGGTCAAATAATCAAATTATTTATCTCTAACTCGTAATTCCAAAAAAATAAATATAATATTAATAATATTAAACTATTATTATTATTATTATTAAGTAACTAAAATATTATATACCTATATCTATTTAACTGGATAGCAACTTATGTTTTTCTTTATAAATGATAACATGAAATAATATCACATTCTAGGACTCGATTTAATTAAATTATATTATTATTCGCTTCAATTTATTTCATTTTATTCGATACTACTGGGTATTTTTCCTTCTGTTTATCTCAGGTAGCTTATTTGAAGCATAAGTGAAAAAGGAAGAAAAGGAGGTGCAAAAAGGAACGAAGAGAAGCAATTTCACTAAAGCCCAGCCCAAAACTACAAGCCATGAGCGCTGAGCCTGTGACGACCGCCACACAAGGTGTGACGAGCGCCACGCCCTGCTGCCTTGTGTTACGAGCGTAACACATGGTGTGACGGACGTCACACCATTCTCCTATATTTTTTGGCCTCAGAAACGCAACAGAGGCACGTTGATGCCTATTCTTCCGCTTGACTCCGGAAACGTGAAGACCAATTACGCAAGGCACTTTTGGAAACAGTTAATTAAGTGGATTAGTATAAATAGGACCAATTATGGAATCCTAAAAAGTTCAGAATTTTTCCCAGTTTTTGGCATAGCTTTATTTTTACTGCTTTCTATTTTTTTTCAGCATTCTACCTTTATTTGCAATTTTTATTTTTATTTTCCAGTCAATCTTTCGGCACTTAATTAATTTTTCACACAATAGTTTCTACACCGGAAGCTATTGTGTATCTTTTGCTGGATCTAACCTTACGTTAGATCCTAGATTTTTATTCCTTCACTTTTTATTTTCCTGGCCGATTGAAGAATTCAAGAACAAATCCAACCGGTCTGTGGTGGAGTGTTCAAGATTGCCATTAATTATTCAGGTTCTTTAATTATTGTTTGAATTTATATATGCCCTGCATTATTGTTTATTTATATTGTTTGCCTGAGATGGATTTATTTAAGCATGATGATTGTTTAGATCTGTTTAGCATGTCCGGCTAATTTATTTAGGTATCGGTATGTAAAGTAAGCGGAATGAAGGAATCAAAACTAAGTTGGCTTAATTACGTTTAAAAAATAAAATCACTCTTTTTATGGTCTCAATTTACAGGTTTAATACCAAGGTTTTTGTACGAGAGTAAAAGACTAAAGAAGTTAAAATCAATAGAACGAAAGTTTGAGTTTTTAACTGGACAGTGTAAATTGGACATTAATTCTAGATCAGGGCGAAAGCAATTTTTAGAGTTAATTAAATTCTAACCTTTTTCAAAAAGTATTTTTAAAAGTTAAATGTGAGAACGAAAGTTAAGCATTTGAATTTAATTATATAATCTAAGTCAACAGAGCGAGAGTTTGAGACGAGGGTGTTTAAACGATTAGTATTTTCTTAAAAAGAGTTTCTATAGATTCTATTGTTTTCAAAAAGTGATTTTGGACTTAACTAATAAGTGACAGCTACGTTAATTTAAAGTCACGGTCTATTCAACAGAGCGAGAGTTTGAGAGAAGACTTTTAATCAATGGTGTCCACTGAAAAGATTTATTTTAAAACCAAGAAACCAACGAAGACTTGATTCCCTAATTACGACGAACTACATACCGATATCCGTTTAATTGATATTTAACCTAGATCTTATTTTAGTTTTAACCCTTCCCCCAAACAATCAAAGTATCATCCGCCTTAGCTTTACGAAGTAACCTTAGAAAACGGTATATCGATTCATAAGTCCCTGTGGGATCGATATCTTTTAAAACTACGCGATAGAACTGTGCACTTGCAGTTAGTACCCCAATTCGACTCATAAAGTCGCGATCAAGTTTTTGGCGCCGTTGTCGGGGACTTTTATTTAGTCGATATCGTAACTCTTCTGTTACGCTGTAGAGACTAAAGCAATTTTTATTTCTTCTTTTTTTTGTTGATTTGTATGCCACACACTCGCTCACAAGGCGAGCCGTTTTACTTACGAATCAACGACATCGAACTATATCTCTGAGTCTTACGACGAATTCGGGAATATCGTGCTGCAAACAATCTCCCTCCTATCGAAATTCCTGATATCAAAAATCTTCTTCCTTCACCGATACCCGAGATGGCAGAACCAGCTCGTGCTCTTCGAGATTACGCCGCTCCATCGCAAGATGAGCCGCATTCGAGTATTGCTCCACCCGCAATCGAAGCAAACAACTTCGAACTTAAGCCTTCGCTGCTATAGGCAGTGCAACAGAATCAATTCTCTGGAAATCTCACCGAGGATCCAAACCTTCATTTATCCGTATTTGTCCAATACGCTGATACTGTTAAAGCTAATGGTGTCACTTCAGAGGCAATTCGACTTCGTCTTTTTCCTTTCTCGTTAAGAGATAAAGCTAGAAGATGGCTTCAATCTCTTCCTTCCAACTCAGTTACCACATGGAACGAGTTGAAGAAAGTCTTCCTTGCCCGATATTTTCCTCCAAGCAAAACAGCTATGTTGAGAGCCCAGATAAATGGATTTAAACAGAAAGATAACGAGTCTCTTTTCGAAGCATGGGAAAAAGATACAAAGACATGATGAGACTTTGTCCACACCATGGTTTAGAGGACTAGTTAGTGATTCATACCTTCTATAATGGTCTCTTGTACAACACAAGGTTAACAATAGACGCCGCAGCAGGTGGTTCACTTATGGATAAACCTTATGCCGATGCTTATCAACTTATCGAAAGCATGGCCCAAAACCATTATCAGTGGAGAAGCGACCGAGAAATGGTAGAGAAACCTCAAACGAAAAGTGGCATGTACGAGATAAGTAGCCTTGATCATGTAAATGCAAAAGTGGAAGCCATTGCCCAGAAAATTGAAAGTTTGAATGTATCACCTCCAACCACCGGAGTTGCCGCAACTCAGAATTGCGAAGTCTGTGGAATCCAAGGTCACACTCCTGCAGATTGTCAACTCCTAACAGGAATCCAAGCAGAGCAAGTGAATTATGCTCAAGGAAATCCCTACTCACACACCTATAACTCAAACTGGAAGAATCATCCTAATTTTTCATATAAGAATAATAATGCTTTATACGCACCAGGACAAGCTCCAAATCAAGCCCCAGCTATACCTCCTGGATATCAAAAGCCGATCCCATCTACACCTAACAATAATGTTCCTAGGAAATCCAACTTGGAAATAATGATGGAGAACTTCATAGCTTCTCAACAGCAAACCAATAAAGATTTCTTAAACCAGAATATACACACTAGCGAACAAATCAAACAACTAGCAAGTAAAGTAGATGCCTTGGCTACCCATAATAAAATGCTGGAAACACAAATATCACAAGTAGCTCAACAACAAGCGCCTACTGTTGCCCCAACTGGTACATTTCCTGGACAGCCCCAACCTAACCCGAAAAGCCACGCTCATGCAATCATACTAAGAAGTGGAACGGAAGTGGAAGGACCAGTAGATCCAAGAAATGAAAACCACAACTCTAAAAAGTCAACTGAGGAAGAAAGTACACCTAAGGAAAAGGAAGAGAGTAACAAGGAAACCGTAGAAAAGAAAGAACCTTATGTACCTCCACCACCTTATAAACCACCTATCCCTTACCCTCAAAGGCTTATTAAAACCAAAGATGCGGGCCAATTTAAAAAATTTGTTGACCTACTAAAACAATTAAACGTCACAATTCCGTTTACAGAAGCTATTACGCAGATGCCCTCATATGCTAAGTTCTTAAAAGAAATTCTTTCTAATAAAAGGAAACTTGAAGATAGCGAAACTGTTACACTCACTGCTGAATGTAGCGCTATAATCCAGAATATGCCTCATAAACTTAAAGATCCGGGTAGTTTCTCTATACCCTGTCACATAGGAAAATTTGTCATAGATAAAGCCTTATGCGATTTAGGAGCCGGTATTAGTGTTATGCCTTTATCCATATGCAAGAGACTTGAAATGGGAGAATTAAGACCAACTAAAATGTCTGTGCAACTGGCAGATCGTTCTGTTAGATATCCTGTAGGAATTCTTGAAAACGTTCCCGTGCGCATAGGTCAATTCTACATTCCAACCGATTTTATAATTATGGACATTAGAGAAGATGAAGTTACACCCATTATATTGGGAAGACCATTCTTAGCAACCGCCGGTGCAATCATAGACGTAAAACGAGGACGACTCACTTTCGAAGTAGGAGAAGAAAAAATTGAGTTCATTCTTTCCCAATTTTTAAAAGCACCTGCAATAGAAGATACATGTTACTTCATGGATATCATCGATGAATGCATAAAAGAAACAGAGTTAGAAAATGACAAATTGTCTGACTATCTTGTAGAAGACAAACTCAACCAATGTTTAGCAATAACACCGGACCCTACGCAATGCCTTAAGAAACCAACCCTAGACCTGAAAACACTTCCCAAAAATCTGAGATATGAATTCCTAGACTTAGAACTTGAACGACCAGTGATAGTTAATGCAGACCTAGGAAAGCTCGAAACCGAAAAACTCCTACATATCTTAAGAAAATATCCAACCGCACTAGGGTACAACATCACCGATCTTAAAGGAATAAGTCCTTCTATTTGTATGCATCGCATCATGCTAGAAGAAGACTGTAAAACTTCTAGGGAACATCAGAGGAGACTAAACCCGATCCTGAGTGAGGTAGTAAAGAAGGAAGTAACCAAGTTATTAGAGGCAGGTATCATATATCTTATATCTGATAGCAAATGGGTTAGTCCTGTACACGTAGTACCAAAGAAAGGAGGTATAACAGCTATCGAAAATGAAAAAGGAGAAACTATAACCAAACGAATCGAGTCGGGATGGAGAATGTGCATTGACTATAGGAAACTAAACAAAGCAACCCGAAAAGATCATGTCCCTTTACCATTCATTGACCAGATGTTAGAACGATTAGCAAAACATTCTCATTTCTGCTATCTAGACAGTTACTCAGGCTTCTTTCAAATACCAATTCATCTGATGACCAAGAAAAGACAACATTCACGTGTCCTTTTGGCACCTTCGCTTATAGACGAATGCCGTTTAGTTTGTGCAATGCTCCTGCAACCTTCCAAAGGTGCATGATGGCGATATTCGCCGATTTTCTCAAAAATATCATGGAAGTATTTATGGACGACTTTTCCGTATGCGGACAAAGCTTTGAAGAATGTCTTGAAAACCTAGAAAGAGTTCTAGAACGATGTGTAAAAGTAAACCTAGTACTTAATTGGGAAAAATGTCACTTTATGGTACAAGAAGGAATTGTTTTAGGACACATCATCTCAAATAGAGGAATTGAAGTAGACAAAGCCAAAATAGAAGTAATTGAAAACCTTCAACCTCCGAAAATTGTGAGAGAAGTACGAAGCTTCTTAGGACATGCCGGTTTTTACCGACGATTCATTAAAGACTTCTCTAAAATAACTAAACCTTTGACCGGACTATTGATGAAGGATGCTGAATTCGTCTTCGACAATAAATGTTTAGAAGCATTCCAAACGCTTAAACAAGCATTGATCTCCACACCCATAATGCAGACACCAGATTGGAATGAACCATTCGAAATAATGTGTGATGCCAGTGATTACGCCGTGGGCGCTGTTTTAGGACAACGAAAGGATAAAAAGCTTCACGTCATATATTACGCAAGTAGAACTCTAGATGAAGCACAAATGAATTACGCCACAACCGAGAAAGAACTCTTAGCAGTAGTGTTTGCACTAGATAAGTTTCGTTCTTACTTGGTCAGAGCTAAAATAATCGTTTACACCGACCACGCTGCTATCAAGTACCTCTTAACAAAAAAGGATGCTAAACCTAGACTCCTAAGGTGGATCTTGTTGCTACAAGAGTTCGATCTGGAAATCAAAGATAAAAAAGGAACTGAAAACGTAGTAGCAGATCACCTCTCTAGACTTGAAAACCTGGAACCGAAAACAACATCGATCAACGATGATTTCTCGTACGATAAACTTATAGCTACTTTGGAAGAAAATAAAGCTGATAAACAGGTAGAAACCACCTTAGCTATATGTGTTACACCATGGTACACTGATCTCGTCAATTATTTAGCTGCCGGAATAGTTCCACCTACTTTATCCTACCAGCAAAAGAAACGATTCTTCTATGACATAAAACACTATTACTGGGATGACCCTTTACTTTTCAAAAGAGGCCCCGATGGTATTTTCCGTCGGTGTATACCTGAAGAAGAGGTAGAAAATATAATCCAACACTGTCACTCCGCTTCTTATGGTGGACATGCAAGTACATCCAAGACCTGCTCCAAAATCCTACAAGCCGGTCTTTATTGGCCAAACATATGGAAGGATGTGCATGTGGCTATCAAGAAATGTGATAAATGTCAACGCACAGGAAACATATCTAGACGTGATGAAATGCCACAAAAGGGCATTTTGGAAGTAGAGATTTTCGACGTGTGGGGGATAGATTTCATGGGACCTTTTCCACCTTCCTTCGGTAACAAGTACATACTCGTAGCAGTTGACTACGTATCAAAATGGATTGAAGCTATAGCTTCTCCAACAAACGACACACGAGTAGTAACTAGACTCTTTAAGAATATAATATTTCCAAGATTTGGTGTCCCAAGAATAGTAGTCAGTGATGGTGGATCGCATTTCATATCTAAGGTACTCGAAAAACTACTGTTTAAGTATGGCGTAAGGCATAGAGTAGCGACACCTTACCATCCTCAAACCAGTGGGTAAGTGGAAGTGTCTAACAGAGAAATCAAACGAATATTAGAAAAAACAGTCGCCACCTCAAGGAAAGACTGGTCATTGAAACTGCCAGAAGGTTTATGGGCGTATCGAACCGCTTACAAAACTCCCATAGGGACAACCCCATTTAAGCTTATTTATGGAAAATCATGTCACCTCCCGGTAGAATTAGAACATAAGGCCTACTGGGCTATTAAAAATCTAAATTTAAACTATAAGGCCGCCGGTGAAAAGCGAATCCTTGATATAAACGAATTAGAGGAACTCAGACGAGACGCTTACGAAAATGCCAGAATCTACAAAGAAAGAACAAAACAATGGCATGATAAGCGCATATCAAGGAAAAACTTCAAACAAGGCGATACAGTCCTGTTATTCAACTCTAGGCTAAAGTTATTCCCGGGAAAACTACGATCTAGATGGTCAGGTCCCTTCCAAATAACCAATGTTTTTCCCAGTGGAGCGGTGGAAATTAAAGGAAAATCCATTGAACCGTTTATCGTAAACGGGCAGCGTCTAAAACATTATCATCATGCAGAGAACATTGAAGATTCATAAGTCCTGCACTTAGACGTAGTGCCCCAAAATTTTATAGATTATATTTGATAGTGTTTATGTCGAGCTTGCGACATTAAACAAAGCGCTTAGTGGGAGACAACCCACAAATTTTCTTTATCTTTATTTTTATTTCTTCTTTAATTATTCTTCTAAATTTTATTTAGTATTCATTCTTAATTTATTTTAACTTATAAAAAATTTATTCTTTTCTTCTTTCGGCATTTGGCCAAATCCTGACTAAAACTCTTGCTTTTCTTTTCTCTAGCTAACACTAACCTGATGGGACAAATTGATCGTATGGGTATCAAATTCAGAGGGAAAGCTCAGAAACAAAAGTTTGAGGAACTAGCAGAGAGAGAGATGCTACCTAGTTTGTATGCTGATGACTGGGCAATGACTGCCCTTGGACTAAGAGAGAGTGTCTTGTATTTGCTGAGTCAAATAGGGTGGGAAACCACTCTTATCCGTAGACAATTCGTCACTTACCGGAGACTGACTCTAGAATTCCTTAGTTCTCTGATCTATCTACCCAGCCATGGAAAAGGAATAAGCAGAGGTTTCATCCAGTTCAGAATGTTCAACATGGAGTATCAATTTAACATTCAAGACTTTACCAACCTTTTAGGTTTCCCTACCTCTTTTGATACATTCACAGTGAGCCAAGAAGAACTTTTTGAATATAGAGAACTTGAACACTTTTGGGGAAGCTTGACTAGAAATGACGATCCCGAGGAACATGAGTTTCTTTCTGGAAACATACATAACCCGGCCTTTCGTTATTTCCATAAGATCCTGGCCCACACCTTATTTGGGAAGAAGTCAAACAGTACCTCAGTTTCACGTGATGAACTCTTCATCATATTTTGTGCTTCCCATAACCGTCCAGTAAACGTGCCACTTTTATGTTGGCAAATTTTGACCGCCTTATCCAAGACGAACGAGCACCAATTCAAATAGGCGGCTTGATAACCATGATTGGTAATGCTATCGGATTACGTCAACCTATGCTTGACTTAAGCCCTTTTGTGGCATTGCGACTATGAGTATACCCTTCCTCTTCAACACTATGTTTATAGAAAACCTAGGGTCTGAAGAGTTTGAGCTTATAATTAACAACCAAGTTCTTTGCATATTCACCTTGCCTAGTCCAAGGACTAGTGTTCATAACCGCAATAACTGGCTCTACAACCTGAACGGAATACCCTCTCCTGCTAGATCTACTGAATCCATCCAGGACTATGAGATTTGTGACGACCAGATCCCTTATGCTGAATCTGACCCTCAGACACCATTTGGTTATTATGATATTGATCCTCCTCCTCAACCTATCCCGACCGAAGAGTCGGCAATACCTGATCCTAGACATCATGTGCCCGGAGATAATTATAACACCATCATTCAAGCCTTGATGTCAGAACAAGACGCCCTCAGAGAAGAGTTAGCTAACATGGGACAAGAATTTCTGGGATACATGAACAATATGACAAATCAGTTCCACGAGTTGCTAAACCGTGTTAACTCCTTTGCTCCTCCGGCCAGAGATCATGCAGATGGATAAATGTTGTTTTTTCTTAGTTACTTAGTTTTAGTTTAGGTTATTCATTAATTTTGTTTCAAATTATTTTAGTATTTGTTTTTCTTTCGCATGTTTGCTTTTGTCTTCCAATGTTACATTATGATTATTTTATGAAGCTATTAATTTATTTTACTTTATTATGACTTATGCAATATCTATCAATAATGCTCTCTACTGTTGCTACCCACATAACTTATTAAAGATATATATATATTATGAAAGTAGAATAGCATGAAAGGCAATTTAAAAATATCACAATAGCAAAATAAAATAAACATATGCATAACAAAATAACAATAATAAAATATAATGATAAAAACAAGGTACGTTGCAAGAATGACTGTGTGACGAGCGTCACACAATCCATTACGGTCGTCACACCAAGTGTCTGTGACGCCCGTAACACCCCTGTCACGAGCGTGACACCTTCAGACTATGTGAACGTTATTAACCGTCGGAGACACGACCATTACACCACCCACTTTTTACCTTCCCCATTTATTCACATTTACCCACATTTATTTACTTTTCAACCACTCCCTTTCCAACTTCCAAATCTTTTCCTATAAATGCCCACCATACCTTTCTTCATACACCACAAACCATTCTATAAAATCAATTTCATTTCCATTCTCCCCTTATTACCTCTTTCAAACCACTTATCGGTATGGCGGGAAACCAAGATTTCGGAAATATCATTTTCCGATCCGAAGATGAAAATTATCAAAGGGAGCAGTTTGAGCGTTTCCAACAGCGAGGCGTCCAATCCACCAGGTATCCTGATTTAAATTGTTTACAAGAATTAGGATTACTTCAAGGTATAGAATGAATGCTCCGCCTCGCTGATTTAACCTTTCTTTGCACTCATAATCAACCTACCTACCCCGCTCTCACCTTAGAATTTTTAAGTTCTTATTCGTACAACACTCCTACCAGTGAAGACGAGTACTTAACCGGTACCGCAACCTTCCGAATGTTCAACACCGAGTACTCCCTATCCCAAAACCAATTGAGCACCATGCTACAATTCCCTGTAGAAGGTCAAGTTCACCCTAGGATACCTCCGAACTCCCAGTGGCATATAAACGCCTTCGACCTCTTTAGAAAAATTTCCGGTGTGGAAACCAACAACTGGGATGTATTACTTGCTTCGCATATACATAACCCAACCATCCGGTACTTCATCTGCATCCTGCAAAACACTATTTTTGGTCGACCGAACAACAGCAAAGTCAACGCCAAGGAATTATTTTTCCTCCACTGCATCTTTGCAGCAGATACACAGGTAAACGTTGCCTCCTTCCTATTTCATCATATCCGTACCATATGTGCTAGAGGCCGTCAACCTTTTGTAATCGGTGGATTAATCACCACCATAGCACTTGGCTTAAATCTTGGGGATTGACTTCAGAATTTACAATCCTTCCCACCCCTATTGATGGATATAAGCTACTGTCGGTCCAGCCGCCTAATCAAAAACAGGGTAGGCGGAGGGTATTACCTTATGGTGAACAACCAGGAAGTCCCAAGCATTGTTTTACCCAACATTGCCCTAACAGATGTCACCAATCCCAACCGCCACATCTATGATCTGAATGCTCCCGAAGCTACCGAACCTATGCAAGCAAACCCGCCTTCAGACGAGTTTGCAGAAATGGAGCAAGGTGATCAGGTTCCTGCACAACAATCAGTTCCGCTCAACCCTTCCGATAATGCAGCTGGTCCATCCTCACGACATCGTCGACGAAGAAGGCCAGCAACCAACGACGACATCATGGATGCTATCGATGGTATGCAAGCGTAGAATCTCGAAGTGATGCAGATGATGCGCCAGATGCAACAACAACAGGAAGCCAGAAATGCCATAACCGACCAGCGGTTTGCTGAGTTGCTCAGCAGGTTTGACGACTTAGACGTACGTCAACGATCACCAGGTCCAAGAACCAGGGGCGGCAGGCAGCATTGATTTTAGTTTTTTCTCTCTTTTCTATTTCTTTTGTTTTCTTTGAAACATTGGGGACAATGTCTCATTTAAGTGTGGGGGGAAAAACCTTGTTCTTTAAATCTTCCCTTTTCAAGTATGTTATCTTTCCCTTGTCATTGTTATTTCTCTTTCTTATTTAATTTAATATAAAATATATATATATATATATATATATATATATATATATATTTAATTTATTTATTTATTTATTATAATATATATTTATTCTAAATTAAGTCCCTAGTGTGAAAAATTTCCATTATCTATTCCCCTCAATTTTCTTGAGCCATAACAAAATTTAACACAATCAATAAATATAAAGGTTGTTTATTTTATCAAACTTGAGTGAAATCAAGACAATTATTACCGTACCGCCCCAACGCTCTAAACAAACCTCAACATGTTAGATCAGAAAGGTACCTGTTATACAAGTCCCTGGACTTTTAACTTTATAGTAACCCCGAGTAGTTTATACAAGAAGTCAGCACCATCTTAATAGCAAACTACGTGGAGGGCCGATGAATATAAGTGAATGATTCCCAAATAAAAAATAAAAAATATATATATATATATATATAATATATATATATATTATATATATATATATTATATATATATATATATAAATATATATATATATATATATATATATATATATATATATATATATATATATATATATATATTATATATATATATATATATATATATCAGGAAATGCACTAACTAAGTTAGGTGATCCTTACCATCATTTTAATCTAAAGGTTGCAGATCATACAAAAACATAATACGAAAGATCCATTATGAGTTGGTTCAGCAGGTATTTGGTGCTGAACTTGGTAGGGCGGACTACGGTCCGATCCCCCGCAATTTGCAATGGACCAAGAAATGAAGTTATCCGACTAATGTACCAGAGCTTCAAGCTAAAAAGAAGATCAGAATCACTAACCGGTCACTCCACTATGTGCGCGAAACGATAAAGGGCTTAATGTGATTTCGCTAGAATAAAAACGGGTGAAATAAGAGAAAAAGAACTAGGCTGGTTATAATAGCATGACTCGAACTAGTTTGCATAAAGTGAGGTTATCTGAGGATGTAACGGTAGTTCTTGATGTCAAGATTAAACTCAAGTTATTTCTAAACAAGGTTTACTTGCAACCTGGTACGAATTGATGTGTGTTTTGAAATTTCATCTGGCTAAATTTTTAAACGATTTCTATACTGTATCTTGCTTGAGGACAAGCAAAGGTCTAAGTATGGGGGAGTTTGATAACATGAAATAATATCACATTCTGGGACTCGATTTAATTAAATTATATTATTATTCGCTTCAATTTATTTCATTTTATTCGATACTACTCGATTTTCCTTCTGTTTATCTCAGGTAGCTTATTTGAAGCATAAGTGAAAAAGGAAGAAAAGGAGGTGCAAAAAGGAACAAAGAGAAGCAATTTCACTAAAGCCCGGCCCAAAACTACAAGCCATGAGCGCTGAGCCTGTGACGACCGCCACACAAGGTGTGACGAGTGTCACGCCCTGCTGCCTTGTGTTACGAGCGTAACACATGGTGTGACGGACGTCACACCATTCTCCTATATTTTTTGGCCTCAGAAACGCAACAGAGGCACGTTGATGCCTATTCTTCCGCTTGACTCCGAAAACGTGAAGACCAATTACGCAAGGCACTTTTGCAAACGGTTAATTAAGTGGATTAGTATAAATAGGACCAATTATGGAACCCTAAAAAGTTCAGAATTTTTCCCAGTTTTTGGCATAGTTTTATTTTTACTACTTTCTATTTTTTTTCAGCATTCTACCTTTATTTGCAATTTTTATTTTTCTTTTCCAGTCAATCTTTCAGCACTTAATTAATTTTTCACACAATAGTTTCTACACCGGAAGCTATTGTGTATCTTTTGCTGGATCTAACCTTACGTTAGATCCTAGATTTTTATTCCTTCACTTTTTATTTTCCTGTCCGATTGAAGAATTCAAGAACAAATCCAACCGGTCTGTGGTGGAGTGTTCAAGATTGCCATTAATTATTCAGGTTCTTTAATTATTGTTTGAATTTATATATGCCCTGCATTGTTGTTTATTTATATTGTTTGCCTGAGATGGATTTATTTAAGCATGATGATTGTTTAGATCTGTTTAGCATGTCCGGCTAATTTATTTAGGTATCGGTATGTAAAGTAAGCGGAATGAAGGAATCAAAACTAAGTTGGCTTAATTACGTTTAAAAAATAAAATCACTCTTTTTATGGTTTCAATTTACAGGTTTAATACCAAGGTTTTTGTACGAGAGTAAAAGACTAAAGAAGTTAAAATCAATAGAACGAAAGTTTGAGTTTTTAACTGGACAGTGTAAATTGGACATTAATTCTAGATCAGGGCGAAAGCAATTTTTAGAGTTAATTAAATTCTAACCTTTTTCAAAAAGTATTTTTAAAAGTTAAATGTGAGAACGAGAGTTAAGCATTTGAATTTAATTATATAATCTAAGTCAACAGAGCGAGAGTTTGAGACGAGGGTGTTTAAACGATTAGTATTTTCTTAAAAAGAGTTTCTATAGATTCTATTGTTTTCAAAAAGTGATTTTGGACTTAACTAATAAGTGACAGCTACGTTAATTTAAAGTCACGGTCTATTCAACAGAGCGAGAGTTTGAGAGAAGACTTTTAATCAATGGTGTCCACTGAAAAGATTTATTTTAAAACCAAGAAACCAACGAAGACTTGATTCCCTAATTACGACGAACTACATACCGATATCCGTTTAATTGATATTTAACCTAGATCTTATTTTAGTTTTAACCCTTCCCCCAAACAATCAAAGTATCATCCGCCTTAGCTTTACGAAGTAACCTTAGAAAACGGTATATCGATTCATAAGTCCCTGTGGGATCGATATCTTTTAAAACTACGCGATAGAACTGTGCACTTGCAGTTAGTACCCCAATTCGACTCATAAAGTCGCGATCAATAAATTCATTGTACTGTACTCAAAACGAAACGTTACACGTTACTGTATTCTTATTATTAAGTTCATGGAAATATAAAGCCACGAAAATACCTTTCATATATATAACTTATGTTCGTAGAACCGACCGTAATTTGAAATATCATTCATATATTAACCATCCTTATTTATTGATATATTATAAGAATATTACACTATGAACAAAGTGAAGCACGTTACAATATCCATAACAATGAAGGTGATTATAGTATCAACGTGTATATCTAATAATATCGCACACTACAGTAGAAATATATATATAATATGTAAATGAATCAACATATATTATTATTTAATTTCAATTTCAGCAATCCAATTTTGACAAGAAATAATCCTTATTGGAGGTTAAGGGAATCTCTCTACCCTCTCATGATTTAGCATCCATTTAGATGAATAATTTTCTCCCCCCTTACCTTGATTTTCCAGCAAAAACGACAACAGCTTCTAAGAAATTCTTCTCTCCAACCCTAACTCTCCCTCTTTGCCTCTTTTGCTCCGCCTCTCCAAAAATACGTACGGATTCTTTTAGGTTATTCCAAATCCTATTTTATTCCAAAAATCTATTTCCTTATAATTAGGTTTTTCCCTTCTTATCCTACATATTTTCCTTAATTCCAACCTTGCCCTCAATTTTTCTACATGTTTTATTTTCTTATTGTTTTATTAATAAATCTAATATTCCTTATTTTTCTATCACCCATGTTATTTTTAATTATTCACCTCATTAATCTATTTTTTTTCTTACTCAAATAAAAATACTATATATTCTAATAATTAGTTAAAACTCCATTAATTTCTAAGAAGTATGAAAAATTCTTACTCTCTCTATACCTCTACTTCAAGGATACTTACCCCCACAATCACACAATAATTAATTTAAAACATCAATTAATCAAATAAAAATCCAAATAATTCAAATTAATTAATTAATTGAATTCGGGGTGTTACAACTCTCCTCCACTTAAGAAATTTTCGTCCTCGAAAATTACCTGCCGAAAATAGAGTCGGATACGACTCTCTCATCTGCTCTTCACGCTCCCGAGTCATGCTCCCACCAGGCGGTCCTCCTCAAACTACCTTTACCAGGGAAATCTCTTTACCCCACAATTTCTTCACTTCCCGGTCCTCTATCCTCATGGGTGATGCCTCCACAGTCAGGTTATCTCTCACTTGTACATCATCCACTTGGATCACATGAGACGGATCCGAAATGTATCTCCTCAACTGAGACACATGAAACACATCATAAAGATTAGCAAGCAACGGCGGTAAAGCAATCCGATAGGCCACCTCTCCTATCCTCTGTAAAATTTGATACGGACCAACAAAACGCGGTGTGAGCTTTCAAGACTTCAAAGCTCGACCAACATCCATTACTGGCGTAACTCTCGAAAAAATGTGATCCCCCTCCTGAAACTCAAGTGCTTTCCTTCTCTTGTCATGGTAACTTTTTTAACGACTCTGCGATGCTCTCATCTTTTCTTGGATCATCTTGATCTTTTTGGTCGTCTGGTGAACAATCTCAGGTCCGAGCACAACACTCTCGCCTGACTCATACCAACACAAAGGAGTCCTACACCTCCTACCATACAATGCCTCGTATGGTGCCATTCCAATACTGGAATGATAACTATTATTGTAGGTAAACTCAATCAACGACAAGTAGTTATCCCAAGCACCTCCTTGTTCTAGCACACAAGCCCTCAGCAAATCTTCCAACGACTGGATAGTTCTCTCTGTGGATGATAAGCAGAACTCAACCTTAACTTAGTACCCAAAGTTGTCTGGAAACTCTCCCAGAACCTCGATGTGAATCTCGGATCTCTATCAGACACAATACTTGAAGGAATACCATGCAGTTTCACAATCTCATCAATATACAACTCGGCCAGCTTCTGCAAAGAATAACAGATCCTCATTGGTATAAAATGAACCGATTTTGTCAATCTATCAATAATCACCCAAATTGAATTGCATCCCTTCGAAGTCTTCGGCATACCTGTCACAAAATCCATGGAAATGCTATCCCATTTCCACTCTAGAATATTCAACGGTTGCATCAGGCCCAATGGTTTCTGATGTTCAATCTTCGACTTCTGACAAATCAAACAAGCATACACAAACTCAGCTACTTCCTTCTTCATTCCTGGCCACCAAAACAATTTCTTCAAGTCTTGATACATTTTTGTGGCATCGGGGTGAATACTTAACCCACTTCTGTGACCCTCCTCAAGAATGCTCTTCTTAATTTTTGGCACATCTGGAATACACACCCTACCTCTAAACCTCATCACATCATTCTCATCAACCTGAAAATCACCGTCGTTACCTTGGTTGATTAACGTGAGATGATCTACCAAACCCAAATTAGATTTTTGGCTTCCTCTGATTTCTTCGAGAATACCACTAGTCAACTTCAGCATACCCAATTTCACACTGTTAGGAGTCTCTTCACACACTAGACTCATATCTCTGAATTGTTCAATCAGTTCTAACTCTCGAGCCATAAGCATTGACATATGTAAGGACTTCCTACTCAATGCATCAGCTACAACATTAGCCTTACCCATATGGTAACTCAATTCAAAATCATAATCCTTCAGAAGTTCAAGCTATCTCCTCTGCCTCATATTCAACTCTTTCTGATCAAACAGATACTTCAGGCTCTTGTGATCACTGAACACTTTGAACCTAGATCCAAAAAGATAATGCCTCCAAATCTTCAAAACAAAAACCATAGTTGCCAACTCTAAGTCATGTGTAGGATAATTTCTTTCATGAACCTTCAGTTGTCTGGAAGCATAAGCAACAACCTGGCCATTTTGCATCAGTACACCACCAAGACCCATCTCTGATGCATCACAATATACTACAAAAGACTCATTCGGATTAGGCAAGATCAAAACTGGAGCACTCGTCAATTTCTTCTTGAGTTCTACAAAACTCTTTTCACATGCAACATCCCACACATAAGCTTGACCCTTTCGAGTCAATTGAGTCAAAGGAATTGCTATCTTTGAAAAGCCTTCTATAAACCTACGGTAATAACCAGCCAAGCCAAGGAAACTTCGAATCTCAGTAGCAGACTTTGGAGTCTCCCACTGCAACACAGCATCAACTTTCGACGGATCAACAACAATTCCTCCACTAGAAATCACATGGCCAAGGAAACTCACTTCTTTTAACCAGAATTCACACTTGGACAACTTGGCATAAAGCTTCTTGTCCCTCAACACCTACAATACAATGTTTAGATGATCCACATGTTCTTCCTCTGACTTAGAATATATTAAGATGTCTTCGATGAATACGACCACAAATTGATCCAGATAAGGATGGAAAATCCTATTCATATACTCCATGAACACACCTGGCGCATTAGACACTCCAAATAGCATTACTGTATACTCATAATGACCATACCTTGTCCTGAATGCAGTCTTCGGAATGTCGTCTGGTTTCATACGAATCTGATGATAACCTGACCTCAAATCTATCTTGCTGAACATACAAGCACCCACCAATTGATCCATCAGATCATCAATTCTCGGAAGAGGATACTTATTTTTGATAGTAACTTTATTCAATTGTTTGTAGTCAACACATAACCTCATACTGCCGTCCTTTTTCTTAACTAACAACACTGGCGCACCCCATGGAGAAACACTTGGTTGAACAAAATTCTTCTCAAGCAACTCTTCTAACTGTTTCTTCAATTCACCCAATTCTGAAGCTGACATCCTATACGGAGCCATCGAAACAGGATTAGTACCAGGTACCACATCAATGGAAAACTCAATCTCACGCTCTGGTGGCAAGACACTAATATCATCTGGAAATACATCTGGGAAATTGCACACAATAGGCAGATCAACACTCGCAGCCTTATTGTCGACTTGCAATGATGAAAACATTGCAAACATCTGAGCCTCATCTTCTAAGAGTTCTTCTACTTGCTTAGCAGATAAAAACATCAGCTATCCACAATCACCAAACTCTGGGAACCTCACGGTTTTGTTGTAGTAGTTGATATGAACATAGTTGAACTCTAACCAGTTCATTCCAAGAATAATATTGATTTGATGCAAAGGTAGACAAACCAAGTCCATCGCAAAATTCTTACCATAAATGATGAAAGGACAACTCAAACAGACTAACGCAGTAGTCACCGAACCATTAGTCGGGGTATCGATAACCATACTCCCAACCAAAGGAGATAATTTTAAACCCAACCCCGTAGCACACTCAAGAGAAATAAACGAATGAGTAGCACCAGTATCAATAATATCAATTAACTCAATGTTGTTAATGAAACAAGTACCTTTGATCAAGTTATCTGTCTTGGGAACCTCTGAACCACTCAAGGTAAACACTCTACCATTAATCTGGGCAGCAGTACCGACCGTCTTCTTTGGCTTTTGACATTGTGTACTGATATGACCCTGTTCACCACAATTATAACAAGTCGGACCATCATTCTTACACTCTGCAACACGGTGACCCATTTTTCCATAATTGTAACATCTCAAAACCTTATTATTACATTCATTAGCACGGTGTCCCAACCCGCCACACTTGAAGCACTTGACAGAAGCAGGAGCCCCTCCCCCACTTGTCTTCTTCCCATCTGAAGCCTTCTGCTTCCCTTTGTCAACTGGAGTTACATAAGGGTTCCCTCTAAATGTCCCTTCCCTTTCTTCTCACTAATACTATTATAGTAAGCAGACCGGGCTCTACTATCCTCATTATAGATTCTACTCTTATTCACCAGTTCAGCATACCTACGAATCTGTTGGTATCCAATACCTTGTTTGATCTCTGGTCTCAGCCCATTCTCAAACTTGAGACATTTTGAAGTCTCAGTATCAACACGGTTGTAATGGGGACAAAACTTCACTAGCGCCTCAAACTTCGCAGCATACTCTGCCACAATCATGTTCCCTTGCTTTAGCTCAAGGAACTCTATCTCCTTTTTGCCACGAACGTCCTCGGGGAAATACTTCTCCAAAAATTCTTTTCTGAACACAACCCAAGTTATCTCTGTACCACTAGCTTCCAATATTTTACGCGTGTTATCCCACTAATCCTCAGCTTCCTCTAACAACATATGAGTACCAAATTGTACCTTTTGAGCCTCTGTGAAAGCCATCACTCGGAAGATCTTCTCAGTTACTTTGAGCCATTCCTGTGCATCCTTTGGGTCATGGATACCCTTGAAAGTTGGTGGATTGTTCCTCTGAAATTTTCCCAAAGCGCGAAACTCATCAGGAGCTCCTCCTGCTCTCTCATTCTGATTGTTCTGTGCAGTTTGAGCCATCACCTGAGCAAGGGATTCCAATGCTTCAGCAATATCACGATCGACTCTCCCAGCCATTCTGCAAACCATCAAACAACTTTAGAAGAAACAATGTATCGATAGTGTACACACACTCATCAACTAACAGGAAACTGATATAATATAAAAACTTGGCCGGACGGACCGACCTACTCTGATACCACTAATGTAACACCCTTCTATACCCAAAACCATAATATGATATTTTAATTAGAAAACATAACCATAAGGGTGTCGCACACATAAAACACATAACCTGCTCTGAAACAAGGGTTACCACAGAAATAAATTCAAATGCGCATATTTATACCCGGGATGTTACACGACATCCAACACATCTGATTTGTACTTGGGATGTTACACTACATCCAACACATCTGATTTGGATCAAGTACTTGTATAATAAGACATTCAGTACCTGTCCTCGCATGCTCACCCAAGAATTTACGGTATCATCGCAGCGGAATCACTAATAAACATACAACAATAATATTGTAACTCAAGACATTAAGTCTCATGAATTTCAACTTAATAGCATAATCAAAAGAGTCTGGAAATAAAATCAAATTAATTTATAATCTCCAAAACACAAAAAGTTTGTAACATCGACAACAATGATACAAAATTCAAATCAAGTGTTTATCCCAACCCGGTGTTACATGATCAGAGCAAGGAACCACTAAATAAAATAGATAAACTATGTAGGTCACTTCAAGAGTTATCCTTCCAATTACTTCAGTCAAAGTTACTTCTGAATATTTGCATGATGTCCATGTAAGGACAACATTCAAACAAAAAGAGGGTTAGAATACACTTCAATAATTAGCAGTGGAAAAACAAAGATTAACTAACAATATCACACACTAATTACAACAATCATCAACATATCAAGTATTCTCATCCACACATCATAACACAAGAATAATAATCACCAAATGCAACACAATGCATATGTACTTGACAACTGACTCAACATGCATGTGCTACCAAATTATGAACACTCGGGTTCACTTCACTCCATGATCCCCACCATAGGATCGATTCCCTCTTGGAATCGGAGCACACAAAAATCGCTACCATCATCATAGGCAACGCTTCACTAACTCCTCAATAGAACTAGCTACTCGCACTCGATCCCCACCATAGGATCAAGGCTCACCAAAACTGGACCGAAGTCCGTACACCATGACGTATGAATTTCAACAGCATACAATGTCACAAATTATCACCAAAATAATCATCCAAAATTATCACCAAATCATCATCCAAATTATCATCCAAAATTATAACTCGACAGAGTTCCCAAGGAACTCTAAAACAACTCTAAAATGGTCAACATGTTATACGAAAAACTATTGCACATAAAGATAACTCTTATGGACTCAATCATCAAGTCTAACAAAATTGAAAATAAATTTAGTTGGTCAAATAATCAAATTATTTATCTCTAACTCAGAATTCCGAAAAAATAAATATAATATTAATAATATTAAACTATTATTGTACTGTACTCAAAACGAAATGTTACACGTTACTGCATTCTTATTATAAAGCCACGAAAATACCTTTCATATATATAACTTATGTTCGTATAACCGAACGTAATTTGAAATATCATTCATATATTAACCATCCTTATTTATTGATATATTATAAGAATATTACATTATGAACAAAGTGAAGCACATTACAGTATCCATAACAATGAAGGTGATTATAGTATCAACGTGTATATCTAATAATATCGCACACTACATTAGAAATATATATATATATATATATATATATATATATATATATATATAAAATATGTAAATGAATCAACATATATTATTATTTAATTTCAATTTCAGCAATCCAATTTTGACAAGAAATAATCCTTATTGGTGGTTAAGGGAATCTCTCTACCCTCTCATGATTTAGCACCCATTAGATGAATAGTTTTCTCCCCCCTTACCTTGATTTTCCAGCAAAAACGACAGCAGCTTCTAAGAAGGGAGGCTAGACACAGAAGGAGGGAGGAGGGATATGTGTTGGTTTCGGCGCAGACGATGGAAGAGTTTGGTTATGGTGGTTGATTTAAAAAACCAAGAGAGGGAGATTTCAAAGTGGTTGTGTATAGTTTTAGTTGCTTATTATCGGCAGTGGTGTTTGGTTTGCCGGAGTTGGTGGTTGTGAGGTGGGAAGGAGCGAAAGCCGACGGTTGTGGTGGATGTTGTGTTATTTCATTATCATCGCAGTGGTTTGTTGTTTGAAGGGTTCCATTTTGTGGGGAGTTTTGGTGGTGGTCTGGCGGATTGAAGGATGTTGGAAGAAGAAGGTTATGTCATTGGGCAAGTGCATGCGGAAGGGGTTTGTGTTTGATGGTGGGGGTTTCTGTATCGAGGAGTGTGAAAATTGTGAGAGAAGTGAGGGTTTCCATATTTGGTGTAGTGTTTTTGCTGTGTGCTCAATGAGGAAGAAGACCAACATCGAAATAATGATGCCTTGGGATCATGAAAATGAACTCCATCTTTCTGCATTTTACCTTTTTTTTATTATTTTGAAATCTGAGATAGAAATCATGAGGAATAAGGGGGTGGATGGTCCTCTTGGCTAATTGCCTTTATGTTAACTTATATAATCTTATTTAGGGTTTTCGAATTTAATCAAATGCCGAAAATATCCTTGTTTATTTTAAGTGATCAAATTACCTCTAAATGAGTCACAATTATTTTAAACAAATAACAAATAAAATCAACAAGTGGCTTTGTTGGATTTTCCTCAATGTCTACCTTTTTCTCACCAGAACTCTCCTCAACCTTTTTATCATTCTCCATAGGAATTTCAACTTATTTTTCACTTCTGGTTGTTACAACATTCACATTCCCCTTGGGGTTTTTCTTGGGTTGCCCCGGAAATGATATGGGAGGAATGGAAGAAGCAACTTGTTGTTGTGCTACTTGGGATATTTGAGTCTCTAACATTTTGGTATGAGTGAGAATATTGTTAACCTTAGTATTCAACTGCCTAAGCACCTAATTAGTGAGGAGGTTTTGATTTCTAAACTCTTCATTCAAGAGAGCTTGTGTTGTCACAAAACTCTCCATCATAGATTCCAGGTTGGAGCGAGTTTGTGTCTCAATAAAATTCTTCATTAACATTTCAAGGTTGGATTGTTGGGACTTTGGTGATTTCTCAAAATACTGGGAGCGGATATTGTAGAAAAATTTGGGTGATCAGTCCACCCTTAATTATAGGTATTGGGATAAGAGTTCTCATGGTTATTATTCATATAATTGAACATGTTTTGGATATACCTCATGGATACCACAAAAGAAACAACAAAGAAGAAAAAGTTTCTCTAGTCTATACGATAATAAAACATAATAAAAATAAGTTCTTCAAATGCAAGGGTAGCAAGAGAAATATAAAAAAAATGAAAATAATAATAGTAATAATAATAATAATAATAAAACTCTAGTCTATACAGTGATTAAACAGAATTCAATATTAAACACAATTGGTCCCCGACAATATCACCAAAAACTTGATGCAACTGCAAGTGCACGGTTGTCGTGAAGTAATAAAATAGATATAGAGCCACAAAGATCAATGGTTTAAGTACCGAATTCTTGTTTTATCTGTGTATATCTAGAGAAATCAAAAGTAGGGATTTGATTAAACAACTTAAAAGAGAAAGCAATTAAATAGAAACAACTTAACGGAAAAATCACTTAAATCTCCAATTGGGACAAAGAGGACCCGGGGTTACAGTTCATATTTGTAACACAATCATAAATCCTTTTTACACCTATTACGATAACTTTTCATAAATTATAGAAAATAGATAGAATTGGGCATTACCTGCTTTCACTAGCACATTGCCCCTATCGTCGACGAATAATCGTCAGTTTTCACATCGTCCAGATTATTATTCGATGAGTCATTACTTTTGCCTAGTTATATGTTTTCTCAAATTTGTATGTCAGCTTTCACATCGTCCGAATTAGGTTGTTTAAAAATATGCGCTCTGGTATTGACACATATCCTTTCAGACTACCGTCGATACTTAGGAACCACTTATTTTCGTAACGAAGTTGGAATGCATGAACTCGGATTATAAAATAAGTTTAATTAAAATTCTCACCATCGATAATAACATATCATATGATAGGTCATGAAATAATCCCCATAACCCCTAGTTCCTAGGAAACTACTCACTCATGATGAGGGCAAACACAATCATAAAGGTATTCATTATCAAACTCATAACAATCAATCACAAAATATGAATAATATAAAGAGAATGAATTATAAAACCTGAATTATGAATAAACCTTGTTCCACAAATTGCTCCCTTGGAGACTTGAGTTATAGAGAAAAATAGAACAAAAGAAACTTAGAAACTAGGAATGAGAGTGACAAAAGTTTGACACCCTAAACTCATAACAGGCTATGATTTTTATAGCAAAATAATAAAAGCATAAAATATATTTGGTTCAATGTAAAATATTCATACTTGATATTGATCCACAATGCCTAAGAGCCACAATTAAGAGGAGATCATTCTAATTAAGGAAGCAAAAACAAATCTTTGACTTTTCTCTCTCCTCCCTGCAACGGCTTGTAGAATCTGCTACGGGTGGTCGTAACAGGCCTCTGGATCTTCTATTAGAAAGTTGCAAATGAGGGAGATAGGGCATCATGTTGCTACGACCCATAGCAACTGCTACGGGTGGCCGTAGCAGCCCCTTAGATTTTGTATGGGAGAATTTTCCAAATTTCTATTTTACTCTGTGTTGCTTACCTTTGATCCCTCTTTGTCTTGAATCATTACTACAAAAAACACCCCTCATAACGGTTATAAAAGGGATACAACCACGTCCAGCCAACTATTATGAGGTAAAGTATGATTGTATATATGATTTTTCCACCATGGTCATGCCACCGTGATTATAAGTTAAGTAGATTGCAATCTATCACAATGTGTAGCACCTCAAATTTGCCCCCCCCCCCCCTCATTCATACATTCATTTTTTAGATCATTCAACATTTCATATTGCATTTCATCATGTCCATCAGAATTAGCTCCAAGAAGCTTGAATATCATCCAAGACACTTCGTGGGTTCTATGTAGATGATCGGTCAACGCAAGGGAATGACTTGAGTTACTTCCAACATGTTCAAATGGGGTCAATTCATCATTCAAAACGCTAATCTTGAAGGAGCAAAAGTCTGTGCCTGAGCTGTCATGCTCGCTAGGCGAGCAGCGTGGTTCGCTTAGCGAATCTGAACTGTCATGCTCGCTAGGTGAGCAAATTATTCGCTGGGCGAAGCGCACGCGTTTTTGAAAAAATATAACAGCAGAATCTTGGACTTGGACCTCTCATTTGAGCCCACAAAGCCACGAAAATCAGGTTATAAATTCTGAAGTTTCAGTGAAACAAAACCCCAGACAGACTAAAAGGAAGGAAGCTGACCTAACCCTAAAAGAGAACAAAAAGAGAGAAGAGCTAACAGAATTCAGAGCAGCCTCCAGAGACTGAAGGGAACTCATCTGCAAAGAACCAATTCCCTCTCATATAAACCCTAAGATTGTTCTGCAAACCTAACGGTGCAATTCAATTTCATTCGATCTCTCCAATCAGGTTTGCCTTATTCCCATTATTTTATGCCTTCAATTTGAAATTTCTAAATGTATGAGGTATTATGGTGAATTTGAAAAAGTGGGTATCGTTCGGTTTTGCCCACGGGTTTAGGTATGCATGAATGTGTAGAATAATGCCTTGAACGTTTGACCACTTAATTTCTGAAATCGTACTGTTATCCATAGGAAATCCAGAACCCGCAGGCATTCGCTAGCCGCGTCGCTAGGCGAGCCTGCAGCGACGTTTCGCTAAGCCTTCGCTAGGCGAAGCAGTAGCGATCGCGACAGTAGCTTTTTTTCTGTTTGCTACCCAATCTGCATTGTGTCCGTTATGACATGCTTTCTATTGCATCCGTGCACTGTTCAGCTGACACTGTTGTTGCTATGATTCTTCTGTTTGGTGCAACTCTTGATTGCATCCTGTCTTGTCATTCTAACCTGTTTGTTGAGTTTTTGTGAGGGCTCACATGACTTCTGAAGAGATAGCCTGCTTGGTATTCCATTTTATTTATGGGATACCATTTGGAGATTTATCCTGATTGCTTTGCTGACTTGTTTTCCTTGATGGTGCTAGCTTGAGAGATCTCCGGGTTTCTCGTTCCTTTAGTTGCTGTTACTTCGGATCTTTATCCGTGGGGTAGATCTCTTGATCCCTTTATCTTTCCCGCATTTTACCGCTTTCTTAGCTGGAAGACCTCGTTAGGGGGCAATGTTTTCTTTTGTTTGTTTACTTTTGTGCCCAAAGACCTCCAAGAAGAGGCACCAGTGCTAAAGACCTCCCCGAAGAGGCAATTGACGGATAAAAGGGATTAATAGTCAATCCCCCGTTATTCAGTGTGTCGTTCTTTATGCTTGCACTACGTGTCGATGCTTCAGAACAAAAGCCCAAGATCTTTTGTCCGGTCGTTCAGTGGAGAGGGTTCCACCTTTCTGAATCCCCACTTTTTGTCATGAGCTCACCCTGTCCAGGGTTAAGAGCTATGAGGTCTTATCCTCATTACCCTTTTGATCTGCTCACCCTGACGTTCAGTGTCGGTGGTTAAGAGCCCATTTGACTACCCTTCCATGGCTTGTTTGTCGAGGTTGATATGACCCCTCTGGACTAAATCCCTACCCATGTATGTTTGAGCCCCCTTGTTGGCGTGTTTACTTTATGCATGTTTGTTTTGTATGGTGTGATCGTCTCCCCATAGGATTGCTAGGTTTCGTATAGTCTCTCGTTGCATGTCAATTAAGTAGCGCGGTTCCTTCGTCTAGGACTTCCTTTTTGCGTGAGCATTCCTAAAACACAAACAAACTCATTGATTTTTCTTCTCCTAAGAACACGTTAACTCCTTCTACTACAGGCGAGTAAGTCTCCAAAGGTCGAGCATCCGGTAGATTGCGTAGTAACGTTGTTCACCTAAAAAACACAACCCTTAACCCGTAGTTAGCCGAACTACGGCTTGCTCTGATTCTCATTTCAGATGAGATACGTAGGCATAAGACGCGATGTCTTAGCGAGCACACTTATCTTTAACCCATAGGTAGCCGAGCTACGAAGACTCTGATTCTCATATTCAGATGAGATACGTATGCAGTGGATGCGACATTCGTGCGAGTCATTTTCTTTTGACCCCTCTTTCAGTAAATAGTACATTAGATAAACCCACACCCTTTAGACAAGAACAACAAGAGTGGATCCCGTAGAGTACTACGGATGCGTAGGGGTGCTAATACCTTCCCTTCACATAATCGACTCCCGAACCCACGATTTGGTTGCGAGACCTTGTCTTTTCCTTTCCTTTTTCCAGGTTTACTTCGAGCGTTTCCTTTCCCTCCTTTGGGATAAATAACGCACGGTGGCGACTCTTCTGTCATTTCTTTTTTCGCCGGTTGTTTCGTTTCGTATTTAGGTTGCGACACAATGGTTACTTTAAACAACCATTATTGTATGCCTCAACCTATCACAATGAATTACTTTAAATAACCATTTTTATATGCCTTTTAATAAAATAAAATAAATGCAGTAGTAAAACAACAAGAACAATAAGAAGAAGAACAACAAGAACAAAAACAAGAACAACAAGAACTACAACAAGAACAACAAGAATAACAACAACAACAACAACAACAAAAACCAATAACAATAACATGAAGAACAAGAAGAACAAGAAGAAGAAGAACCACAACAACAACAATAACAATAATAACAAGAAGAAGAAGAACAACAACAACAACAAGAACAACAATAAGAACAACAAGAATAACAACAAGAACAACGAGAACAAGAATAACAACAACAACAAAAAGAACAAAAAAGAACAACAAGAACAATAAAAACTAACTTTTCTAACTTGAATCCATGTTTTCCTTGTCTTATTCAAGTTGGAGAAGAGGTGATGGAGTGCTGAAATTTGTTAATGAAATAAATGACGCTTTCGAGATTTGTTTATGGAAGAAATGTTGTTTTAGAGCTTGGTTTAGTGGAGAAATAGAGTGTCGTAAATGGAAGATGATGTTTTGAGGTAGAAGATGAAGTTCGTCTAAGTTGGAAGTTCATCTAAGTTTTAGGTTTCACACAGATTACTAATGGTAATGTCTTGAGTGTTGATACTCATTAAATAGACAACAAATATTTGTTTAAGGACAGCGAAGAAACTCAATAAATACGCTTATATTTCCCTATGACCCTGAGTGACATTTCACCACGGTTGGAAGTTCCAACCGTGGTAAAAAAGTGGCTTAAAAATAAAATAAAAACAAAACTATAGGTGACAGGATTTGAACTCATGATCATGCGTCACTTTTCACCATGGTTAGAAGTTCCAATCGCAGTAAAAAGTGACTTAAAAATAAATAAAAAACAAAATTGTAGGACTTAAGATTCGAACTCATGGCCATGCGCCACTTTTCACCACAATTGGATTTCACCACAATTGGAAGTTCCAATTGTGGTAAAAAAGCGACTTAAAAATAAATAAAAAACAAAACTACAGGTGTTAGGATTCGAACTTATGACCATATTCCACTTTTCACCATGGTTGCAAGTTCTAACCGTGGTGAAAAGTAGCTTAAAATTAAAATAAAAGGAAAATACCTAAGTGAATAGATTCCACCACAGTGGATACTTTGGCCAAGGTAAAATGGCGTTACGAAATATACTTTTTATAGTAGTGGATGCTCATTAGACCCTGGAATTCGCAAGAAAACACAAACCAAAGCATAAAACATGACAAATGAAAGGAAATAAAACAAAATGCGGTAAAATACTAAAGAAAAAGGACTAGAAAGAACAATTCAAAGACCATTTATTATATTAAAATCAAATGAAATCAAAACTGACTTTTTTATTTGTCAACAGAAGACATTTGTTGCTTTTGGTAGGTGTTGGGTTTGGTTTTTATTTATTTTTTATTGCACTTTAAAAGTGGTCAATTCTTAAAATAGGTGGGATTACAAGTCAGAGAATCGAAAGTTCTTGCAATAACATTAAATTTTGGGGTGTTTGATGACTTAGAGAGATGTTTATGGTGTTGTCAAGTTAGTTGATAATGTGTTGGGTAGTTATGGGCAAGATGGTTTGGATCATGAAGAAGTTCTTATTGAGGATAAATATAAAAAGATGAGCTTTAATATCAAACAATGTCTCTACAAGGTTATAGATGGCCACTTCACAACAGTTGTAAAATTGTTGGGGTCATTCAAAGTGCCCCCTATAATGGAGATAAAATGAAGGTTTTTTAGGCTAAAAATTTGTATAGGCCACCTCATACCATGTAAACCACCTTGTTTTTTGAAGCTCCCATAGTGGCAAAAGTGATATTATCTTTAGGTGCATTAGATTTTTTCCCAAATGAAAATCACGTGGTAGAGATAGCTTGTCAGCACAACATATATCAAACACGTTGTGTGGAGAAGGTTTTGTTGTGGTAAGAGGTCTTATATGCTTCATTACTCTAGTTGTTAACATATGGATATGAGGAAGGTATTCGATGAGTTTTATAAAATTTGTAGCTTTTGCACCCTTAACGTCGTTATTAAAGCTTGATGGTGGAATATGCCAATTGACATAGCTTATATTTGAAGGCGGTTGATATCAAAAGTTGCTATGAAAGGAATCAATAAAGATGTGGTACAATATCTCAATGACTTCCAATTTGGGGTTGGGGTATCGTATTATGCTGATACCAATTTCCACAATTCCAATGGGGTGTTGAGTAAGAGAAATAGAGATGGCTCTTTGGCTATGCTCACGGTAGATTTTTCGAAAATGCTTTCAACATGGTAAATTAATCATCTCTACTGTGTGAGTTGAGAGTGAGAAGCTCATTTATTTCTTTTAGGACTAAGTTTCTTTATGGTTAGGTAGTGAGGTGGTACCTTGGGGGTGGACATATTGTGTCAACCACATAAGTGTAAAAAGGAGACCCATTAGGGTCGCTCTTTTTTGTTCTTTTGTTATAACCTTTTATTCGTTAGAGTAGAGACAATTGAATCTTCTTCTCCATATTTGGTATCTTAATCATGTGATCATCACATGGGATTCAGATTAGGTGACTAAAACATTTGACATCATTCGCGAGGTGGGTCTAAGTTATGGTCTTAAATTGAATACTCATAATACTAAGATCCGCGCGATGCGCGGTTGTGAAAAATATGGTTAAAGATCTATATTATAACATCTTATTATGAATTATAATATAGACAACAATATTGATTAATCAACAATAAAATGAACATTTTATTTGAAAGACAAAATATATGTTTGTAAGTTGACAGTTATATCTATAATTTAGTTTTTGAAAATTTTAATGACTCTAAAAGATATTTACTTGTGATCATTTTTTATATTTTGATTCTCATGTTTCTCTGACACTCATATGTGAAAAATCAATAATATTATTCTTTGTCTATAGTTTATTTGTTCGTCATAATATGAATAATGTAATAGTGATGTTTATCAATAAGATTGAAATATATTGCATGCTCTATCATATTTCAATATCAACAAAGAGTGAAAAGCCTTTGAAATTTGTTTAATAACTCATTTGACACTAAAGACATTTGTTTCAACTTTTATTTGCGATGCTTTCAAGAAAATCATAGATATTTAATAGTTTTTGCATTCACACATCTCTTTTACTTCTAAAATTCGAGCAAATATACTTAGTTGAAGTAATTATTGAGTTGTTAGATTATTTTATTCAAAATGGATGTGGCATTATATTGAAAAAATATATCAAAGTTATTTTTCTCTCTCTTTTTTTATAATTCACAAATTATTTCAAGAAAAATAATAATGTTATATAAAATTTAAGCAAATAATATATAGCAAAATTAAAAAATAGTCGTTAGGTTAATATGTTTTTGCTTTTGCCAAGGTTCGAACTCATGACCGCAACAAAAGAATTGTATGTACTTTGACCTTTTGAAAAATAAAGATGAATTTTCGAAGGTGCCACATATAGTGTATGTGGCATATGATGTGTCAGTGATATAATCTGTCGCTTTAGATTTAATATATTATATAGATATAGGTTGCTTTTTCCAAGGTTCGAACTCATGACTGCAACAAAAGAATTGTATGTACTTTGACCTTTTGAAAAATAAAGATGAATTTCCGAAGGTGCCACATAAGAATAATGATGATGTGTCAAATATAGTGTATGTGTCATATGATATGTCGTGATATAATCATCCTCTTTAGATTTAATATATTATATAGAAATAGATATATATTGCTTTTGCCAAGGTTCGAACTCCTGACCGCAACAAAAGAATTGTATGTACTTTGACCTTTTGAAAAATAAAGATGAATTTTTGAAGGTGCCACATAAGAATAATGATGATGTGTCAAATATAGTGTATGTATCATATGATGTGTCATGATATAATCCGCCGCTTTAGATTTAATATATTATATAGATTCTCATATTTCTCTGACACTCATATGTGAAAAATCAATAATATTATTCTTTGTCTATAGTTTATTTGTTCGTCATAATATGAATAATGTAATAGTGATGTTTATCAATAAGATTGAAAAATATTGCATGCTCTATCATATTTCAATATTAAGCCTTTGAAATTTGTTTAATAACTAATTTGACATTAAAGGCATTTTTTTCAACTTTTATTTGCTATGCTTTCAAGAAAATCATAGATGTTTAATAGTTTTTGCATTCACACATCTCTTTTACTTTTAAAATTTGAGCAAATATACATAGTTGAAGTAATAGTTTTTGCATTCACACATCTCTTTTACTTTTAAAATTCGAACAAATATACTTAGTTGAAGTAATTACTGAGTTGTTAGATTATTTTATTCAAAATGGGTGTGACATTATGTGATACGGTGAACTGACTTTGTGTTTTTGCTTTGAAAAGCTATGTTGCGGATAACAAGAGTCGCCACCGACTTTTCTTTTATCCAATAAGGAAAGGCGGAAAAGAACAGGAAAGACCTTGATTAGATTTTGAGTTCGGGAGGTACATTATACAAAGGGAAGGTGTTAGCACCCTTTGTATCCATGGTTATCCATGGGCTCTTAATTGCTTAACTCACTTATGTTTTCCTTGTTTGAGAAGGTGTTTGAGAAATGTGGTGTGTTTAGAAAATATTTTGAAAGGAGAGTTTAACTTTGTAATGATTCTTGTACGAATGTATACAAAGTGTTTATCTCGTTTGATTTTGAAAGATGTTTAGAAAAATATAACTCGGCGATGATTCTGGTGCGAATGTATACCAAGTGGTGATTTTCTAAAAGATGTTTTGAAAACTGTGAGGTGTGAAAAGTATTTTAAGTTGTGAGCAATCATTTAAGAGTTATACCTAACCAAGGTCTTTATAGGTATTTCCTATCCTTAGGAGGGTAAAATTGTCCTTACTATTGAGAAGTAAGTAGTCTTATCCTTTGGATGTAAAGGGACATTGGGAGGTCGTCGATTGGTCATTGAAGGCAACATTTGTAAGGATACCTCAGCATTTGAAGGGACGATCATCATTTAATCATAGGCTACAACGAAGGGTCATCGAGGGACAAAGTCATATACTCGAAGGCAACATTCGAGGGACAGGTTTATCTCGTAGGGACATTGACCTTTTGATCGAAGGAACTATGACTTATCTGTTTAGGGACGATGATGATTTAATCGAAAGGGTCTTTGCTAAGGGTATCCCCACATTCGCGGGACATGACCGTAATATCGTAAGGCAATAAAAGAGGGATAAGATCACGTATTCGAAGGCAATGTAATTAGCCAAGTAATCAGAATAAATCTCCATGATGATATCCCACAAATAAAGTGGAATGCCAAGCAAGCTATCTCTTCACGATTCATGTGAGCCCTCACAAAAAACTCAGCAAACATGTTAGAATAACGGGATGGGGTGCAATCATGAGTTGCACCAAACAAAAGAATCATAGCAATAATAGTGTCAGGCAAACAACATGCAAATGCAATAGAAAACATGTCAAACAAGTACAGAACAAATCAGAATGCAAACAGAAAAAATGAACTACTGTCATGTTCGCTACTGCCTCGCCTAGCGAAGTCCTGGCGAACCCTCGCTACCTGTTCGCTTAGCGAGGTGCTTAGCGAACGTCTGCGGGTTCTGGGTTCTTCTTTGATACTGGTACGATTTTAGAAACCCCAAACCCTATGGCATCCAGTACAAAAATTACGTGATTGAACATTCAAAGTATGGTTTTACACATTCATGCACATCTAAACCCCCATGCAAATCCTAACGATATCCGCCTTTCCAAACTCAACCATAATGCCTCATACATTCAGAAATTTCAAATTGGGAGCATAGAGTAGTGGGAATAGGGCAAACCTGATTGGAAGGATCGAATGAAATTCAATTGCACCGTTGGGTTTGCAGAGCAATCTTAGGGTTTATGCCTGATAGGGTTGGTGGAGGTAACCTTTGTGCATATGAGTTCTCTTCAGTGTCTATGGAGGCTGCTCTGAATTAACTTCTAGGGTTTTCTCCATTGTTTTTCTGATCTCCTTTTTTCAAATGAAGTTCTGGAATTTATAGCTGATTTTTTTTGTGGCTTGGTGGGCTCAGAATGAAGGCAGTTCAGGCCCAAAATATTATGGTATATCCGTAGGCTCGCTAGGCGAGTGGAGTAACGAAGGGTTCGCTAGGCGAGCCCTCAGCGAGGCTCTAGCGAACACTCCCAGACTTGAATAAAAGCATAGCTAGTACTTACTCGCTAGGCGAGCAGCTAGCGAGCATTCCAGTAGCAAAATCAACAAGGTTCGCTGGAGCAAAGGAGGAAGTGTGGGCTTCGCCTAGCGAAGGTTTTGCTCGCCTAGCGAGCATGACAGTTCAGGTCATCTTCTGGATTTGGTAGCTTGTGCGCGGGGTCTTTGTTCCTTTGAAAAATGAATAGACCTCTGTTGAAAGTATAAAAATTAACAGACAAATTTTGGGGTATGACACATTATATTGGAAAATTATATCAAAGTTATTTTTCTCTCTTTTTTTATAATTTCCTCTAGGGTGCAAGATATAAAAAGCATATGATAAAAGTGTGTGTAGATTAAAGAAGTCATTATATGGGCTAAAACAATCTCGAGAGCATGGTTTGGAAGGTTCACACAATATATGAAAAAGTTTGGCTATGGTCAAAGTAATGCATACCATACTTTATTCATAAAGAAAGAACAAGTTAAAATCATTGCCCATATTGTGTATGATGACATGGTAGTTAAAGGGAATGATGATGAAGAAAGAAAAACTCTTCAAAGTTACTTACTTAAGGAATTTGAAATAAAAGATCTTGATTCTTTAAAATATTTCCTCCGTATTTAAGTGTCAAAATCAACTAAGTGACATTTCTTGTCTCAAATAAAATATATCTTAGATTTGTTAGAGGAAACTGGTATATCAACTTGTTAACCAATTGATACCCTTCTTGATGGATGTCTGAAATTATATGTTGAACCTAATTAAGTTTCAGTTGATAAAGGGAGATATCAAAGACTTGTAGGAAGGTTATGTATTTTACACATACAAGGTCGAAGCTCGCTTATGCATTGATTGTCATAAGCCAATTCACGCATAATCATAGAGATCAACATATGAATATTGGCATGCGTATTTTAAGATATTTAAAATCAGCTATATGGAAAGGAATTTTGTTTGCAAAAAATGAAAATAATTAAAGTGCGAGAGTATATACTAACATTGATTGGTTCGAATCTATAAATGATAGAAAATCTACTATGGGTTAGTTTACCTTTATAGGAGGTAACCTTGTTACTTGGATAAAAAAAACCAATTTTTTTGCACGCTCCAGCATATAGACTAAATATCATGGAATGACACTCGAGTTATATGAAACATTATTATTAAAGTTATTTCTCTTAGATTTGGCAATTATATTATATTGTGACAATAAAGTTGTATGTGACATAACTCATAATCTAATTCAACATGATCGTACCAAGCATGTGGAAGTTGATAGGTTCTTCATTAAGGAGAAATTCAATGAAAAAATATCAGTTGCATAGGATTCGATCAGAGAATTAATTGGTTGATATTCTAAGTAAAGCATTTTATCTAAAATTTGAACGGTAAAAATATGAGATTTCTTAGGATTAATATTTGTTAGTTATGTTAAAATATTATTTCTTTTCTTGTACCAACTACAGTCCTCCGCTCTACCAATTGAGCTAAGGTCAGTTGTTGTCACCATTGTTCAATAAAGTGTATATATATATATATATATATATATATATATATATATATATATATATATATATATATATATTATATATATATATATATATATATATATATATATATTAAAATTTACTAAGAAATTCACTTATGGGTAAATTTACTATTAAATTTTATTTTACATAATCAATTCATTTCATCGAATAATCAAATATGCACATTAAGTGAATTGATAAGTTATTAGTAATTAATGTGAGAACTGAAAAAATTTGAACCGTATCCGCTACACATTACCGCCGTAACAATTTCAATCACAAATCTTAAACCTCACTGCATAACAATGCCATAATTTTGAGCCCGTTTGCTTTGTTTTTTTAAATGATTTTTATAGTGTAATTTAATTTTTTGTAAAATATTATAAAAAAAACTACTCATAAAAGCTTCAAATTAAAATTTGTTTTGATTAGTTATTTTAAAATGCTATTATAAATATTTTATCATTTTATTGAAACTTTTTTTAAATACAACATTTCAAAAACTTGAAGGAAAGTTATGAGACCTACATGCTAGCCAACTGCGCCACCCCCTACCTAATAGAAAATAATGTTGTTTGTCTAAGTGTGTGTTTGGATTAATTTTTTGAAGGAGGCAAAAAAAAATCTAAATGTGTTTAATTGATTTTAGAATGATTTTGTGATGTTTGATTCTTATAAAGTAGAATTGATTTGGCCTACCAAATTAATTCAACTTAAAGTTAAATTTTGTAAATTTAAATGTAATGTTTACATTAAAATTTACTATTTAATTTACTTATAGATAAATTTATATAACATAAATTATTTTATTTCAACTCACTTTTAATTAATACATTTTACCAAATCAATTCATTTCATCAAATAATCAAACATGCCCATTAAGTGAATTGATAAATCATTAATAATTAATGTGAGAGCTAAAAGAATTTGAACCATAATTGCTAGGTATCTGGCACAAATTATCGCCATAACAATTTCGATAGTAGATCTTAAATCACACTACACACCTACTATTTACCGTGAGAATTGATAAACAATCTCTGGTCTCCAAAAAATGGTTTACTTTACAGGATCAATCGGTGAATCCTAGGACATGTGCTTTTGTTAAATATTTCTTTTGAAAGTTTATGAACACTTCGACAATGCTTGTGATTTGAGAATGTTGTTTTAAAGTTTAAAAAGTACATTGCAGAATGTGTAAAGGAATTGCAATAAAAGAACTTTAAAGTAAATTGCATTAAGTAATGATCTGACCTGATCAGGAGGGCCTTCCAAGGTCTTGGTGAATGGGCCGGAGAATGAAATGAGAGGGGGGTGTACCTGCAAGGTGCTCCAATGCTTAAGTCAGAAAAGGTACAGAATGAGGTTATCAGAGTGTGAGTTAGAATACCTGCCCCTTTGCCATGAAAGGGGTATTTATATTGAGCCCCCAGCGCTGGGCCAAGGCTCCTAATGGGCTGGATTAGCTAGGCCCAAGGAGGAGCTGCCAGGGGACGCGTAAGAAGCGTTAAGACCTAGACCAAGGTCTGCCCCCTGGTCCAACTGCCCCTATCCCTAAGGAGACGATATAGGGGAGTTGGGTGACGTGGTGAGTGAGATGCCGTTATGGCTCTGCCCGACACAACTTAGGTGTCCGCGACGTGGGTTGACGATGAGTGGATGGAGATCATATGAGGAGGACCCGCTCGTTGTCCGACACGTATTTAAGGGGCCGGGGAGACGTTCGTCGGGCGGACGGTCGTTCACCTGACGTATCCTCGTGGTCGTTTGGACACGGTCGTTTGGACGTGGGCTTGGCGAGCATTGGGCCGTGCCGTGCCTAGTGTCATGGCCCAGTCCAGAACAAGTAAGAATAATAGATAAATTGTAAACAATTTCAATTAAAATGAAAAGATAGTGATTCACATGTACATTCTCAACAATCTCGTTTCTCAGATATACTTAGATACTTAAAGTAATTTATGAGTATTTATACAAAGATTGAACACACCTAAATATTATGCATTAAGACTCATATTTATACTAAGTCGAAAATAGCTGCTATCAACGGTTTTTCCTCCAGAAAATGACACGTTTTGCTTGCATGTCCTTATTTTGTTGTAGCTTTACACGCGTCCTTCTCAGATAAATGGATAAGAACAAAAGACAACTATCATCCTTATTCAAAAAATTCAAAATCTTTCTTCGAATGCAACGTCAGTATTGCTTCTGTCAAAATTGCGGTATAAACCCAGAATCATTTCTAAGTTTTACAACCAACATCTCCCTCTTATCACAAGATCTCTTCGACAAGATCTCCCTTTT